>NC_135185.1:20618090-20925903 GCF_041146795.1 Maylandia zebra
TCCAGCTTCTGTGTAGTTCCAGATTGAAAACAGCATTTCAAAGTCTTTATTTTTTTGTTTTGTTTTTATTGTAATGTAACAGTTCAGAGTAAAATTACCTTTTATCGAGATACTTGCGATAGGTGATCCACGAGCAGTTTATATATTTTGTAAATGTGAAAGTATGGACTCGTGTTACCCAGTTTGTTTTAATTTTTAATATTTTCCACATTGTCTTGTTTGAGCATCACCATCCCCTAAATGTGAAGATAAAAAAACACTTCTTTAGAAACGAATCGCACAGCCGGTAATTATGACACATTGGAGTCGCAATGTATTTTACAAATCAAGCACATAATTACTTTGACCTGGCATAGAGCTCCAGTTTTGTCATGAAAAGGCAGAACCCTTTGTCTACCCAATGTGTGAATCATTGCCATTTATGTAAGAGAAAATGACTGGGACCACAAAATTGGCAGATGTAAAATAAAGTGCTTAAAACACTTTTACTTTTTTAACTGTTTTGAATTTGACATTATCGTCTGCCCTGTTTATTATTTATGGATTTTAAAGAATCGAGCATTCTTTAAGATTTATTTTTAAATGTATGTCACGTTCACACTGATGATTTTGGACTTTTTTCTTTTTCATACCCACCTTGAAGCTGTTGTTTCTGTAAACTCTCTGGACCTCTTGCCTTCATTCAGTTTATGCACAATAACCTTTTTGTACAGTTAAAGATTTCCGATATCTATTTGTTCATTTGAAACTATGTAATTAAAATGACTAACAAATACGCATATCTTTGGACTTTTTGTTTCCTTTTCACATGAAAGTAGACACAGCTGTGAAACTTGATCATTTCTAAGATATATGGCTTGACAGACCAGCTTTAATAACAGGCTCCTGCATAATACGTTTTTATAATTCCCGTGTGACTACATTCCCATCTCTAGTACACATCAATATGAGTAAAACAACGGCTTTTCGCTCCAACTATGAACAAACAGGTAGGTTCTTGCATAAGAAATAAGAACTGTTGAACCTGTTAACTCCCAGAAAACAGCAAACTTGTATTTCTTTTCTCATGAAGCAGTGAAATCAGCAGCATTTGCAATAATCAATATGTTTAATTAACTTTGTGAATAAAAGTTGGGTGCAAAAGCTAGGCTGAAGGACATCTTATATTATTTGGGAATCTGGTAGGAAAGACTATACTGTTGTATAAAAGACCCACTGTGTTTATGAACCAAACATTAAAATTTATATGGAGAATTACAAATTGCAAACATATATAGTGGAAAGTGGAGAATAATATGCTAAACGAATGGGTTTTTTTTTATTGTGAAAAATCACCGGGGCGTTGGCCACTTGTACATGTGTGCAATCAGCTCTGCTATAGCAAAAGAAGTACTAACAAACCCAAACGAGGGGATTTCATAGGAAGCACATAAGGAGCATAAAAGAAACAGCAAAACATAAAGAGCATAAATGCTAAAGGCTTAGTTTTTTTTTTTGTCCTTCCATTTGAAGGCAGTTGATTACATAACGCTCCTCCCTTCTCTGGAAAATGACACTCCATAAAACTCAGGAGGCCTTATTCAGTAGAATGTCGTTGGCTGCATGTTATGGCATGTGAGATGGCCTAGTTGCTTGCTGGTTTAGAAACATAAGGATATAAAGCTACCTGATCGGGAATTTAGTTTATGTGTCATTAAGAATTCTCTTAAGCACGTGACACAGGTTGTTGTGAAGTCATGCATGGTTTCAGTGGCAGTACTCCAAAATGTGACAAGAAAAGCCAAAACAAAAAACCTCTGATCTGCTTGAGTGTCTAAATTCTCTAAAATAAAATCTGTTTGAAATTAATTGTGTAAAGCCAAAAACACACAGCTGGGAAATAATTAATTTTCCATTTTTTCTTCCTGAAAACAGCCCTCCTTCCTTGTTCTTATTTTTGTTTGGCACTTTATGGAAAAAAAACAAAAAACATGTCAAACCCAAATAAACTTTCTTCCTTAGAAATCTCTTCAGTTAAGGGCATGATGAAAACCCCTGAAAAGGAAGTTCCTTTCACAGGTATGTCAGTGTGGAATTTTGTGTTTTGATGTCTTGATGTTTCCATCTGTTTTCTACTGGCATGGCTTTGCTTGCCTCGCCTAGTGCTAATAATATTAAACTCTACACTGACTGAACTTGGATGGAAGTCAATGCTATTTTTACGATGTTCTGTAACGTAAATACTTGGAAACTTTTTTACTTCCTCCACACTAAACTAACTCATAAAATATCTTGGCACATCTTATGTTGCTGGTTTGGTTAATAATGATAAACAAAATCCAAGGTTCTTGTTTGACAGAATCAGCAGAGTCCACTTTGGGACAGCCTCGCTTAGCCTCTATCAGGTGACCTATTCTGATATTTGTTTAAAACAACTGCTGAATACACATTTTTATAAGCTTTCCCTTAATTTCCCTCTTTGCTTTGGGCTATACTTTACAACTATTTGCGTGTATGGAAGTGTGTATGTTGGAATGAATGTCTGACCGTACTGTTGATTTAGTGTCCATTAATGTGTCTGTATGTTTGAACAGGCATACTTAACTTTAATCTGTGGCTTCTATTGACACTGTGAAGCACTTTGTAGAAAAGTACTATACAAATAAAATAATAATAATAATAATAATAATAATAATAATAAGAAAAAATCAGAAAGTATATCTTCACTCAGTTTCTTTTCTTTTCCTTTCCTTTTCCTTTCTTTTCTTTTCTTTTGTACAAGGACATTGCTATTAAACATGAGGAAGAAAAAAGTTTGGAAGTCCTCGCTGCCTCAGTAAACCCCGCCCGGTAACAGGCGTGGTTTGCTGAGGGAAAGCGGCTCCCACCTCCCTCCTTCTCTATATTTACTGGCTGGCTGTCACAGCAGCTTCTGTACCAGAAACAAATCAGTCTCCGTATTGCTTCACCTTACTCTGTATGGTCTACATCCCGCAGACATGGACTTCCAAGTGTTGATGTACACGGTGCTATCGCTTTCTATCATCCACGCGTTTGCGCTCTAGCTGTGCGCTCCAGGCCCGAGGAGCGTCCAGCTGCTGACGAGAAAGGGACTGATATTATTTTCTCATCCATTGACACATCACTGTGCAAGAGAGAGGGGGAATAGTAGAGACCTAGCAGCAGAGGAGACCACACAGTCGTGACAGCTAAGACCGTTTCTGGATATCGGACAACAGACAGTCGCTTTTTTGTGTCCTCCATCATGGCGAGTGACTCTCCAGCACGGAGCCTGGACGAAATCGACCTATCTACTTTGAGAGTAAGATTAATTCACGTTTAATTTCTGTTAAAGAAAAAAAAGAAAAAGTGTGTGTGTGCGTGTCTGTGTGTAAGAAAATTGATGTGTGCACTCGCGCGTTCCTCCTTCTCTTGCACCTGACAGTGCTCCCTGAATAACAACCGGCACAGAGCAGAGGAGGCTGCAAAAGGCGGATGTGCGGGAGACGGGCCGCCACAGTGTGTCAAATTATAGATCAAATTATATATAGACATTAACTAACATTACAGCTGGCTCGCACATCTGAAGGCTTATCTTCATTCAAGTCAGTTACAGGAAGGTCGGTGTTGTGTGTGATGCTGAATTGAGGTTGAGGCTGTGATTTTGCTGACCTGGATAGGGGGTGTTGTGTATCTTCTTTCAGTGGGCCAGCCTATTATAGCCTCATCAGAATTGATTCAGAGTGGAATTTAACCTATTTCAACCACACGCTGCTGATTCTCTTGGCTTGTGTATTGTAAGAACACGACAGAAACTGCTTTTAAGTCAAACTCATATTCATCCAGATTTCCTCTCTTTTGCTGTTCATCATGGTATTTACTCAGTGTATGTGTGCGCGTGTGTGTGCAAGAGAGAGAGGGAAGTGTGCCAACCTACCTGTAGTCACTGTAACCTACTCAAAGTCACAACTGAAGCCTTGCATGCTGCAATAGCCAGTTCTTTTGTTCATCCAGTATGTGCTGTAAGCCATAATACACACAAACACGCACACACACATGTGCACACAAACAGACAGGCATACACAAACAGCCTGTGTTTATGTGTGCAGACCCGTATTTTCACTTCATTGGGCAGTACGTGTGTTTCTAATGTGTAGGTGTCTGCCAAGCTGATAGTCAACTGCATAAAGCAGTAAGGGATGCTTCAGCTAAAGACCCGTTTGCCGCTTTGAGAAACAAAACCACATCCCTCTTGCTTTGTCTCTCTCACACAGCGCAGTTGTCGTCTGTTTGTGCCCACATGCCATTTTTGTCTCCGGTTCTGTCTTTGCTGGTCTCTTGCTTGCTTCATGGTTTCTCGCCTACTTGTTTCTGCTCCACTAACACCAACTCATCCATCTACCTCCATTCCATTTCTTTTCTATCAATTTCATCACCTGTTTTTCTATCACCTTGACTATCTGACTGAGTGAATGTACCTCCCTGTCTCTCTGCCAGTCGCTCTGTCTCCTAGCATTATGTCTCTGCGCCCACCTCCTTGCACTGCTTGAAAGAAGAATAACATTTCCAAGGAATTGTGAATCAAGTGTTTAGGAAAATAAGTGCTACTTTTCAGGTTTACGCCTAGCAAAATTTCATCAGCGGGACAAGCTCTATTAAAGACAGAATGGAAAGAGAAATCTGAAAGAAGAAGAGGAGTAGAACAAAACAGACAGAGAAACACTGAAAGAGGAATGAGGAGGCGAGTGGGAGTTCAGCCATGGATGCCTTATTCTTTAGGAGGCAGGATTTCAAGTGTCTGTCACTGTGACTTAGAGGCAGCTTACATTGATGTGCAGATGCGCATGTTTGCCTTTACATAGAAGTGCATTTAGGAGTATCGGAATATTTAATTTTGTCAAATGATTACTACTATCTTAAAAGTAGTGATGATTTCAAAACACTAAGAGGCTTAAAGGTTTTTGGCAAGAGCAGAATCCTATGTTACATATTTCATTTGATGAAGTGGTGCAGCTCTAAAAAAAGTTTTCATATTTTTCATAAAAATAGTACTTGAGTCAAAAGATGGAAGTGGACAAAATAGAACAGAAAAAATAGAATAGAGATTTCCTACCACCATAATGCTACATTAAGGGAAGCCAAAACTTTTATTTTAATATTTTTCCCCAACACTATACTCCAGCTATTTCCTTGTAATATTATGTTGTGAATGTCTTCTGTGATTTCCTCCGTAACCAAGTTACACAACCTGAACAACATGTTTTACAAGCTGAAATAAACAATGATTTCCAGAGAAGTCTTAAACAAACCAAGGCTTGTCCATTCAACATGTACGAACAATACCTATCTTCCCGAGCAATACATACGTGCGCGCACACACACATGGTCTAAGATGAAGTTACAGTCATCCACTGCTGGACTGGCTAGACAGGAAGTAGGTCAGCTGGCTCTGACGAGGTGGGGAGGGTTGAGTGGGGGCTTATAAATACTGGGCTTGGTGAAGATGGTGGGGCATTGTGTTTTAGTCTATATGAGTGTATGGTTGGGGGGGTGGGGGGCTGTTCCAGGGCTAGAGCTTCCTTATAGGCACAATGAGCATCACACAGACACACACACTTACAAGAGACAGACAGAATTGAGTGGGAAGTAAAGTGGAAAAAGAAGTGGTTTTTCATGTTTGCTGCCTCTGCATTTTTTCCTCTCTTGCTTTGTTTTCATATGCCTTGTCAGGTCTCTGCAACATCTGCTGGTGTGACACATCAACCCTGCGGCACCTGCATAGATGCATCATGTTTTATTTTAGTGGGGAAGGCCAGACTTACTAGAGGCATTCACAGAAATGTTGCTGCTCTGGTCCATCCTACCATGACCCGCAATAACCATAAAAAAATATCATACAAGGTTGAATACTTTAAAAATTCTTTAAATACAGACAGTGGTTTTTATGCAAAGTGATGCGAACACACACAGGTCAGAGGCGTCAGGAGCACAAGCTCATCTAGTCAGCTGACTAGAGCAACAGATGGCAAACCAGCAGGAAGTCCAGCCAGAGTAATACACACACAGACACACACACCACACACTAATACTGGCAGTAGACTAATGTGCTGTGCTGGGAGTCAGGTGTGAAAGCTGAGATGAAAGCGAGAAAAGGTGAAAGGATGAAGGGATAGTGACATGGTCAGAGAAAGACTAAGAGAAAACGCAGAGGGAGAAAGCTGGATTGAAGATGAAGGCAGCTTAGAGAGATTTACAGGAACATTGAGAGACAGTGAGAGAACCCAAGAAGGGAAGAAGAAAATGACAAGAGGGCTGAGCTCGGGGTAAAGGTGGAGATGTGACCAGTGACTAAAGTAGTTCAAGGCAAAGACCCATCTCTAGAGCCTCTCCCTCTCAATCCCTGTTGCCCAGTAAGGCCACATTCCTCTGCCCCTCACTATGGACTCCATAGTAACGGGGCCACAGCAGTGCCCAAGGCTTACACAGAGCTTATTCATGAATAGTCTATATACTGTATGGCAGACTGTCGCTGAGAAATGCCCCTCTCCCTCCCACCCTCCCTTCCACTGTGCCTGCCTGCTTCTAGTTGACCTATTTTTTCCCCCTCAAGTCACTAATGGAGTTAGATTAAAGCTTTAATTCCCTGCCATAAGTATTAAAATGTATAAGTAGTTGTGGTCTGCATGCATGTTTTACTTATTTAAGCCCTCCAGTGTAGCTTTTATTATTATTATAGTTAATTAATTATTTATAACATACCATAATATATTTGTAAGCATCTATAAGGATTGATGGGCACATTTTAATTATTGTACTTTATTAGATCTATAAAAACCATCACTTGATATGGTACCTGAAAGAGTTGTTGTAAACAGTTATGTGCCTTTAACTATTTTAGTGTTGTAAACTATGTATTACACATTTTGTGTGTGTTTATGAATGATTAAAATCCTTTAAAAATGTAATAATCAGTATATAAAACTATGATATCAAATTAATAAATGCTGGTATTTTGCTTCTTGCAACTTGCTAGCTCATTTCAGGAAAAAAGTAAGTGAGCCAAGAAAAGATGTAGGAAAGGATTCCTTGGCAAACCTCACATGAGTAGTTTGTTGTGTGTAAGCACTGACCGCACTGTCTGCTTTCTAAACGACTTCTTAGAAGTGCTTGACAAAAACCAAATGTAGACTGTATAAAAAAGATGCACGTAGCCACCTTGATGTCCTCCGTGAGTTTGTAAACTCCTGGTTTGCATTATGCATGGCAAACATCATGAAAAACATCAAGAGCTCCAGTTCCATGACTTAAAACAGTCAAAGTGCAACATATCGAATGCGTTCTATTCCAGCATGTTTGAAAGTATGCACTGCACCACATACTAGCTTCCTTTTTCACCCCTCTCATTCAGTGACGCACAAGTGCACACTTACACTTGATCTGAAGTGTTTGAAGGAATCATGTGCATGCAGACAAGTCCATAATAGGAGTGATCCCTCCATTGTGTCACACTCACATTGTGCAGGGCAGCAAGGAAAGAAAAATGTATTGAAATGACAGAGGGATGTAGAAAAGCAATTCATGCAGAAGGGGAGGAGTGATGGGCAAATGGGGATAGGGAAAGGTGTGAGATTGCAAGTTGGCAGAATCGGGTGGCGAGAGGTTCTGTTGCATTGCAGAACAAACCCTGCAGCGTGTACCCTCTTCAGTGGCCTGTTAATCTGTGATTAGAAGTGGACTCCTGCTAATGTACTGTACATGTCTGGGTGAGATGTACTGGGAATTGGGCTACAACGACATCTCCTTGTAAAAACAAGCAGTGTTGAGCTGTGTTGTTAAGTGTAAGTGGTTTTATAAGAGGCAAAGCTGGCCCCAGCATGACTCCTATCATCCTCTTAGAGTCCCTAATTCAATCCACCTCACATCTCTGAAAATCACTTTCTACAAAAATTAACTGCACTCACCTGGTCCATGGCTAATGCACAGAAAGATATACTACAGATATACAATAGGTAAATATGAGCTTGGCAAAAATCTTGATCTTGGTGAGTGTAAAAAGTAACATTTTGAGTTTAACTTTTACTGCATAAAGGCTGGTGATATAATGCTAAAGTACTGTTGTGCGATACAAAACTATACATAAGCCATGTTATAGTAACTCAGGGTGCATTGGGATTATTTGATAAGTTTTAAGCACAATATGGATGTACTGTCAGCTTATATGGTATACACATTTTGGCCATCTGGAGTCAACCTCTTGAGCTCTTTGTCGCAATCCTTAAGACTTTCTAGAGCAATTTTGCGGTATAGGGGTGTGGGCTGTATATTGGGCCAGTAGTATTGCCATGTGGGTTTTTTTTGTAGTTTACAGTTGTATCATGAAAGATTCAAATAATTGCCAGAATCCAAAAGTTCAAAACACAGCATTGCAACAGGATGATCAATAGTATTCACATCAACTGCCAGTTGTCTTAGTCATGTGGTTTGTTAGTTTGACCCACATCACATTACGCGTAACGTTATACAAGTTTAGCAATTGTCTATGTGAAAATAGAGATTTGTGCAATTTTAATTTTATTTCCTCAGCTTTCGTTGCAAAGCTTGCACAACTCACTGCTGGGTCTGGTTGAAATAATCATGACTGTTATGACTATAAAGGCACTTCAAAGTCTTACTTTTTAGCAGCAGGAATGTACAATAAAAATACGCTAAAAGACCTGAAAGAATTTGTTATTTTCTGATAAGCCAATTTTTTTTAAACAAATAATTTGAGAAGTGGTTTTGTAAATCGTCATCTTAATCAGAATACTCATAGCTTATCTTCTCAGATGTGATGATTTAACCTTAATAGACCTTCTGTCTTTCTCTGCTATATTATAAATATATGACTCTAAACTTTGCATTGAATAAGCTATCTGCTGTTGGTCTGTCATTCACAAAGATAAAGATAGCTGGTAAAATGTAGCGTGATTGGGATGTAGCTGCAAACTGATTCACTAAACCGGAAGAATAATTGTTTGTGTCACCATGTAAATGTACTGTCATAGATTAGATTTCCAGCATCTGCAGTGATTATTTTCAATTTCATCGGGACTCTAATGTTCACTTATTGTACTGCTGTTTTTGTGTGTTAAATGTGTTGCCTCTGTCTTAATTTTATTTTTCATTTTTCCTCTCCACTTTTAATTTGAAGTCACATGTCACTTGAGCATATTTTTAAAGTATGTAACTGTGTTGTGTGATTGATATGAATACTAATGTTTGGAGCTGAACTCATAAGAGAAATCAGAACTAAGTAAAATCTCATACAAAGACCTTAGTGACTACTCTCTAGTGCAATGTGATCTTTAGATTTAGTATTGGTTTAATTCATAACACAGCTGATATATGGCTGATACAATGAACAAACAGACACAGCATTAGAGAGTAAAAGTGGCTTTGGTTAGACTTTACACAATGGCATCGAGGTGTGGTTTTGTCAAAGGAATTCACATACCTCGAATGCATCAAAATGTGTCAGGCAACAAAGCATTGAGTGATACATTACTTCTCAAGAAGGGTGAGTCTACTTTGTAAGTAACAGTTGATTCGTTGTTAATAGCTCTACTGAAAATCTTTAATTACCTTGTTTACACATGGCCCTCTCAGCCTTGTAATCCGCTGGAGCAAGCAATATATATTTAAGAGTCAGCTGCATTTCTTATGGCCTTTGCATGCAACTTGTTCTGATCAGATTGATTATGTTTCCATGTGTATTCAGCCATGCTTAGATCACCTGATAGCGATTTTATGTGAGTAATTTGCTCTGGTTTTAACATTAGTTTTAAGGTTAAAGCTAGGATTAGCTTTTGGTTAGATAGGAGTTAAAGTTAGGAATGTAGTGGAGAGAATTAAGGTTAGGCTGTAGAATGAAAGAATGAATGCAGTCAGTAAAAGTCCTCACACATGTCGTAAAGTGGCTTTCACAAGGGCTGCAGGCCTGCTCTTAAAAATCCATTATTAATGGACTCTGCTGCTCATGGGCCAATATTCTCTGTCTGGAGCAAAAGAGACAAGCCATTACTGTATTCATCTCATGTACCAAAAGTTAATACAATGTACTTGTGACTAGAGCCTGACTGATATAGGATTTTTAAGACTGATACTGCTACCGATATTTGGTGCTTTAAAAATCTGCTATTACATATAACGACCGATATGTTTTTTTTCTGTAACTTTTGTTATGTGTAGTTATTGAATTGCTCATTACTTTTTACATTTTAATTTGTCAGCTGTTATAAATACTGATAGTGATAGATTTGCAGATAGCTATTGGCCAATAAAATCATCGCTGACAATTGGTCAATTAGCTGTTACCTACATTAACTTATTAGAAAAGCTGTATGAAGTAAATGGTAAATGGTAAATGGCCTGTATTTATATAGCGCTTTACTAGTCCCTAAGGACCCCAAAGCGCTTTACACATCCAGTCATCCACCCATTCACACACACATTCACACACTGGTGATGGCAAGCTACATTGTAGCCACAGCCACCCTGGGTCGCACTGACAGAGGCGAGGCTGCCGGACACTGGCGCCACCGGGCCCTCTGACCACCACCAGTAGGCAACGGGTGAAGTGTCTTGCCCAAGGACACAACGACCGAGACTGTCCAAGCCGGGGCTCAAACCGGCAACCTTCCGATTACAAGGCGAACTCCCAACTCTTGAGCCACGGTCGCCCCCGTACAATAAAGTACAATAAAGGTTATCGGTGACCAGTCAGTGTCATGCTTCTATCATGTTGCAACGGCTTATAGAAAATAAAGGAAGTCGTGTTCTTTTGTGGCTTTGAAAAATTCTTAGAGAAGCGTCTGAACTGGAATAAAGCTAAGTAAGAAAAAAAACTGCACCGTCATCAGACAGAAGCCTCTGCTCAAAAGTTGTCTGTGGGTGTCTTTACATCTGTTGGTGGATCCTCATTCTTCTTTCTCTGAGCACTTTTTTTAATGTATCACAAGCTATTTTTAATGTACTGTTATTCAGCAGCTTTATAGAGACGCACAGCATGATTAATTGGCCACCAATGGGGTCATATGGCTGTCATGTGACCCTGGCAAAGACTCAGCAGGAAAACAAAATGAAAAAAAAAACCCCCAAAACAAAACAAGGAAGTAGGCCGAATTGTTTCAGTTACAGGGAACTCCAACCCACAGACGCACAGACACAGATGCAGTCTTAGAGGTGGCCACGTGCCGAGAGCTGATTCTGCAAGTGGCCTCTAAAATATGAATGATATTGTACTATATTTTTGTGGGTAAGCCTAAAGATATGTATGAACTGAAGCATTGCCTTTGTACCTATATGTATTTTCTTTTCTTTTTTTTGCACGTGAACGTTTCTGTTGTGTGTAAACAAAAAAGGAAACGAGAAGGCATCCTTCGATGAATCTCGAGACAGACTGTCAGAACTTTGTTTGCGGCTCTGAGAGTTGATTCACACAGCTGTCAAGCACACACATGGAGATGCACACACAGAAGTAGTGAGAGATAAAGAAAGTAAACGGTGAAATAATCTACCTCTATAAGCTGGCAACACCGGTCACATGCACACTCAGAATGCCCATGTTAGCACTGTTAAAAGCAACTAGCAGTCTCTCTCTAACTTTCTCTCTTTCACGTGCACAAGCATTTACTTAGACATACACTCATCATTTTGTGCCCACTCATACTTGTTAGAACATTTGAACACTATCCCTGTGTAGGAGTGTGTTATTGGCACAGTGTGTGTGTTTTTGTGTGCATGTAGTTTTGAGAGTGTGAGAGAGCTAGACAGCGGGAGGATGTACTTGAGACAGAAAGTGAGAGAATGAGTTTTGCGATGTGTGCGCGTGCGTTTGTGTACGAGGAAAAGCGCATGTGTGTGCTGGCGTCTGCAGAACACAACGGAGGGGTGAAAAACGACAGAAAACAGGAAGAAGGGAACAAGAAAAGCGCAAGGCCCTGTCTTCAGAAACAGCTGACAGGTTGACAGGTCTGCTGAGACCAACAGAAACAAACATATGGAGACAGAGTGAGAGAGACAAAGGGAGGGATGGGGAAAGGCAGAGACACTGAGAAGGAAGAGGGGGAAGTTGAGACAGAAGAACAGAAGAAGGAGAAAATGCATTTTAGAAGTCTTAACATTTATGCAAACCCCTTAAAATAGGCTATAGCGTTACCTGTTTAACATCAGAGGAAAATCTTTTTTCATCTGTGGTATGTGGTTCACTAGCACTGTGGTAGCGCACGTGTCATGCCAGCAAAGTTAGCTGCAAGTTCAATTGAAAATTCACAGACATGATATGAATGTGAAGTGCAAACAGTGAGAAAGAGAAAGTACGTGATAAAAAAAAAAAAATAGATGAACTGCGAATGCAAGACGGGAGGAAAGTGATAAGGTTAGAAAAGAGGGACAAGGATGCAAATAGAATACATGTGTGGCTGTTCAGAATAGAAATTAAAAAAAAGATGTATTATTGAGAGGGGAATTGTCTGTGAGAAAGGAGTATTGTGTAAAACTCTCTGTTCTTTAGGTTTGTATGAGTCCCAGTGTAGATCTACATAATAGTGCAGTTTATTTTTGGTGAATCAGCAATGAAATAAGCCTTTAGCTTTGCCCCCAGTTGAAGAATCACATTTTTAAACATCTTCTTTTGCTCTAAAAGAAGAATGGAATATAAAAAACGGATCAAAGATTTATTTGAATACCCAGTAGAGTTGGCTGTAACATTCCAGTGAGCTGGTAATGACATTTTCAAAAGTCTGAACTATCATTGTAAGATTACATGCTTTATTGTGTTGTCATCATGAACATGTCGAGTGAATAAAACCTCAAGAATAGCTCCAGCGTTCTGGTTGAGGACAGTTGATGTATTGATGAATGATGGCCACATTTATCAAACTTGTGAATGACAGCGGCGGGGAGAAAAGCTGGTAAAGCTGGTAAAAGGACCTCAGTGTTTCTGGAACTCTGAACCTCATTCACTGTTGGAATGAGAGCAAAGTGCAGATAAAAGAGTGAGACAGACATAGATGGACTTCAGCTGGTTGGAAAACAGAAGCTGGAGGAGCAGAGAGAGTGTGAAAGAGACAGGGAGAAAGAAAGAGAGAGAGAAGGAAGGAGAGGGTAAATGCCAGCTATTGTTGGAATGCCGTAGCAACGTGCAGCAGAAAGGAAGGGGGAGGTGTGTGTGTGTGTGTGTGTGCACAGGGTCAGTGGGTTTTATGCTCAGTTCAAGCTGCTCCTTTTCAAAGATGCGTTGAGTTGTGTTGGCAACCTAGCGAGCGTGGGCTTAAATTATTAGCTAGTCTGGATGCATGCCTAAAGCAATCCAGCACTGCATTTCAGAATAGTGTATCAACACTCTGGGAGCTTTACTGAGACATTACTGCTCATTTAAACTACCTGCACTGTTTAGAATACATGCCCACTGTTGTAATATGGATTAAAAGACTCAACGCTGCATGCAACATCAACATGCTAGCATGCTCAGAATTACAGTGTGTTGATGTTAAGTAGATATAATTTGTCTGTTAACATGCTAACATTTATCACTGAGCAATAAACATAAGATGAAGCTAAGGCTGGAGGGAATGTAATCCTTTTTTTGATGATGGCGCTGGATGTAAAGTTACTTAAACCCCCATATCACCGCTCATTTGCTTCTCTTTAGACTCATCTCTGATCACCATCTGATTAAAATTTCTAGACAATTCATCTGGCAGCTGTGAAGCTGTCTCTTCCTGTACCTAAGACTTAGACCAGCTGAAGGCTTTTCTGTGCAAACATATGCCATACCTTATTGCATTCAAACAATCTGAGTTTGTTTTAAGGTTATGTAGAGCTGAGTGTCTGTATTCTAACCATTCCACTGTCTTTTCTTTGAATTTACAGGATCCCGTCGGCATCTTTGAGCTGGTTGAGCTGGTGGGAAATGGCACATATGGGCAGGTGTACAAGGTAAGACTTATATACACTAAGAATGTCGTTCTGATAGCATGCTCCTCATTCTTATCAGTTTTTTATTTAGCCTCTGCAAGTAGCCCGCGTGAAACAAAGAAAGACAATGTAAATGAAGGAGCATAGGAAATAATACAGGAGATAAAAGAAACCCCACAGCTGTGGTGAAACTGTAGATGTGTAAAAGTACGATAACCTGCTAATTTTTCTTGTCCCTTTAAATAACACTTTACTCTCTTTACTGTTTTTAGACCTCTCTTATCTCAGCAATGCTTTAACCTTTTGAGGTTTTTCTGGGACACAGGAAGTACTCGTGCTAAGTCGGTCTGCATTTGTGACATCACTGTGGTTTGTGCTTTTTGTTGTCAGATGGGCTCAGCTGTTTCCCACAGTTATTTAAACAGAATCTCTCAGTCCATGTCACTGTCTGAGCTTCCTCTTCTCTTCATGACAGCCTGTCGTTCTCTGTTCCTTGCTTCCTTTTCCTGATTCTGCTGCTTTATTTTGCCTCTCTGCAGGATAGGGAAGCAGCCTGTGTCACTCTGTTTAATGACCCCTAGTTGGAATAAATATGTTTAAATATATGGACCGATAAAATATGTGGACAGCCTCTGACTCTGAAAGCCTTCAGTGCATGTATTTTGCATGCTTGAGGATGTGTCTAATGAACCAGAGACTTACGGTCAGGTGGTGATGGAGAGGAGCCTATTTAACCAAATGAAAGGTCAGACAAAGGTCAGACATACTTATCCACACTTCTAAAAATATGTGTGTGTGTGGTTGTTTGTAAGATCCAGAAAGGACGAAAAACAGAAATAATAATAACCAGTAGAATCTTTATTTTTTTAGTCTACAAATAAATAAATAATAATAATAAAAAATATTGTTTGAAACTTCAGGCCCAGGTTGGTCTTAAACTTTTTCAGTCACTTGACCAAGAAATTTTCCATGACACACACACACACACACACACACATGCCGCTTTCTCCCCTCTGATACACATTTACCTCACACAATGTGAGTGCTTTGTTAAGGCTATACTTTACAGTCCCACTCACCCGTATTTATTTAACAATTAAGCTGATTTGATAAATTAGCTTATTTTTGTGGCTAAAAAAAGAATCATAGGCTCAGTGCCAGACTGGAATATGATGATTAGGAAAAAGGGCTTGCTAGTCATTCCTCTTTGTTACTGTATGGAAGTGGGGGAATGCAAATTTAATGACAAATGGCTTGAGAATAATGGTTACTCTTGGTGGTACAAGTATGTGCCTGGAAATGCTTACAAAGCAAACTGTGCTGCGTGTTGAAAACTGTAACAATGGGATCAAATTTAGGATGATAATGAGGTTTGAAGTGTTGTTTCTCTTCTCAGAATGGTAATTGGCTGTTGGGTTTTCCGGTTTCTTTTTTCATATGTGATATGAATCCTCATATATTTAGATTTTGGACTGCCAGTTTAATTTTAATGAAAAAAATGAAGGCCTATCTGTCATAATAGCTGTATGAAAGGGACAAACATAGCAGAAAAAAAGATTAAACTTCAAATATCATCCTGTTCAGTGCTCTATAAATACAGCTTAAACTAGGAAAGATCAGTCTCAGACACAGAGATAAGCAGCAGAGTCACTTGAGCAAAAATGTCATCTATTTTAAATTTCTCACACAGCTGAGGTTCCTCTTTCAGGCAGGCTGCCTGAAGAGGATCAACGTTTTTTGAGCAGGTGAACCTCTGACTCACTGAGATGATAAACTGACCTTCAGCCTGGCGGGTATTAGTGAAGTGGAATTGCTCTGGCTCGTTCTGAATCATTTTAAACACTTGTTATATGAGAAAAATAACACAGGACAATATCATTCTTTAGAGCTGTGGTATCTCTGTTCTGCATCAGTGAATCCTTGTCAGCGTGCTGTGCAGTTTGCCTTTTTTCGCTCAGATGAAAAGAGCAGAAGGAGATAAGAGTCAGACAGACTGCAAAAATGATTTGACTCTTTGTTTTGATTCCCAAAATATATTCAAGTTGCTCAGGGGCCAGTTTTTCTGATGTTTATGTGATCACAGAGTACAAGTTAACAAGTTATGCCTTGATTTGTGGTGTGCTACAGTTTCAAATAAACCATAAATAACAAGTAAAAAAAATCATATGGATGAAAAAAAAAATTAAAGCTAGCTTTGAGGTTATTAAAACTTTAATAAGTTTTAATTTTTAATAAGTTTTAAGGCATTTTTACATCTACACTTTAACTGAATAGAAAGATTATAAGAAAAAGTAAAAAAAAAAAGTGTTTTCTCAATTCTATTCCTACAGCAGGAAAAACACAAAATGAGTTTGCCTTATTCTGCTGTAGTAAATTGCACTCGGTGAACTATGTGTATAGTGAAGCTATAGGTTTACTATGCATGCATGGTTTTGTGCATCCATTTGTGTGTGATAGCAGCATTGTTTTATATTATTGGTTAAAGAAGGGCACTAATGTGCCACATAGTTCCACGTTTGTGTGCCTGTGAGCAAGAGATAACAGGTTTATCAGCAATTCCATTACTCCATCTAGTTAAATGATACAGATCTGGCTCTCAGTTCTCTTTCCACCATCTCTCTTTCACTCCTTTCCTTCTTATATATGCCTAAAATCTTATCACAATAAAAAACTATCTATCCACATTATCATTTTTGTTGTAGTTTCTTTGACAGCAGAAATAGTTCAGAGACGTAGCCAATGATAGAAAATATTTTTACCCTGTCTTCACTCCTCTCACATGAGAGATCCATGGTGGTTATGTTGCTAGTTCTTCCTCCTCTGCCTGCACATCCTCTTACTTTTCATCCTTTTGCTTTTGTGGATTTCTCTTATCAATATATAATCACGTTCATTCTTTTGTTTCCTCTGTTTTCTGTATTGAAACATCCCCAGTTAACTCTACTTAAGGGGGGACAGTGTGCCTACAGTATGTGCATATATATATATAGCTTCTACTGCCAGGTTTAAAAGGGCCATAAATAGAGAACATGGGTAATGCTGAATAATTAAATACCTTCTCTCTCCACTTCCCTCTCTCTTCATCTTCCACTCTCTCGGCTTCCTCCTTTAGATTTCACTGTTGTCCCTGTGCCTCATCTGTATTCCCCACTTTTATTCCCTTTATTTAGCCATCACCTCCACTCACTCTCTTGTTATACTTATAATACTTCTGTTATGTCCGTCTTCCTTTCTTTCTTCCTGATGCCTGTGAATATTTTATGTCAGCTGTACTTCTCCAAATGAGGAAAGACTCCTCACCTCTTTTGGCACTATAGGATATAGGAAGAAACTGACAGGTTGCCTTATTGACTGACAGGGTTATTGATCTGCTAATTGATTAATCACAGTTTCTTGCCATTCCCGTGGGAGAAGTGATTTTTCAGCTTGATGGGCAAAAAGACAACTAGAGATGGCAACTAATCATATCATGGTCACAGGAGTGCAAACTGATACACGCATTCACACACATGGATGGATGTGTGACACCCATATACATCATCTCATCAACTGTCTCCTTGGCCTTCACAGCAATAAACCATTTTATACTTTTGCGTGTGTTTGTGTGTGTGTTGTTTGCACATATCGGCCCCTCCCCTCTCTGTGACTTTGCTGTCTTCACACAGTGAGGAAGCAGTAAAAATAAGTGGAAAGAAGGCGACCAGTCTTTTTCTCTCTGGTGGCAGAACACATCCACTCTGCTGCTGCTGCTGCTGCTGCTTACTGCACCCTCTTTAAATATTCACTAGTCAGTCTGAAAGACACACACACACACACACACACACACACACACACACACACACACACACACAGTGAAGAAGACGTGACAGTTGAGGACCTGGGCCGTGTAGGCTTTTCTAGTGTATGCTCACCCACTGTGACAGTGATGCTGTAAAGAGAGCACCTGCATGGTTTCCGGTTATTGCACTGGTGTACGTGTGTCTAAATCAATGTGTATACAAGGATCGTGCAGTGTCTGACATTTCCTCTTGTCACTGTGTATGCTCCTTTCATGTGTTCAGCAGTCAAGGTCGTGTGTATTCTTCTGAAAATGTCATGGGTTTCACTTATCCTGAAAATGATGTTTTTGTTGTGTTTTTTTGTTGTTGTTGTTTTTTTACCTGCAGTGCTCTGCCTGTCTTGCTCCCCTCCCCGGTTCTTCTCCTCCTCCTCCTCCCTCCCTGCCCTCTTAAGGAACTGAATAAAACTTCAAAGGTGTTTCTTTTTTATCTTCCTTATCTGCTGGAAGTCACGCAGCAAAGGACCATGGGAGATTTTTCCCTCTGCACGCTTGCCACAGACTCCTTTTTAACACACACACACGCAGACACGGAACACACGAACACACATATCTCAGAGAAGCAGCATGAAGTAAGAAAGTCTGGCATAAAAGACTTCAAAACAGTATGATAGATAGAGTGACTTCATTTACTCCTCTTGTTTGATGTTCTAAACTCCGCCAGCTAGTGTTTCACAGCAGGAAAGAAGATCAAGCAAAAGCAAGCATATACACATATACAGTTTGTATCTCTTTGAAACTAGTCATTCTTGGATCGTGCTAAAATTGGCAACACGACATATGAGTGGTTGGCATTACGTGTTGTGAGGAATGTGCCTTCCGCTCCATTTAAGTGGATTTTTAACAAAGGTTAACTATCAAGTATTGATTGTGAAGTTAACAGGTTTGTAATTTGAATGCCAAATATTTGGGTTAATTGAAGATTTATGGATTTCCTTCTAATACTAGTCACATCGAAAACACTTTCACTGGCGCGGTTGGAGATAGAATGAAGTCTAAAATATATGGCCTTTTTTTATTTTTTATTTTTATTTTGCACATTCTGCAAATGGTGATTTTTTTTTGGTTTTGGGGTATAATGGTAAGTAACGTCAGAGAGCTCAAGATAATGTCTAGAGCTTGTTTTGCCAAGCCCAAATCATAAAAACAAAGAAAAAGCACAAATCCCCTTTAAGAAGCTGGAACCAGCCTTGTTGCTGAATCAGGAAAACCTATTTCCATGTTTGTTTTCACCATTGTGACAGTGTATTCTTACAAGATTTAAATTCATTTTATTTTATCTAAAGGAATATGTAAAAACTGAATGATTGATCAATAATTACACTTTACCGTGACATGTTCTAGTTTGACTAGATGCCAGGCAGCTTAGTATAATACAATATTTTTGTAATGTGAGTGTTTTATTTGGGTATAAATGTAATTCTTTTGCAAATCACACTATAGATGTTCATAGATTTAGCATCCACCATAAGCACAGTGGTAATGAGAAATTATAATCATTCTCTGACTCCCCTAAAAGATGTATAGGCTACAGTCATGTTTTATAAGCTGCTGGTAGTGTGATAACAGGCTGACATGTGCAACTACAGAGTGACATGTAAATGTAAAAGAATGTCGTGCTGAATGGCAGGATTAGTGTCCATACTGCTCGCAGAGGGTCGCAGCTGGAAGCACATGCAGCTCAGGTGTAATTTGTTTTTTTTTTTTTGTGTACACTACTTGAATATGTGTGTGTTTGTGTCTGCCTGTTGCCATATATAACACATGTCCCTGGTGGTGTTGTTGTTGTGGTTTCCATTGTCACTCTGTTTCAATATAACTGTTCTACTGTAATTTCTGCTGTTTTTCCACACACACACACACACACTCTCACACACACACACACACACGTGCTTCAGTCTCTGGAGTCATTATGAATGAACTGTGAACCGTGACTGAGGTGGATGTTACTGTGGGGCCAGCAGATGTGCTTGTTTTTACCATATACAGAGATACACTCACGCACACACAAACTCACACCTGGCAGTGTTTTCATTAGCCTACATCCTCTCTCTATCTTCCCCAAGGTCACACGTCCCACTTACCCACAATGCACTCCTGCCGCCCAGACCAGAGTCAATTAGCCATAGCTGATGTCAATAACAATCTCTCGTTCTGTCTTTGCTTTTCTTTCCCAGTCTGTCTCTTTCTACTGTATATTTCCCAGTTATAGAGCAGCCTCTTTTTCACTGATACTGTCATTGAGCTTAAAACAACTTTTTCGCCACTTGAAATGTTCATCAATAGGTAATTCAATAAGCTATACCAGCCCTCACTCTCTATTATCCTTCATTTGCTGTGTCTTCTCCTTTTTTATGGCCTTTAGCTGCATTTTCTTTGTTTTTCCACTCTAACTGCTTTTCATCTAAAATGCTTTTTCTCTTCATGTGTTCTGTCCTCCATACCCTCGCTCATCTGTTTCTTCCTATCTCTCTTTCACCTTCATCCTGCACAGTAAATCAGCTTGGCTGTTCGTTTGACCTCCAGAGCTGCTGGAGCGTGATGCTGAAGTGCTGAACCTGCCGCTTTTCCTCTTCACAGCAGCCCTTCTCCCTCGCTTGGGCACATTGCGAATCACTTACTCTCTCTTTTCTTGCCTGTTTGACAGCAGTTGCATTTAGAGGGAGAAGTGTTTCCTTCCAAATTTAAAAAAATTTCAGCAGTTTTATTTGAAATGAGAGATAAGGTCAAAGTAATGAGCAAATGGATCAATGAATTCATGTTTGATTAAGATCGGATCGTTTTAGATCCGTTTCAGAGACAAGGTCAAGCAGTTATTTGGTTGGATTTTAACAACAGAAAGCTAAATAAAGCATTTGTGTACATTACATTTGTGTATGTGGGAGATTGTGTTTCAGTCAATTTGAGTCTGTCTACCATAAACAAGCTCCAGTAACAGATTATTCTGTTAGTGTTTACCTAGTTCGTCACATCAAAGCAGGTATTATGATAAGGCTAAGCTTTGACTATTTTCTGACATGTATGCACAGATACCAAAATAAATATACACACTCACAGGTCATAGGCAGTGTCAGATATGTTTGCGATCATTTTAAACTATTTAGTGTGATTGTATTTGTCATTATGAGGCAGTATGAATCCTTTCCCTGAACCCAGATTAGGTTGTTTTTTGTGTGTTTGTTTCTACTAGCTTGTTAATTAGCTGGCTGTACTGTGAGCAGGCAGGTTAATAAGCGGCTATATTTCAGACTACTGATAAATTATTGCTTCAGTAGGCTTTAGATGTTAACAGTGGTTCATTCAGAATGAAATCAACACTTGCAGGATTTCTAACGCAAAATTCAAATTAGCTGTATTCCACCACCCATCAATAATAGCTTCTAAACTATTCTACAGATCGTTGCGCTCATCTTTCTTTTCCCTCATCACCTTCACCTTAGTTCCTTTAATAATTGTTCTCTACAAAATCTGTGCTGGTGTATGTTTTCCTCACATTTGCTGGCTCTTGTTATGGCTTCTCTTTAAATCTTCTTTCATCTCAGTCTGTCTTCCTCTTTTTCTTTCTCATGCCTGAGCGTGAGCACAGCCTCGGGGTGCTTCTGTATTTCCTGGCTAGTGCAGGAGTAGATTGGAATGGAGGCCTTTGTCACTTTTATTTACTGCCTCACTGATTTCACGACACCGTCTTCTGCGCGTTGTGTGTATGCGAGATGCTTCTGTGTGTGTGTTTCTGTGTGATCACGTGTGAATGCGGAATGATTGCAGGTGTTTGAACTGCAATGAGGTGTGTCTGGGAGTATTGCCCCTTTATTTCTTTGGGAGCCTTCCAGCAGAACTGTGTTTGTAGTGTTCGTTAGCCAAAAGTGGCTTTTAGTCTGCCTCATAGCTCCAGCACCTTCTGCTGAACAGGATGGGTTTGTAATAAAACCGGTGGGCGTTGATATAGAGGTACAGACTGAAACACTGGTTATCTGAAATCCTTCAACCCTGAGACTGCCTCACTTTGGTATGTGTGTGTGTGCGTGTGAAGTGGGGGGCACCTCTACGTCAGACAAAACAAGCACAAAAAAACATGCACACGGTGATAGTCCTGGTGCACACCATTCAGACCTTCTCCCCTAAGATGCTGTTACTATGCAAACAGGCCCTGCGCTATGACACAATGCATTGCTGAAGCTGAAGCAATTCCTAAAGTCTGTGTTTATTTGTGTGGATTACTATAATGGCACAGATTAGGATTATGGCCTGACCCATTTCCTTGTTACAAAGAGATGGCAACACAATCTGGCAGTCTGTTTCCTGTTTAGTGTGCATGCATTCGAATGCTTTAGCATATGCAGAATGTTTACTTATTTATATAGATTGGAAGAAAATGACAGATCCAGGTTGTAGAACCATGGCGGCCTCACCTTTCATTACTCAGTCTTTCAAAAAATGTGTTAAGTTGTGTGAAATATCAGTGAGCAAAGTAAAAAACAAACAAAACAGGCATAAAGATTGGTTAATATCCATCTGGTAACCACTGGTTGAAATATGTATATTCTGTGAGTGGTTGGCTGGGGGGTTTTGGAGGTTGATTGCATTCGCTGTTGTGGAATTGATCACAAAGAGGTACATGGTGCTGCACATAAAACTTCTTTGGGAAATCTTTGGTTCCTGGAAGGTTGCTGCGGTTATCTGTAATGTCAACGCTCACAAACTACCCACCAACCTGTAGTGAAACTGTGAAAAGTGTAATGCAGAACAAAAACAGAGACAGTTTGTCTTCCAAGTAAAGGTTTTTGAAATGTGGGCAATGCAGTGGTAAGGCATAACTTTTACTTTGAAGGTGAACATTCTCCATTTCTCATTTGCGTTGCATTTTTCAAGTTAAAGAGGAAGTGAAGACTCAGATGATGAATGTTTGCAGAGAAGTTAATGTCTTTCAAGCAAACTTTTTCATCTAGCACCTTTTTTCTTTTACCAATTTCACCCAGCGACAGACAGCAACCTCCAGCAACCACTCAGAAAATACACATTTTTCCCTCTGACCCGTGGTTGCTGGATGGTCACTAACTGTCTGTTCCTATGTGGTTTTAGTGTACACAGGACCAAAGTATACAAAATAAACAGTTTTGTATTCATTAAAAATTAGAACTAGCAGTTTGGTCCGTACTGTAAGCTCATTAGAAAACTGTTTTCTCGGGTCATAGATGGCGTGAACAGGACGGTTGTTTTTTCATGCTCTCATTCAGAAAACATCTGCACAAGTGGATTTCTTTTTGCAACCAGAAGGAATGGAGCTTTAAGGAATATTGGCTTCACTTTTCACATCCAAAGGCTACACTCTATAGTCACAATATTAAACGTGCCAACAGCCTCCTTAAGTAGCTGTCAAGTGTCCAAGTTGATTTTTATTTTTTCTGAAATAAATGAAAGTTTGCAACTGCATTGAAAGTATTAATATAAATGTTAAATAATAATCATTTGGAAAAATATAGCCTTATTTTTTAAAAATATCACATAGCTCATTTTGTCATCAAAAAGAAAATCTGGATGCCTTCTCCTGACCTTGCAGCTTGGCCACAGGGACAGAGGCAGCATGAAATGTCGCTCTCTCACCGAACGTGTCTTCAGCACGTCCTCTTCCACTCTCTCTCCCTCACGCTTTATCCCACCTGAACTCTTCTTCTAAAAAAACAATCTCCCGGAACAGGACTGTCTTTGTCTTTGAGCATGCGAGTGTCTCCGTATATTTTAGTATCGTGTTCACTTTATTTGTGCCAACTTAGACCGTTGCTAGGCTACGACAGGAAGTGTCCTGCATAGTAAATGTGTCCTGAGTTGTAGAGGTGTTTGTGTATGTGTGTGTGTGTGTGTGTGTGTGTGTGTGTGTGTGTGTGTGTGTGTGTGAGTCTCGTCTGTGTGATTGACTTGGCAAGGGCAGAGATGCACACACAAAGAAATAAAATATACACGTGCACACACAGTCTCAAACACACATGTCTTGGGCATCACAAGATTCAGTATTGGGCTGTGTTTTGGCATTAGCTAGCAGGTTTGTGTCCCCTCGCTGAGGCTGCAAACTAAAACCGGTGAAGAAATACTTCCTTTTGCAGTATCTGCATTTGTGCTTGTCAACATTCAGCTACTTATAACAGCAAAAAAATATAAAGAGAATCCTAACACACAAACATACACATAAGATCTTTCTCCATACGCTGCAAGTCCTTCACTACGTTTTACCATTACTTGGCAGCAGTAAGTAATTATAATTATGTGTTGATGATAATTACTGGAATTGGTGTGCTCTGTCAGGCTGACACCTCCCCGGTGCTGCACATGAACATGGAAAATAAAGCCCAAGAGATGAGAAAGCGATGAGTTATCAGACGTATGATTGGTTGGGAGTTTTTTCCTTTTTTGTGACAGTATGAACTTAAAGACAGCATGGTGAATGGTTAGCCAAATCAGTCCATTATAATTCTCAGCAGCTACAAAAAATTAGGACACAGACAAAGAGTGTTCTCAGGTAAAGTAGTGGAAGTGGAATTTCATTCCCAGAAACATGGGAGGATCTTTTGGAGTGCTTAAACCTGCCTGGGCTAAGTCAGCATCACCGTTTACCACCAGTAATTGTCTTGTATGTATTGTATTTGACATATTGATGTGGTTCATAATGTCATGCTGATGGAATTTTAAGTACTGCACTGTTTTATGTTTTATGAGTTTTTTAGTTATGTGGTTTCATCTTGTCTATTTGGGACAACAGATTAAATTTGAAAAATTCACATTAAAGAAAATAACAGTGTTGTTAAGTAAAGATGCTAAAACATATAAGGATAAGATGCTTTTATGTACACCGGATTATACTAGTCCTGATATTGAAAACCAAGTTGCTGAAAAACAAGAAGCTTTTCCTTATGAGGTGCATTTTCCACTACGAATGGAAGAAGATGGTTGAAGGGAGGGATGGATGGAGGGATGGATGGGTTAACAAAGAATTTTCCTAGTCTGAGTAAGCATGCAGTTTAGTTTAGTCTTGGGCTGCAGTTGTTGTGGTTGGCATTTAAAAAAAAAAGCCAAATCAATCATTTGAAAAATCATTATTGTTTGCAGCATAATTTACTTAAATTTACCTCGTCTCTCAGTTGTTCTAGAGGCATTTTCCAACTTTTTCGCCAAAATGAATCATGATCTGTGCTGCTGTCATAGGAGATGACAAACAGTTTTACAAATTGACACAAATTAAGAGTAAGAGGCTTTGATTTTTAAAATTATTCCCTCAGTTTGTTTGGTTGATCCGTCAAAAAGAACAGTCACCCCATTTTGAATTTCCAGCTTATACAATAGTTCATCAACTCCTGACCTGGAGGGATGATGCCAAGTCCTTCATCATGTGACCACCTAAAGGCTGATTGGAGATCAGTTTGGTATCAGTTTGCTGTCTCCATCACAGCGCGGTCATCCAAGCGGAATAAACGTAGTCGATTTAGGCTGTTATCGCTCAAACACACCTGGCCTAGCGGCATCACAGCTCCATGTGGATTTGTGTGTGAGTGACAGATGTTTTGCTTTCATATGTGGTCAAAATAGCTCCACAGGATTGAAAAAGGAAGAAAAATGTGTTATGGACATACTGAGCAAAGTAAAGATACTTTCCTGTCTAATTTAGATGAATAATGTATTCAGTTTAAGTTCATTATCCAGTATTCTCTGTATTATGACTGAATAGATCAACTAGATGAAAGTGTTTGTGTGCAGAAGCAGCGGTATATCCTCATTTTACATGCACACCCAGGCCCACCTCAGTGAACTACCTCCTGTGGTTTGAAGAAGGTTCTATATGCATTAGCAAGGTTCTGCTCTTGTCATATTTGCCTGTCAGATTCAAAACTGAATGGTATTTTGTTCCCATTACCGTTCAGCTCAGTCATGCTCATGTTCAACCTGCTTTTCATAGGTCACTAGGCTGAGCTGTGAGGCATGAAAGAGAACAAAATCCAAGAAACATACAAAGGAAAAATAAGCGACAAATTTACAGGAAGGAAGTGAAAAATAATGAAAGGCATAAAGAGGAGATTGTGAGAAGTTAAGCGGGTAAGATAATGAGAGAGAGAGAGATACAGGGATAAAACAGAGTGAGGTAGATAGAGCGAGAAACTGTAGATCTAGGTCAGAAAAGAAAAGCAGTCAACACATGAGTGGAGGAAGGGATGAACAAGCCTCTCGGGCTCAGCGCTTGTCTTTCTGAATGGGACAGATCAGAGAGAGAGTGGGCCATCCCTCTGAGAAAGAAAGAGGAAGAAGGATAAAAACATCATTTTAATACTGTGTGAAATTCTTTTTCCAATATTTATCATCGTAAGGGCTGCAGCTGCTGATTATCAAAGCTCAAAAAAGCTTAATCTCCAATGTGACATCCATTGGATGCACCAGCACCCCAAACCAAGCATTGTAAACAGAATGTTGCTCCGACGACATCAGTGACAGTGAAGTCAGACACCACATAAAAAAGAGGAGCTGGGGTGGAGGTGGGTTGCATAATGGTTTGCAGATGTGCAGCAACCGTAGGCAGACTAAAGCATGTATGCGTGCCATTTAAGAGATTTGCTAGGTGGATATGTTGGTATCATCTGAAACATCAACTGAGGCGGGCTTGCATCAAGATCAACTGATGCCCTGGAATTACATTTGAGCTTGAAGTAGTGGCCTGCTTAAATGAATGCTATGCTTCACAGTACATAATGAAAGGATATCTTGCATAACCAACATTCACATGACAGCTTCGAGAACAACACATCAAATACTCGATAATTAAATTTTTGTGTCTTCTGTGTTTTATGCACGCAACCAGAAATGCGAAACCAATAATCTGTGGTTTTACATTGTACTGGCTAATATGTCGCTAATATTCTACTAAGTAATTAACGCACAGACATGTTGGACTGATTATTAATTTTTACACAGCTTATAAATATATTTTAGGTCTAATAGCCAAGCTAACTGTTCCCTCCATTTCAAGTTGTTAAATTAAGTTAGCCTGGCTCCTAGCTTTGATTCTAAATTTAATGTACAGGCATGAGAATGGCACACATCTTCTCATCAAATTCTTGGCAAGAAAGCAAATAAGTAATATATCATAATGTTCAAATACTGCTTTAACCCGTCTCTCTCGGAAGTTCCCAGAACTTAAGATACTTTAATTGCACGTGGTGCAACTAGCAGTTCAAATCCCAAATTATATAAAACAGAAAAGAGGAGAAAAAAAGGAATCGGCAACTATTTATATGCCTGGCATGTTGTTGATGAAACAGCCAATTAACTAATGGTTTTATTACTTTACCTTTGTCTTTCCTTATTCTTTAGATAATGTTATTCACACATCGTCATGTTACCTAATTTGGTAATACTATTATAGCCCAGCCCCAGCCTATTTCTGAATTGGCAAATAAATGAACGGGAGAGGACAAAGACAGAGCAGGAGATGAAGATGAACAGGCCGTGCTAATTCTTTTCTGTTGCTCCTTTCACACTAGGTCATTTAATAAGGCTGGATGGCATTACTGCTGCAGGAAAAAGGAGAAGTGGAGGGAGGGAGGCTGTCAAGGTGGCTCGGAGTAATGAATCTTTATCCAGCTCTGATGATATCCATGTCCACTATGTATTTGACACGTTCTCTCTCTTGCCCTCTCAGCCACTTCGTAACTCCCTCAATCATTCTCTCTCCCGCACTCACCATGTCTTTGTGTGCACATGTGTGGGTGTTTGCAAGAGTTTTTCTGTCAGTGTGAGTAGTAGAAAAAAGGGAGCTCTTATTATGCTTTCTGTGTGTGTCGAAGTGCGCGTGTGTGAGCGTGTGAGAGAGGGTTTCTGGTTTGTAAGTGGCTGTAATTCCTTTGTTGGTCTTCAACAAAGCCAGTCCTTGTGCTTGTGGAATTGGGGCAGTCTGATCCTAATGAGAAATCCCTGGTCAATCTTTCCAGCTCTTTTACTCTCACAGAATCTGAACTGCATATTTATGTATGAGTGTGTGTGTGTGTGTGTGTGTGTGTGTGTGTGTGTGTGTGTGTGTGTGTGTGTGTGTGTGTGTGTGTGTGTGTGTGTGTGTGTGTGTGTGTGTGTGTGAAAGCGAGAAAAAGAGGCCGATCACAGTGTTCAACCATCCAGTGGTGCTTAGTTTGCATTGTGTGGTGCTGAATTGTGACACAATGAATTATCATATTCAAATCCCAACTTTCTTTTCAGCAATAAATCAGCAAGTTTAAAAGAGTTTTTTCCAGTCCCAGAATAGTTGTGTAATAAAAAATTCAACTCCTGGAATTAATATTCCCTCGTTCAGGGACCTCAGCTGATAGCATATAATAATGTTAACAATATTGGCTGTCATCTTGTGGGATCCCATAAAATGTACCAGCGTTTTGTTGCCACATATAGCTCTTAATATCACTTTCTCAAATGGAAACATACTGCGGTGCCCTTTGAAGTGGTGACAGAAATGATCTGTGAATGATTATATATTATATTATATAACACTGATATCATACTTTCATCCTTAGATCAGTCTTTAGCAGAAGTTTATTTTGAATCCACCTAAACATCAGTTGACCTATTGAGTAACACAACTTTATTTATACGCCTTTTGTTGACCATCAACATTATTTCACTGTTGAATAACATCCAAATCTCATTCAAACAGTGAAAGCTCTCAAGATTTTAATCAGGTAAAGTGAGTTTTGGCGAGCCAGTGGATGCAACTGATCTGCTAAAACAACACGAAAATACAATGTGAGGCAGTGAGAGTGACTAATGACCAATAACAGGGTGCAGAGACTGTAAAATCACTCCTGCAAATGAACTGCAAAGCAATGCAAGCACCAACTTTAAGCTATAATTTGGCACTACTCTTACCAAAGCATTGCTAGCCTGTGTATTTGCTACAGCTTGTTATCAGAATGACCCTTCGATTAAAGCCCTCAGGAGGTGCTTTAGAGCCAGGCCCTGAATGCCATCTGGTTTATAACAATTCTACCAGCAGAACAGTCCTGCCCTTGTTTTGTGTGTGTGTGTGTATGTGTGTGTGTGTGTGTGTGTGTGTGTTTGGGCTAGCGCTGCTAGGCATTTGGGCAGACAATAACATTCTAATCAGCTGAGTTAAGATAGGTGAAAGTAATAGCCATCAGTGGTTTTAGCATCTTTAGCCCTGTTAGCTTCATTAGTTAATCACAGCCACAGATGCTCTGTTGCAAACAAACCACTTGGGCCTTTCATTTGCCCCTCAGCTTCCAATCTCCTGTTTTCATGCCTCGTAGCTCCCCCAGGCCTCTGCCTAGCCTTGATATTCGGCAACATTCAAGGTCTGCTGATTGGCAGTCTTTATTTCTCTCAGAAACAGATTTGTGTTGTTGACCATTATTTGCAATTCCCTTGGCTAGAGTGACAGCAAGGATGATTTCTGATATGTCTTTCCATTTCTGTCGCTTCAACTTCCCAGACTCCACTGTTAAAAGATAATAAATATGCTAGACCTGCAAATTATAACGAGCAAATTTCTTCCTATTATATGGAATTGTTTGTCACAGATTTCATCAAGATAACGCGCGGATTGTATCTTTACAGAAATTACAGATTTTCCTTTTAAACAATGCTATTTCTTGTTTAATCTAAATGTTTTAAGTTCAGTGTGATGACTGAAAGCAAAGGAGGAAGCAAATGTGCTAATGTGCTGCGTTCTTGGAAAAAGTTGCATTAAATGAACATTCACATTTCTGCCTTTTTTCTTGTACTTACTTCCTTTGCTTCTTCCACCAGGGCTGCCATGTTAAGACGGGGCAGTTGGCAGCAATCAAGGTCATGGATGTCACAGGGGTAAGACACACATACATGCACTTTGGCATTTGCTCACACACCCACACGTACCCACACACAGAATATCATCTCAAGTGATTATACCAGTGTTGGGCATGTCATCTAATTATGAGCGATGAGTCAGTGCTAGTGTGTGTGTGTGTACGTGCACGTGTGTTTGTCTGATGTGGCAGAGAGGAAATGAGGACAGGCCTATTGCCATGGTAATATTAGCTGGAAGTATTAGGACAGCAGTGTGGTCTCAGGCGTGTCTGTAAAGCAGGAGGGAATCTCAGCTATATTTAGAGAGCCTCCCTGTCAGCACTTAGCTGCCAGCAAAACAATAAAGCACTGCAGGAATTAAGCAACAATGGAAGTGATAAATGAATGAATCAGTCAATAAAATCCTGAATGAATGATTAAGGGAAAAGGGTGCAAGGTATATGAAGGATGAACAAAAGAGTAAAAAGGGGAAAAGAACAGATGTTAAAAATAAAGCATGAAGACATGACTAAAACTATATGAATGGCTGCATATGTGTAAATCTGTGGCAATAAATGAATGACCGTGTTAATTACTAATGACAATTAAATGGAAGCAAAAACCAAATTGATAACTTAATGATCTGCTGTTGTAGAAAAAAATCCGCTTAGTGAAACAAATGTCTTTGTTTTTTCACCAGTGAGCACTAAAAGGAATTAATCAAGGCACAATTTTCTGACGTTGTAAATAATAAGCAAGTCAATAAGTGACACATTCTTATAAACAACTGGCTTTGTGGCAGTAGCTCCCTGAAATGAAAGTAATTAAAAGTTAATGCTGTTATTGTGGATAATTTAGGGCCCAGCTGTGTGCTTTGCAACAACACTTTTCAGACTTTTAATGGATTCAAAATGAAAATCCATCAGCAGCTTCACTCTCTGTCCATATCACATTGAGCTATTTGATGGGTCGCAAATGGAGACTGTGGTCTAATTGCTTTTAATTCTTCTGTGTGGTAAAAGGATGAGGAAGAGGAGATTAAGGCAGAAATTAACATGCTGAAGAAGTACAGTCACCATCGGAACATCGCTACCTACTACGGAGCTTTCATCAAGAAAAATCCCCCTGGCATAGATGACCAGCTATGGGTACGGCATTATTTGAGTGTGTTTTGTTTTTTCTGTGTGTTTGGATGGTCATTCATGTGTGCATCACAGGAGGAGAGGATGACAGGTCTGGAAAAAGTCGCGGTCCATTTCTTGCTTTTCTGCTATATGAATGCATGCACTCATGCGTGCAGTGAACGTGGGTTTGTGTGAATTGGAAATGCATATATGGTATATATACTTAATGTATCAGTGAAAGCTATAAGCTATAAGTAGCTAAATCAATGTGAGGCTGGCTGGCTGCTGCTGCGATAAATCATCTGTTAACGCCATCTAAGGGAGCTCTCTCATCTCTAATCCCTCAGCATTCATCACACAACAGTTGGAGCAGACACACACAAACATATGTAGATACACAAAGCAGCCAAATGTATTGCCTCCATAATTCTCCCTGACTCAACATCGGCCCGTTTTTCCTCGAGTATGTTAGTGATCATAACAGTATCTTAGTGGGCTTTCACATGTGTCATCCTCATGCATTCCTGAGTGTGTTCCTTTGTGTGTCTGAATACATGGGGACAGCCATGAAGAGAGGAGTTCTGTTGTCTGTTCAGTCCAGCATGATGATGATGACGATGAGGCTTGAAGCGCAGCCAGAACTGACCAACTGAACTTTTGCCTGCTACTCTCCACAGATGTAGAGAGGAGAGGAGAGAATAGACACATTGTGTTTGGGTCAAGAGATGGACTTGATTCATTCCTGTGATCTCATGACCCCATCGAGTCAGTTTATGCCTGTAGTTTCTGCAGTCTGTGTGGGGTGTGTGTTTGTAAGGAGTGACAGAGACAGAAAGTCTGCAACACTGTTGGCTGTTTGTGTCAGTGTGTGTGAGCTACACGTGTACTGCTCTATTACTAGAGCTGGTAAAGTGGGACATGGCTCTTTGATTGTATGCACATGTGTTAGTACTGGACTATAAATGTTATATGAACACATCAAAGAGAGTGTCGCCAAGGTTTTCTTACTTTCCAGCCAAAAATGTGATTCCTTAATCTCCACATGCACAGAATTACTTGGCTTTGCTACAGTTTCCTCCCAACAGGCTTGGAACTATTGATGCACATTTATTAATGACCTGACTGTATAATATTGGCTCTCTTGTACTTTGATAATAAGGAAAAAAGAAAAGTGTTATTGGTCAGTTAAGCAGAATACAGAAGAAAAGATTACATTCATAAGTAAACAATTGGTATTGGAGGTTGCTTTATGAGAGTTACTGGGTTAGAAAAGATAAAGACAAGGTCGCTTGCTTCCAGTCAGTAATTGACCTTGTATCTGCATATGTGTGCATGTGTGCATGTAGCTGGTCATGGAGTTCTGTGGAGCTGGCTCAGTGACAGACTTGATCAAGAACACCAAGGGCAACTCTCTGAAAGAGGAATGGACTGCTTACATCTGCAGAGAGATTCTCAGGGTAAGTAACCTTGTTGGCAGCTTTCTCTTTCAGAGAAATGAAATATTTTTTTTCTGGATTCTCTGATTTTGTTTGTTTTCTTTGTTCTCAAAGACTGATGCAAGAGCAAGTGAGCCTGCCGACAGTCATTGAAAACCGCATCAATCTGTCACTATAGTGGAAAATCAGAGAGTAATTTCAAAAGGGCTGATTCTTGAAAGGGCATAATCCAAACTGAAAAAACCCCACATTGTCTTAAACTCATAAAGTACGCACGGGGATAGTTATATGCGACAATTCTTGGTTCAAAACCTTTATACTTCTTTTAAATGACTGTGTGTTAAATTATCGATGCCCAGCCTGTTACTTGAGAGCAATCAGACGCTGATTGGTTTCTATGATGTCTCTGTTATGAACTGTTCTTCTTGGGAAATTGTACCCATTCTACCACATCTTGTCTCTGCTATCTGTTATGGTACGTTTTAGCTGCCGAGGGCTGATGTCTCCAACAGAAAACAGCAGTATCACTGCATCTTGTCAGTTAAGCACAGTGCTGCTCTGAACAATGATTTCTTTTTATTCACTTTTTTTCTTTCTTTTTTTTCCCAACCCTCATTTCTCGCCTCATGTTGTTTTCTGTTTTCGCTCTTTCTGCTGCCTCTGCCCCGTCACATTTTTTTCTATTTCTCCTTCTTTCATCCCTCAGTGCTTTTAACATTTTTTCCCCGCAGTTTCTACCAATTTCTCCATCTTACAGCTTGATTTCAAATCAATGCAACAATGCAACTTTTTAAAAGTACAGATCACGTTTAGTTCCATAGCTCTAACCCAAGAGCTGATAGTCTTGCTCAAGGACACTTCCTTTTGGAAATGAGTGTTTTATGTAATAATTGTCACGATTTGGCTCATTGTTACAGAGCTTTCCTTCACTTTGTGTCTCTGTCATTGTCTGCAGGGTCTGACTCATCTCCATCAGCACAAGGTCATCCACAGAGACATCAAGGGACAGAACGTCCTGCTGACTGAGAATGCAGAGGTCAAGCTAGGTCAGTCTGTCATCTAACTCCACTTCACAAAACTGCTTCAGGATTGGGAGGGCAGTATGGAGTATAAAGTTTCAGATGGTTCAGATGTGTGTGTGTGTGTGTGTGTGTGTGTGTGTGTGTGTGTCTTTGTCTTTCCTGCTTCTTTTATGCTGGATGCCAAATTACAAAACCGTTTGTAGCTCTGCCACTGTCCATGATGCAAACTGCTGAAGACATGACTTGCTCTCTCTCTTATTAAAACCAAGATGGGATCTGTATGTGTGCATTTGTAAACTGGGCTATCTATTGTAGGGTATGTTCTCTCTCATGGAATTCAGTAAAGCTCACTGGTTTTGTCTGTGTGTGTATTTGTGTCATGACTTTCTAGTGGACTTTGGGGTTTCAGCCCAGTTGGACAGAACAGTAGGAAGGAGAAACACATTTATTGGGACACCATATTGGATGGCGCCAGAGGTTATTGCCTGTGACGAGAACCCTGAGGCCACATATGACTTCAAGGTGATTTTTCAATCACCTTTCCTCTAAAGATTCGTAAACCCACTAAGGATTTCGATGACTTGTGCTATTTGTGTTTCTTTTGCAGAGTGATTTATGGTCACTGGGAATCACCGCAATAGAGATGGCTGAGGGAGCACCACGTACGTACCCAAAGAATAACCTATGTCTCTGTTACACATCATTTCTTAGTGCTTCCACAGTAGATCACTGTAATCAGGAGTCAGATCATTATTCAGTCCAGGATACTCCAACCCATTTTAAGTCATAATTTTAACGAAGGCAAAGGAGTGGATATAAAATCATGTGTCACATTGTTGGGCCGCTGCCCAGAGTTTGGTCTGTTATGCGTTATTTTCCTCTTTGAGGTATTTGAACACAGTTGTCATCATTAAGGTGACAGGCCTTGTATCCACCCTTCAGTTAATTTTGGTTCAGTAAAAAATAACTTATTTTCAAGCTACAGTTTATAACTGATCACAATCTGCAGAAAGGACCTAATTTTGTTTTGATATAGTTGAGCGATTATTAGCATGCTGGCTCTGACTATATGCCATGATAATGTTTAATACAAATACCTAAAAGCATTCGCATCTCTCTTATTTTGAACCTTTAGCACTCTGTGACATGCATCCAATGAGAGCCCTCTTCCTCATTCCACGCAACCCTGCCCCCAGACTCAAGTCAAAGAAGTGGTGAGTGTGTATCACATAATTGCAGTTCGTGTTTGCAGATACTTCAGAGCAGCAGTGCCAGTAGCAGAGAAACAGCGAAAGGTTTTTTTTTTTTCATTTTTGCTGAGACGTGTGTGTACGTGTGTTCAGGTCAAAGAAGTTCCAGTCATTCATAGAGAGCTGTCTAGTAAAGAGCCACAGCCAGAGACCCAGCACAGAGCAGCTCCTCAAACACCCATTCATCAAGGACCTGCCCAATGAGAGGCAAATTCGCATCCAGCTGAAGGATCACATCGACCGCACCAAGAAGAAGAGAGGAGAGAGGGGTGAGCGACAAACTGTGTTGTAGATGTGTGCATGTTTGGATTCTGCATGCAGACAACAAAGTGAAAGTTATGCTTACACTAATTGGAGTGACATACTAGGATATTAAAATGTTTTCTCTGAATTATGCCCCACTGTGACTCATCCCTCCAAGCTGTAGTTTCTATTCATTTGGACACACCTGTGCTTTCTAGTATTTTCAAAGTGTAATTCTTGGCACATGCTCCAAATATATTTTGGCACAAGTAGTTAAGATCAATAAAGATTTGGTTATCTTGCTTTATTTTTAATTGAGCGTAGCATTACTTCAGGTGTAACTAAACGTCAGACTTAACCTGCCATCTTGGTTCCTTAGCTGATGACAACATGTCAGTGCCAGCACACATACGCTGATAGGTTAGCTGATACATCCTATCATCCTATTGGCAAATCTTTTAAATAACACACTATTTAACTTGTTTTAGCCTGGATACAGTCATGTTTGCCACTACAAGCTGCTTTTCAGCCTGGCCTCCCTCTGATTCTACATTTTAATAAATGCAGTGAACCACATGTTGGTTGAAACTGACAGCCCTGCTTAAGCGAGTCTCACTACTGGTTTCCATATATGTGGGAAGGGTGGGGTGGCTTCACGTTATTAGTATCAAAAATAAACTACTAGAGATGGAAATAGCAATCTTTCTATGACCAAAGTTGTTGTAAGTGAAATGTGAAGCAGCAGTATAGTGCGTTCACATGGACTTATTACATGTCTATTATGCCTAGTAAGTAAAAAGAAATCAGGCTCATTTGACTGCAGCACAATGAACACCGCCACTAATATAGACCAGTAACAGCAAGATTTAAGCATATCAAATTTTTCCAGCTGAAAAACAGCAAGCACACAGATTTAGTGTATGACTGAGATACTTTCTCAGAGATACGCAGTCACATTATGAATAATGTTTCACTTTAAGGATGAGCTGTTAAACACTTTCAGACAAATGCACAAATTCTCACTTATGCCGTTGATTTCATGGTTTTCAACAAGGCAGAAAATAAAAGTGACAGACTTCCATTAAACTCCATTATGACACAAACACACACTGGCGAGTGTCGGAGTGATAGACTGGCACTCGCATAAAGTACTGCACCAGAAAGAACGACATTAACCGCTTCAGGAAACAACACACTGCAGAGCGGACGTCGGGATGATGTATCGAAATATCTTGCCATTGTAGAGGCTGTGACTTCTCCAGCTGTCACTTTGTCACATTCAGAGGACCAGTCCATGTGCATGCGTCTGAGGAAGAGCTGGGCCTTTTATATGACTGCTGTTTTTTAAGGCCCTTTTTGACTGAAGGAGCTCTGAGCTAATGTTCTCCACCCCACCGCACACAGTAAAATGACAATTTATACTCTTATTCAGTGGCTAAGAGAATGTGCCTTGAAGTGACGATGATCTGGGAATGGCAAAAACGTGAGCAATTTGTTACGAACAGAGGTAGTTAAAGTGAAAAATTCAGAACGTGAAGTGCCTTTGCTCTGTGCTGCTTATTACCTTACTAAGGTTTTATTGTTTTTACTCTTTGCTGCTTCTTTTTTATTCATTCTTACTTGCCTCACTCTATCTCCCTGCCTACCAGATGAAACAGAATATGAGTATAGTGGCAGTGAAGAGGAGGATGAAGACAGAGACAGTTGTGACCCGAGGTCAGTGTTTTTACAAATGCGCAGATATGAACATTAACATGTTCTGCCCAACTTCACCCAACATAGACTTAGTCTTTTTCACTGTCCACCTTTCCAGCTCCATCATCAACATCCCCGGGGAGTCAACCCTGAGGCGAGACTTCCTGCGCCTACAGCTCGCCAATAAGGAGCGTTCAGAGGCCCAACGGCGGCAACAGCTGGAGCAACAGCAGAATGAGGAGCACAAGCGCTTACTGTTGGCTGAGAGACAGAAACGCATCGAAGAGCAAAAGGAGCAGAGGAGGCGACTGGAAGAAGTAAGAGAGAATGAAGTGAAGGCAAAGCTTTGAAAGTATACTGTAGCTTTTCAAACAACAAAAGCTACAAAGATACACATGCATAAAAATTTTAAACTACAAAATATAGTAGGTCATAAACCAACAAAAAAAGAAGGAGAAGAAGAAAAAAAACGATCCAAAATTCATTGGAAAGTCTAAGGAATGTCAGCTTTTAATTGTTCTTGTTTTGCAGCATCTGTTAATCAGACACTGTTAGTCAGTGTCCAGTTTAATTACAAACAGAATGCAAAAACTTGTTTGGATATTTGCATATAAATGGTAATAATCAATGCTTATCAATACCCATCACCATCACTGAAGTTTTCCAAAACAGGATTTCAAAGGGACTGAAAATGATTGAAGGCCAGTCTCTTCGTAATATTTAATGGCTTCTGTTTCAATGGATGCTTCTCTTGTTTCATGGCTCCTCCACTAGCTGGATGAAAGAACAATGATGTGTTAAGTCCAAGCCTAGCTGTCTGACAGCTATACTTACAAATTGTGAACAATTATCAACTTTTGTGGGAGTTACCCATCTGGGAACGACCTCTATCAACAGTGCTTTTGCTATGACATCTTTGTTTCATGTTGCGAAGGCCTCCACCCAGATATAACGTCTCAGCCATAATAAGACAATATTTCTTACCAACACTGGGAGCGAGCTTTATGAAATCAGTCGTGACAGGTTTAAATAGTGTGGCTCTGGGTGTGCCACTTGGAGCGGTTTTATGAATGTATTGCTGGGGCATGCGTGCAAATATTGAAATTTTGAAGATATGCTACAAACTGAATGAGTACACAAAAATGGCAAAAATGCTATTCATTAAATCAAACGTGAATATAGAACTACTTGGAAGTGGTGCAAATAGAGTAGTTGGTTTAATTACAACCTTTGGGCCCCACCTCAGCTGAATTACATTTATCTACAGAAAATATGTAAGCATGTTACCATCAATAACCTAGTTTACTTATTAGCAATACATCTGACAAATTCAGGTATTTTTTTCTAAATTAACAGTCACCACAAATTAACATCACTACTATGTAAATAATGTTTCTAATTGAACCATTTTCAATAATGTTTGTGTCCTCTGTCAAATAGTTTATTATCTATAGGAAAGAATATTTGGTTCCACATATTTAAATTTGCAAAACACAATTTTGGTAGAGAAAGAATGACATTTATACACACACTTACACAGACACAGTCAGAGCTTGTTCCCCAATGTCCCTTTCTTAGTTCCAGAGAGCAGGCTTACAGAAGGAAATCCTTAGCCCATAATCTGTGTGCTCTCTGTGGGTTTCCCCAAGGATTTGCCTTCCAATGCACCTCTAAGCACCATGACTAGACTTAACTTACATGAACCCACCACTTCAATGGTGTCTGTGTCTTTGTACGCGTGACCAAATACACACATTAGTTAGAATTTGAGCCCGCATATGTTTGTATACTCATTTCCTGTGTTATTATCCTGGAAGTTGTAACACGTACCCAAAAAAAGTGTGCCAAACAAACATGATTTCCTGATTTGTGTTCACTGTGATGATCCTTAATCTTTGTGCGTTCCTGCTTTCCTGACAACAGCAACAGCAGCGTGAGCGTGAGCTGAGGAAACAGCAAGAGAGGGAACAGAGAAGACGTTATGAGGAAATGGAGCAGCTCCGTAGAGAAGAGGAGAGGAGGCATGCAGAAAGAGAACAGGTCCATACTTGTACTGCAAAACATGTATTTGTCGTGCGACAATGTAATGCAACAGATATGTGAACCACGATGTTGGGAGTTAGCCTAGAATTCCTCAAACTAATTACACATTGGTATAATACAGTTACATAATAGGAAAGGACATTTCTTTCTTTATTTGTACATTTGTAATGCTGTTTTAAATTAATCTTTATTTTTAATCTGGCTTCATCACTTGCTAATATAAAATTATATAATTATATATAGAAGCTCAATGTTTGAGTCATGAATCAAAATTAAAAGTGCAGAACTAAAAGCACTGTTACATTACACAGAGGTTGCTTAAAGCCTTGGTGGAAACTCATCCCCGGAGTTTCTTTCTCTAAATCCACAGCTTGTCCCTCAGTGTTTTGTTTTTCTTCAGTATTTGTTATGTCAAAATTAATATTTATTTTTTTCTAGCTTCATCAGCCGCATGCCATTGTTTTGATAAAAAACCTCAAAAAGTAAAAGTATAGAACATAAAAGCACTAAAAGTTGTTACATTGGATAGAGGTGCCAAAAACCTTGGTGGAAACTCTAAATCCACGGCTTGTTTGTGTGGCAAAAATATAAATATTACATAACAAAATTGTAGAGCCCCTCCCATGAGATATTACTTTGCACCTTTTTTTTAGAATGCAAAGAAAGCTGTTGCGGCATTTTCAGCATAGAAATTTTTGCAGCGTTATAGGGATGGACAATTTTAGAGTTTTTTATAGATGCATGCAGTTTGATTGTTCTGTATCTTTCCTCTTACTTGTCTCTTTCTCTCTTTTAACATCTTTTTCTCTTGTCCTCTCTGTGAACCTGAACTGCAGTTCAGCCTTGTATTTTTTGTCTATCCTACTCAATGTTTATCGCTCTGCTGCTCTCCCGCCACGCTTCTCAAGTCTTTTGAAAAGATAACTTCAATCTCTTTTTTTTCTCATTTTCCCTTTGTAACACATTAAAATTGTTTGAGGATATAATATCTTTTATTATTATCTTTTCTCCTCATTGAAAAGAACCACAGGAGATTATATTCTCTATTCTATTCTGTTCCCCCCTTTCTGTCTTTAGCTTTCTTCTCTGCCTGTATATAAATGTTCAGATCTCCAGATTTTTCTCTCAATCTATTTCTATCTCCTTGTGCCGTCGTGCTGCTCAGGAGTATATCCGTAGACAGCTGGAAGAGGAACAGAGGCAGTTAGAGATTCTCCAGCAGCAGCTACTGCAGGAACAGGCATTACTGCTGGTAACCACAGCCCTCCCACGTGCTACAACTGCTCCCCAACTGTGCTGTGTGATCCCTGTCCCCACTGCATGCACCTGAATGGAATATATATTCTTTGGCCTATTAGCTACGGATTTGAGCAAAAACATTTTCCTCTGAAATTGATTCGGATCACTGAACGCATGTGCAGTATCATTTAGTTGGCTGGATCTCAAAGGATTTTACAGAAAAAAAGACTTCTGTTTTGACTGCCCTGTTATGTCATGCAAAGAAAATGTAGGACACTGTTGTTTTCCTCAGTGCCCTGCTCTTTTTTTAAGAGTATTTCCTTTTAGTATTTGTATACTGCATCACTCATGCACTTTAGAGCTAAAAATTGAAGACTGACAAGTTTGAAAGGAAACCTTTTGAGATCCAAAGGCCACAAAAATGACCCTAGTGCCAAAATCCAGTGCTGTGCTACGTCATTATTCTTGTGCCCATCGCTCCAATACTTACATTCCTCTTCCCTGTTTTTCCTGCAGATTTTGTTTGGTTTTTTGCCAGAGCTATATGTAGAAAGTCTGTTTGTGTTCCATATTGGGTTAATCCAATGGTCAGTTTGTATGTTTGTCAGGTCTGTTATGTGAATGCATGACTCAAATCTGACACTATGTGGAAGACTGTGTCACACAAAAAGTATTTTCAAATACAATCAAAAGGGAAATATTGTGTATGGACTTTCCTCCCATTTATTCAAGCCATTCTGAACCCTTAAATTCTGCACATGTAGGGAGGGATAATGATCATTAGAATACGCATCCACTGTTTTTCTACCTGACTTTATAAATGCACTGAAAGTTCCGTAATACCGATTGACCTAAATTTTGTGTCGATATCTACTGGTACCTCATCTGCCTCAGCCGTTTTCCCTTGTGCTAATTTGTCTTTGTGTCTTTGCTCCCATATAAAATAGTTTCCTCTTTTTTGTTTCTCATCTCTTTCCTTCTTGCCATTCACCCTCTACCTTTCTTTCTTCAGGAGTACAAGCGCAAGCAGATTGAGGAGCAGCGGCAGGCAGAGCGGCTACAGAGGCAGCTCCAGCAGGAGAGAGCCTACCTGGTGTCTTTACAGCAGCAGCAGCAACAACAGCAGCAGCAGCAGCAGGAGGGAAGACAAGCAGAGAAGAAACCGCTTTACCACTATAAGGATGTCGTTAATCCTAACGACAAGCCTGCCTGGGCTAAAGAGGTAATATACATGGCATGCAAAGCTATGCATGGTCTTTTGAACTTGCTTGTCTTCTATGAAGAAAGGTTCTGAGCACCAGGTCTGTGTACTAAATGTTTTTATGCTGATGTCAATAATGTATTTAAAGTGAACCTCAACCAGTTGCCTTCTTGCATTGTGGTTATCTTATTTAGCAGGTTGTACTAGAAGCAGGAACTTTGTGAGGAGAGTAGTGGAGAAACTTTGCTTTTTGAATCGAAACACCCTTTTAAAATGAATTCTGTTTCTTTAATAATTACGCTGTGAAGTGTGCTTTGTGTGTGTCTGTGTTGCTTAATGTCCTCTGACTGTGACCCCTAGGTCCCGAAGCAGCAGCAGCATGCTCATGGTAACCCACCTCGTTCCCGCCTTCGACATCATCAGTCATTCAACCAGCCTCAAACTTCTAGCTCTCACGGCCAATCTAGACCTCAGGCGCCTAAGCATACTCTGTCTCATTCTCCCCAGCTTCTCTCCAGCCAGCTTCCCCATATATGTATTTCAGTAGACCCTGGTGAACCCCTAGATCCAGAGTTGAAGCTGGAGATAAGCCAGCAGGTCAAAGAACTTAGAGCTCAGAAACACAATCGAAGGGGGCGTAGCCCAGGGTATGTCCTAGAGCACAGTAAGTCTGTTGACCAAGGGCTCAATAAAGGTCCTGTCAAGAGCCCCAAACAAGGCTCGTGTTATCTACCAGAGCCTAGCAGTCAAAATGGGAAGCATAGAGATAGATGTCTATCTGTCACAAGTCAGCCAACCATTAAGGAGCTAATGTCTCAAGAGTCACAGCTTAAGGCTCGACCTCATCCGATATCTCCAGGACAGACCCAGAATCCCACGCCTTCCAAACCCGTGTCCTTAATGGTTAGTGCCCATCGACGTGGCAGGTCACACTCACCCTGCAATAGAATAGATGTAGACATAGAGCTTTATAATCCGGGAGGATGGCACAAATCGTTGAGGCAAAGCGTGAGCCATGACAGCCTTACAATGCACTTGGACTCAAAGGCAGTTGACCAAACTGACCTACTCTCTCAGTCCTTCCCTGCAAATGCTCTCTGTTCTGCCCTATCTAAACACAGGAACTCCTACTCACCTGCTCCCAGCAGTAGCAATCTTCTCCAAGTCCCTGATAACAATCACTTACTTTCCCCTCTTTCCGATAGGGGCATGACCTCTGAGACATGGAGGGAACATGCAATTAGAGGTAGTTCCTCTATGTGTGATCTTAGTGCTTCTGCCCCTGCAGGGTTACTAAAAAGAAGCATGAATAATATTATTTCAATGAGTTCAAACTCTCCATCCCCTTGGTTGTGCCTTTCTCCTCGCAGCTCTGTGTCGCCGTCCACATCCCCAGTATCGCCATCCAGCAGTTTCTTCTCTCCTCCATTCTCCCCTGAGAGCCCTGGGTTCAACACAGAATCTCCTTATTACCCCACCTTAGTCTTGCCTAACCAAACGTCATTTCCTAACAGTTCACCTCACTGCTCCCCACAAGGCTCTCCCTTTGGATCCCAATCCCAGATCGCCAGGTCTGTTGGAGCAACAGAGTGCTAGACTCTGCTCCAGCACATGTATATAAGACCACACACACACACACGCACACACACGCACGCGCACTTGTACTTCTATATTTGTGATTACATAAATGCTCCACTCTACTCATTTTAACTACTGGAGCATATCAAGTTTTTGTATTACTTCTATGGCTCAGATATGACCTTGATAAATTTCTAAAACACTGCTTGACATAACAGTCAAAAGTACCAAATTTCCCACAAAGACAGAGGTACAATTGGATACATGCAGAATGTTCATACTCAAGCATACAGACAGTAAAAGGTACATTTCCACTTTTGTCCCTATAAAGCTTATATATATATTCTTCTTACTGTTAGTAACACATTTAATTATTCATTTTATATAGCTCGTATTATTTATGGGCTTAAGATCAAGGGGAGAGGTGCCTGTGTTCAGTTATAGTTTAATACCACTTTGTAGATACAGTAGCCTAGTTAGCTAGACCACTCATTCCCCCCTGCCACCCAGTTTCCCAGAGGGCACCGTGATGAGCCTACTTCTAGATATCTTGGATTTGATGGCATCAGGGAAAACCCACCCATCTCATCTTCCAGTTAGGTCAGTCAACCAGTAAATCATATCCTAGCCTGGTGATGGGTGCTGGCCAAGTGGTGGTGGGATCCTTTTAATAAACCCGAGATGCCTTTCTGGCGACCTATTCTTCTTCCTCATCTCATACAGTATTTTTTTCTGTATGTAGATGCAACATTGCCAACAGCTAACCTCCAATATTCTCTTCTCTCTGTAATAGAAAGAGTTTTTGGGTGGTAAACTTATGACAAACACAAAAAAATGAAATATGCACTACCCAAAAGGTTTTTCTTCATCTTTTTCTAATCTCTCTTTTCTTGTTGTTTAGTCAATATACTAACCTTGATTACACTCCACAGATCAAACTTCGATCTCAGCAGTACTTCGCCTAAACCACTGAATGTTTTTCTTTCAGTTATTTGCAGACTGTTTGTCTAAATCTGATTCCATCATCCGTAGTTGCATTTCATTCAAGGAACTAACAAAAGCTGTTTGATGCTGTAGATGTCAAAGTTGCAACGTTGTAGTTGACCTTGTAGCAGGCACCTAACAGATTTGAGGAATGGCTCGGTATCGCATAGTTGTTTTGAACCAGGTCATAATCTGAAATAATCCTGCTAGATTATGTGAGCTCCTGTGGATTTAGAGAAAGCTTTTAAAGAGAAAGGCACTCTTGTTTACCTTGGGGCTGTTGAAACTAGAACCCGCTGAGCCATCACTCAACCCTGAAACTACAGATGGGTAGAGTGTTTAGAGTGGAAAAGTGTGATTTTGGCAGCTGGGCGTATCCCTTGGAACATTCTCCTATTGCACAGCAGATAATCTGATAATCAGATTACACTGGCAAGAGGAGCTTCCTGCCCCTTTCACACACAGATGTATTTACTTTGACACACGTGAGCACAGTTCAGTGGAAACGGACTGGAATTACACAAACACTTCAACATTGCGTTGTGCTTACGTGGTTCTTTTATTCTGTTTTGAATGTGGCATCTGATAAAGCAGATTAGAAGCTATACTTAAACTTTCACTACAGCCATCAGACACTCTTACTCCTCAACATGGAGAAACGACACCACAAACAACTTAATTGAGACATAAATTAGTCAGACGCCCAATCTGTTTGTGAATAAAAAACCTATTCTTTGTGCAAAACAAAATCTTTGTGTTATTGTTGGCCTGCTGGTTTACCCTGATAAGGGCTTCTGTGGAAGTCTGGCATGGCTCACCTGTGTTATTATTGCATAGAAGAGACGGTTAAGACTGGTTTTAACTCGAAAAACAAGACTTCACTTAGTCACGCAGAGTCCTATCATGTCATTAAAACAATGTGCAATATAAAGAGAGGCTCTCGTAAATTTCTTATGTAATATCCATCAATCCATCAGTCGCACACTTCTACATTGCGGTTGTTGTCACCGCAGAGAAGAGTGATGTTTAAGATTGTCTAGTGGCTTGTAGAGGTGCATGGGTGTGTGGGTGGTGCCCATTGTGGATCAGACATGGTGACTGGCTGTGTTGTGTGCTTCACTGTGAGTAACAGTCGTATGTGACCTGCCTCAGGTGGAGGAGCGATCTAAGCTGAACAGGCAGAGCTCTCCAGCACTGCAGCACAAAGTGTCCAACCGCATCTCCGACCCCTCCCTCCCACCCCGCTCCGAGTCCTTCAGCAGTGGGGGCATGCAGCCTGCCCGCACCCCACCCATCCACCGTTCCAACGAACCACAGGTGTGTGTGTGTGTGCGCGCGCGCAAAAAGAGGCACTTTCACCTTTCGTGCCTTCTCTCACATATTGTTGTCCACCTCACCCTTAACCATCCTTTGTCCATTTCACTCACACTGTTAAACTCTGACTTCATCAATGTGTTTATCCCCACAGATGGCTCACCTGGTTCCTGTGAAAACCCACACTAGCTCCATGTCTGGCTCTCAGTCTCTGCAGGACCAGAAAGACTCAGCTCTCAGTGAGAGTGTGAGTGTGGGCTCCCCCAGGCCTGAGATGCCTCGTCAGAACTCAGACCCCACTTCTGACACCCCGGGACCTCCACAGCGCAATGCTGGCAGGGAGGAACGGGACCGTGACAGGGATCGAGATCGGGATCGGGACAGAACCGCTTGGCTGAGAGAGGAGGACATCCCACCCAAGGTTGAGATTCATAATCAGAAATGAAGGCTAAGAATATTTGGTATCTTTTATTAACCTGTGTTTATGCTTTTTATTTATTGTTTCAGCATTTTTTGAACTCTGTGTTTAAATATTGCATAGTGTAGTATACTTGCAATTTTATTAATAATCCTGTTTTAAATGAATTTTGGCCTCTCCAGCTGCTTGACAAAATTCATGCTATACTGTACATCATGGTGTTTTACCATTTCCCTCTTTGCCATGGATCGGTAGTGTACTTTACAAAGACGAGGATACATGTTTTGAACATTTTTCCAGGAGAAAAAGCAAAGTTTTATCTTGTTTCTGTGTTTGTCCAGGTACCCCAACGGACCACTTCCATCTCCCCAGCCTTGGTCAGGAAAAACTCTCCTAATGGAGGAGTAGGTCTGGGTCCTCGGACAGGTTCTCAGCTTATAAGGGCAAGGTAAAGGACAAAGTAGCAAACTGATTTTGAATTACTTTCTGTAACATTTCCCATGTGTTATTCCTTAGTGTGTTTAAACAGAAATAAAAACTTGTATTTATTTGTACTTTTGTATGAGGATACTGCGTATTTAAAAGGTCTGCTTTCATCCTTTTTCAGCAACCCTGACCTGCGGCGCTCTGAACTCTCTTTGGACGCTATGCTGCAAAGAACCTCTTCCAACTCATCATCTTCCTCGTCCCCTTCATCTCAGGGGGGTTCAGCTGAGAGGAGAGGTATAAAACCTCAAGCTCTTAAACACATAATACAGGCTCATAAGACACATACAAAACCTAATCTGGCAAACATCAACATCAAGTGAATGCTTGTAAGTAAACCAGAAAAAAACCAATGTGTAGGCAGAGGATCACACATACTGTGTATGCGTACCTCCACATACATTGACATGGATTTCGAGTCTATCAGCAGGACATTGCAGTTCTGCACCGATCAACCTGTCTGATGTGCCCTGTTACTCTGGGCCTCTGGAGAGGTTGAAGAGAGGAAATGAGAGAGGGAGATAGAGAGAAGCGCAGAGCGAGGTGTCAAACAACAGGCCAGAGGGATATCTAAGATATGCATGGATTTCTCTCTGACAAACACATAGAAAGGTTGAAGTACCTTGATATTAGTTGGATTTATTTTTCAACTCTGTTGACAGAAAACAGTCTTAAAGATGGAATAAATACAGATGGAGAAAAATAAAAAAAATTCTAATGAACGAGTTTCGCAGTGAATTAATATCTAGATTTGAGTTAAACTGCTAATTTTCTTTTAATCGCCATTTTTTGTTTTGGTAGGTCAAAGCAAGCAGGAGGGATCCCCTCTAGGAGCCAATCAAGAAGCAAAGCTCAAGCAGGAGGAGGGACGTGAGTCAACAAGACCCAGCAGACCTGCCGTGAGTCAAACAACACAGACACACAAAGAACCTCTTTCTGTCACAGGCATCTCCTCTCTGGGAATCTTTTACAGGCCTCCTCCTCTCTTTTTCTACTATTCACTTGATCTTTCTTTCTCTTCCCATCTCTTTCTTCTTCTATTCTTCAGAGCTATAAGAAAGCCATAGATGAGGTTAGTGAATATTGCGCCCCCCCTCCCGTTTCCTTTATTCTGGTTTTCCTTTGATCTTCAGAGGCCCTTTTCTTCCCCTGGCATGATGGAGTTAGTGGGTTTCACAAGAAGATGATGTTTCCTTTTTACGCTGACATATCAGGGTGTAATGGCAATAGCAGTGCATGTGTGCTTCTACACACATACCTGAGAGAGTGTATATTTGGATGCGTGCCTGTGTGGGTTTGCATGTGTTGGGTGGGGGCGTGTGTGAATATGTGTGTACTGCAAAGCACCTGAACAGTCTTTGAATTTCTTTTCCTGTTTCTCCATTATCACGGTTACTGGTCAGGAGGAGCTGGTAAGCGCACCGTGTGTAATAATCCTCCCCCTGTCTGCATGATTTGGTCTGATCCATCTGCTTGGGTGATGGGGAGGCGAGGGAGGGGAGGAACCATGGGCCAGTTGGCATGGGGGCGATTGGTAGAGTGGAGTAATTCTGCACTCCAGTAGTTTATAAAGCTTGATTATATGTCTTTCTCTGTTCTTATGACTTGTGTTCTCAAGGGTCGTACTTGCTTGTGAGTGAATGAAAGTGCTGATTTTGATCAATCCTCATGTTGAAAGTTAGAATTTAACTGTTAAGATTTTTTTAAAGTGTACTGCCAGATCAGCACTCTTGTTCCACGGCTCTTGTGTACAGGCTCGGATTGCTATGTGACAACAATTAAGTTGGCCTTTAGTCTTGATGGTCATTATTTGTCTGAATCTTTGACCCTCTCCGTTTCCTTTGCCCGTTGTGTGTGATTTGGTCTCTCAGTCTTGAGGTTCTGAGACTGAATGAAATCACCTTTTCTCTCCTCTTTTGCCTTTGTTCACAGGACTTAAGTGCATTAGCTAAGGAACTCAGAGAACTAAGGGTAGAGGAGGGAAGCAGACCTCCAGTGAAGGTAAAATGACAACTGTAAATTCTCTAAATTCAAACATAAATAAAAAGTTGAGGATGGAAAATAGACAAAGCTAAAAGCCTGTTTATGTTGTGACGTTAATCAGGTAGAATGGTAGTGACAAATCTTCATGTAGAGATAACGGGCAAAACAAAGTTCTCGTTCGTTATTAAACAGTGCAAATTTAAATTAGACTCTGTCATGTTAGATATCTCTGACCACTGCTACAATACAATTTTAAATTGTAATTAGCCGATGGGATTCAGTCTAAAAGAAACATTGCTTTAAATATATTTTTGCTTATTTATAGTAATCTCAGGTTAATCGTAAAGCTACAAGTTGTTTGAATTGCTTAACATTTTTTTTAGGTTCCACCTAACTTAAAAGTGACTGTTATTTTGTGTTAAAAATGTTTTTATATATATTAAAAAGAACAGAATATGTGTATCTATGAGATCTAACAATTGTGTTTGCAGTGCAATTTCTTCTTCACAAAAATCCTTAATTTGTTTCTATTAAAAAAGGGGAAAAAAGATCTTGCTAGGCAAAACAACTTATAATAATAACTGACCTATAATGACTTTCTTCAGCCTTCACTGACACTGCTGACTGCACCACTCTGCCCCACTTCTCTTTACACGGCTACCCCACTACCACGCTTGCATCCATATCTGCTATTTTGCAGTCTATTTCATTTTTGCTGTTGTTGCCAAAATTGATGATGCATTTGTGCAATAGTGCCACCAACTGCACATTAGCAGAACAGCATGAAAGATCTGTGTTCTCTTTCCCACATTCTTCACTGATCGCACAATATAAACCAAACCGTATATATCTGGTGCAGTCTAAATGACTTCTAGAGGGAATCAGATACAACCGTAAATCTTCTCTCATCAGTGTTTCTTCTCAGTGGTTCGAAAGTAAATTTTTCTCTCTACGTCTTGTTCATTGACACAGGTGACAGACTACTCGTCTTCCAGTGAAGAATCAGAGAGCAGCGATGAAGATGGGGAGACAGATGGAACTGTTGCTGTGAGCGATATTCCCCGCATAATGTACGTTTTCGCCTTCATGTTTCCTCTCTTTTGCTTTGACATGCTAGTGTTCGTAGGTTTGGGATTAGCACAATGCCAGTAGCATAGTAGTTGGTTTAATTTTAAATGTAAATATTTAAGTCTCTGTATTTTTCTTGCAGGCCAGCAGTGCAGAGTAGTGGAGAGTCATATGGAGGGTTGACAGAAGACTCTCTGGGAGATGCCTATAACAGCTCGAAGGACAGTACTCTAGTAATGAGAGAGGTGACGAATATGCATGCACACACTCAAACATGCTTACACACTTACAAAACTGTTATTGCTGTAGAGCAATATATTCTTTTGTGCTCATCTTTCTGTTCTCCTAACTTCTCTTGATATTTATATGTCTTTATTTGTCACACAGGCAGAGGAGAGGAGGAGAGGAGGTCATAGTGAGAGCAATGGGTTTGGAAATCATGGTAACCATGGTAACCTCCCTGACCTGGTGCAACAGAGCAACTCCCCGTCAGCGACACCCACCACAGCCCTGCAGGAGCTCAGCGACATGGCTGAGGTGAGACACGGGCACAAATTGCACACTTTAACAATGATTCCTGTGTGTTTATGTCACACTAGGTAGACTGTTGTTGGACTTACTGATTGTTTTGTGTCTTACAGTTTGGTGTTGGTGGGTCCAAAGCATCATTTACTCCATTCGTTGATCCACGGGTCTATCAGACCTCCCCAAGTGATGACAATGAGAACTCAGCAGCAGGTAGTTGGATAGTGTAGAGTTTTAGTTAAATGTCAGTCAGTGAACTCCATCTTTGAAATCAGCTGTTAGTGGAAAAAGGCATTTCTTATCTGTCATCATTGTTGCCAAAATCACATATTCCCTTCTGTCTTTGTTCGTCTTTGTCTTGGCAGCCATGTTTGCCAATGAGCTGCTGAGGCAGGAGCAGGCACGACTAAATGAAGCCAGGAAGATCTCTGTGGTAAATGTCAACCCCACCAACATCAGACCCCACAGTGACACGCCAGAGATCCGCAAATACAAGAAACGCTTTAACTCCGAGATCCTTTGTGCTGCACTCTGGGGTAGGACGGTGTAGCCTTTATCTTACCCACTACAGAAAGCAAAATATTCTATTTGTGTGCTTTTGTTTGCTTTTCTCTGACTCCAACTCTTATCCGTACATGTTTAGGTGTGAATCTACTAGTGGGGACAGAAAATGGTCTCATGCTGCTCGACCGAAGTGGACAGGGAAAAGTTTATAACCTGATCACCAGAAGGCGTTTCCTACAGATGGATGTACTAGAGGGCCTCAATGTGTTGGTCACCATATCTGGTAGGTTTAATATGCATACAGTATGCACAACTCGCTCATACCTGTACCTTAAGTTACACTTTCTGTAACAGACATTAAGGTAGTAAAAGACATGTTGACAAAATCTGTTTCGTAAGTAGCTTTTTATCTCATTTTTTACAGAAAGAGGTCATTTGTTTTTGATTCTTTCATTAATTTATTTTTTGTTTTACAAAAAATTTGATTATTATCATTTTAATACTAATTTGATCGATTTTATTTTCCTGTTTGCCCCTACCTTCACAGGGAAAAAGAATAAGTTGCGTGTCTACTATTTATCCTGGCTGAGGAACAGAATATTACATAATGACCCAGAAGTAGAGAAAAAGCAGGGTTGGATTACCGTAGGAGAACTGGAAGGCTGTGTGCATTATAAAGTTGGTAAGTGTCTGTTTGTATGAATAAAAATAAAGTTTAATTTGAAGGGCCATTGTAGTTAAAGTGGTATTATCTAACCTGTTGTGAAATTTATAAACCAAAATTAAAATGGGTAATATAATTTGCTGCTGATTTTGACGAATACCTTGGAATTTTCTCAAACCCCAACTTGGTGAAGGAGCTGATGTGCAAGAGCTTTCTTGAGAATTTTAGAAATTAGTCAGTGCTTGGAAATGAATCCATTGTATCTATGGTGAGAGTTTTAAGAAGTTATGAACCACATGAAAGAGTCAATTTGATAACAGACCAAAGCAAAGGGTGCGATCTTAGCCAGAATCTTCTCAAGGAACCTGGCAGGAATCATATCAGATGGCCAAGAAAAGGTGTGCATAGGAGATATTTGGGAGATCTGCCATGCAAATAGCTGGGACAAGGATTAAGCAATACTTAGAAGGTAAAATCTAACAACATAAGTCTCTTAAGAAATCCCAACCAGCAAATGCTGTGGGAGCACGAACCTAAATAAAGAGTTCCTTGATACTAAATAAATAAAACTGAGTGTTCATTATATACACTGGGCCAATGTAAGGCCACTTCTAATTTCTTGTTGTCTTAAATGTGTCTTTGTCATGTTTGCAGTCAAATATGAGAGGATCAAGTTCCTGGTGATTGCTCTGAAAAATTCCGTGGAAATCTATGCCTGGGCTCCAAAACCCTACCACAAGTTCATGGCCTTTAAGGTAAAGAAGTAAAAACTGAAATGACATCAGTGCTCAAAAACATACTGGACACACGCATAAGTAGAATGCATGTCTACTGCGTGCACAGCATGTGTATAAATTTATATGAAGTTTATATACTATATATGACTGCTGGCCTTGTAAATTACAGTTTCATGGATTGACTTTATGATTTTATTTCTGTTTCTTTGATCGCGCCTCCCTTGACTATGTGTCATTCTCTTTCAGTCATTTACAGACCTACAGCATCGTCCCCAGCTGGTTGACCTGACGGTAGAAGAAGGTCAGAGGTTAAAGGTCATCTATGGCTCCAGCGTGGGCTTCCATGTCATTGATGTGGACTCAGGCAACCCTTACGACATATACATTCCCTCACATGTAAGTACAAGACTACTTTCTAAATATGTCTAAACATGTTTTATCAATGGGACTCTTTCTGTAACCATCCACATCTCACTCCTAAGTTTTTTCAACCGTTACCTGCTTATTGCCGCTTGAGACAACGCTGACTCATCTGTTGTTTCATGAGGATTGACTCATGTTGGTTCTGGCAATACAATTTACTTGGATGATTGAATGTCATTTTTTGTAGTTTGCTTCACTTGGTGTATAGTACTTGGATTATCTTTGTTAAGAAATCAGGTTGTTCATGTAAACTGCTTGCTTTTATCACAGAGCATAAAGAAGGAACACCTACTTCCAAATGTGACTTTAGAATTGCTATCAAAAATCACCTTGTTCATTTTAACCACTCCACTCTTTGAAGGTTGGGAGACAGTCACTAATTTTCCTCTTGTATGCTTGAGTGAAAAATTAAATCTGGTTCTTGCATGCAGATTAGTTTGTTCCATAGTGGATGCAAATCTCAGGCTTTAATGCAAATCCAGGTCAAAGACAGTTCAGCCCAAATCTTAACTTCTTGGCAATATTTTAGTAGACATGATGAACCACAGATGAGACATGTTATTCTTGAGCTGTTGTACCGTGCAGTAATGCATACTGTACATGGGGATAAATACCCGAATATTCTTAATCACTGGCATGTTTTGCTGTTTCAACCTTTCACCCATGCTTCTTTTTTCTCTCCTTCCCTGACAACTTCCTCCTCCAGTGTGCCAAACAGATGAAGGTGACATCCTGCTATCCACCTTTTAGATTAGATCAATAGTTCTTTAGTAAAACCCCTGTAGTGGATACACAGCAGCTACATGTGCCTATATGCAGTTCACTAGTGTAGATATTAGATAACCAGAAACTGGTGAACAAATTTGTCTTACCCACAGCAGACAGCACAAGGCTCTCGAAACATGTACTTACTTCCAACAAGAACAAGAACACACAATTTAAACTTAAAAAATAAAAAAGCTGACATGCAAGAAAATTATTTGTATTACAGTCAAACAGCGTTTCCATTGACTGTATTGCAGTCAGGTTTTGGGCATACCTGATGGTATGCACTTGACTTTCACAGATCAGTACCACCACAATTTGATAGCTTGTGTACAGTAATTGAATTCATTAATACATGAAAGCTAGTTTGTGTTTTGAGTGCCTTTGTAAATGTATGTGCATATTCCTGTGGGGGTAAGATGAGTTTTTTCACTGCTTGCCTTTCTCCTGAATTGTTGTCTTAGAGTTCATCTGGCTGCCACAAACTGCTTTCAGGTAACTACCATGAAATAGCATGCTGACACAAGTAACAACACTTACTGTATTCTGAGGCACCACAAATAGAAAGTATACAGGTTCAAGCAACCCAAAGACTTTCATGGTCTGAGGCTCCAGATACTTGAGCAGGTTGTTTGAGGATTATAGAATATAGTCCAACCCCCCCCCCCCCCCCCCCCCCCCCCCCCAAAAAAAAAAATAAAATAAAATAAAATAAAAAAATGAACCCACGCCAGTCCACAGCTTAAATTCTAGTGATGAAAGCTCTATAATATTTTAATCTAATGTAGATTATGATTAAAGTTGACAGATTTGATTAAACCCTCTGAAATGCTTGCGTGTGTTTATCTGTATTAGATCCAGAGCCAGGTGACACCCCATGCCATCGTGGTGCTGCCAAAGACTGATGGAATGGAGATGCTGCTGTGTTACGAGGACGAGGGTGTCTATGTCAATACCTATGGTCGAATCACCAAGGACGTGGTGCTACAGTGGGGAGAGATGCCTACCTCTGTTGGTAAGCCCCACCTACATATGGATTTATTAATGCTTTTGATTAAAATAGATTTCTGTTAAAATTGATGTAATTATAGAGTAATTCAGTCCAGACCTTAAAGCAGCACAGAGAAATAGCCAGATCAAAGATCTAAATTAAATTAGCAAAATATGAAATAAAGAAATATTAATATGCATTTCAGCTCCTACATGTGTGTGCATGCGTGTGTGTTGTGATATGAGGTCTCTCAGAACTGTGCTAAAAACATAAAAACTCATTAGTACAACCATGAAAGAGGCTGTCAAAAATGAGGAATCATAAATAGGAACCACTAGCTCTTATAGTGAAGCAGTTCACTGATATGGTTTGCGTTAAATTGTAATAGTAGGCAGGTCCACTGTAAACCAATGCAAACTTGTTCTGAGTTTTGAGTAGACCTATGCGGTTTAACATAGCTCTTAACCACCATCATCTGAACACAAAAGGTTGATATATATTTTTGCAAGCTAGTTGTTCCATCCCTATATTCCACATGATGCTCCTTCCCACTTGGAGAATTGATGTCAAGGCCCATTGAAACTGTTGTGACAGTATGTGGTGTCCCAGAACCCTAATAAGACACTTAATGTTGCTTGCTGTGTTTGCCATGCATCTGTATGTTTGAGAACTCCAGAAAAGACTCTAAAAATACTGTTTCTTTCTTGTGTTGTAGAAAGTATTATCATGGGGTGGCTAGTAGTGTTACATTAGTACAATAATGCTAGTTCTACCTGGATTATTAAAATCTGTCCCGTGAGCTCAACTGGCAAGGTTTAAGAACTGCCATGTTGGCGAGGAATTGTTCATGAAATATATTTTATTTCAGTTGAACTGCTCAATAGTCGCCTCTGACCTCTTACTTCTGTGCAGTGTGGAAAAAGTACAAAGAATAGGTCAGCACATGTAAAACATTGCATCACTGCATAACTTGCTAGTTAAGTTTTCAAGAAAAGAAAATATGCGAGTAATAAAGTTATAAAGTCTTTCTACACTGTGGTCTGTTGAGTTTTTATATATACAAGGAAATGAACTGTATGTAAATCTGATTATACACTGTTTTACATATTTTTTTAATGTTTTTCTATTTTTCAGCCTATATTCATTCTAATCAGATTATGGGCTGGGGTGAGAAAGCCATAGAGATCCGTTCTGTAGAAACGGGTCACCTGGATGGAGTTTTTATGCACAAGAGAGCCCAGAGACTAAAATTCCTGTGTGAGCGGAATGACAAGGTAATATGCTGACTTACTGCTTTGGACTAGTGTGGCACTAGTCACATACTGTAAAATTACCTAACATTACTTGCTCTAGTTTTGACCTATCTCGAGTGTTTTGCGGTTGCAGTGCTTTTCTGTATGGATAGAGCAGAGCCCACATTTGCATATGGAAGCTTTTAAAACATGAATTCTAAGAACTAAGTTTATTATACGGTGCACCCGAAACATAACCAAACAACAAAGTTTGAATGAACTGCCACGCATAATTTTAGCGTTTTGGGAATAATACTGCTGTATTTCAAGAGTGGGACCATATCTCATACACTCCCCTTTCAGTCCCATGGTTTATATATGCCTCCCTGCACTCCAGGCAGTTTATTATCTCCTTCTCCTTTCTAATTTCCCACACTTCTCATTAGTACTGTGGATCTGCTCAGCCCAGGAGCTGCTTCCAGTCCTCATTAATGCCTTCTTTAGGCTATATGGATATATGCTTATCTTTCAATAAATGTCGCCTAGCCTAACTCCGGATGTGGTCCCTTCTAGTGAAAAAGAGTTTTAGATGCAGGTTGGACATACCTATACATATGTCACAGTTTGTAGGTGGTGATGTCTCGAGTACACTTAACATATTATTTGATAAAAGTAAATTCAATTGCATCATTGCTAATAATAATTGTGCTTTTTGAGAACACATGCTTTTCATGTTTTTTTTATCCAGGTATTCTTTGCATCCGTGCGCTCAGGAGGTAGCAGCCAAGTTTTCTTCATGACGCTCAACAGAAACTCTATGATGAACTGGTGATGTCTCCCCTTACTCACTCTGCCTCACTCTCCCACTGGTGGCAGCCGACCTTGACCCACCACACATCTCACAAGTGAACCCGACTCACCGAGATGCCACAAATGAACTGTTGCAACACTGGAGAGGCTAACAAAGTGTAGAGAGAGAGAAAAAGAAGTTATTTTAGTGGAAAAAAAAAAATTCTAAATAAAGACAGAAGTTATTCTAGATTAAACCGGGTCATTCAGAAGCCATCCAGCTGACTGGCAAACTGGTGCCACCGACTTTCCAAACAATCTCTTCTTCCCTGTTTCTCTGCAACTCTTCTTTTTATGTAGCTCAATTTTTCTCTTTATTCCCTCAAAACTGACCAGTGCATCCAAGTGTTTGACAAATGTAGAAATACACTTTTGACCTTTCTTAACCCCCCTCCCTTCACTCCTGTCCATCTTGGTAGCTCAAACTCATTTTCAGTCCTTTGAGACCCATATTCATCAATTTCTTTACTTCCTACCCACTGTGTGTGGAATACTACTACACCTCAGAGATTGGAGAAGCAATATATGAATACAATTTAATCTAAATTTAAATATACTTCTAATAGAACGGTGCAGGGAGAGCAGCTGAGAGATGACAAATCCTCTTTGAATGTCAGCGATGAAAGCAGACAGCCTGATTGATTTTCTTTCTCCTTTGACACTCCCTTCCTCCTCCACTTCCTCCCCTCACTATCTTTTGGTTTCTGAGAAAACCGAGTTGTGATTTAACGTTCGATCGCATGCCACCGATAGAGATGCGGTGAGACATTCTGCCGTCAGGTGGGTCTTAACAGTATGCAAAGATGATATCTGTGTCCCTTTAAAATGAAAATCACTGGTCCATCCTGTCCTCTTCCCTTCTTTGTTTTCCTTTCATTCCTCACCTCACCCCTTTCCGCCAACATCGTGATGATGATCTCTTCACTTTTACGTCTTCAAACTCTGAAGGTGCTGCATCAGATATACTGTAATATTAAACGAGCAATGGGAGTGGGTTTTTTTTTGTTTTGTTTATTTCTGTTCTTTTATTTTTCTGTGGGACAATTTTGAGTCAGACAGTCTTTGAAGTTTGATGAAATGTACAGCACATCTGTGTCTCTGAAATCAGGAGTGTATTTTAGTGTGTACGTATGCGTGCGTGTGAATTTGTGTATCTCAATCAAAGTTGGACATTGAAATCAATGTCCGGCGAGAATAAAGTAATTCATGTCTTTGTGTGTAAACTTACCTTAATCTGATCAAAGCAACACTGAGTGTGTTTACATGCAGATTTATAATTTTATCTTCGTAGTATGAAGTTTATGAGTTGGTGTCTGAACACCATACGTTTAAAATAGGCAATATTAATGGCTGATTTTGGGGTGGGAGGGGGGTGTTTTGTGTGTTTCCATGAACACAGTAGTGTCTTGGCTGTTCACTCTTACAGCCGCTTAGCTGCAGAAATATGACAATGCATATAAAGAGCTCATAGCCTCAACAGGATATGAGCTACTATCCCAAATACTGTGTGCATGTGAAAGCACTCGTTGTTAACAACTGTGGGGTCGTCTTGAATCATGCTCCTCCTTGGTTGGTTCTTCTGATTTTTGGCTCCTAACTGTTTGTACAGTGCCTAGCATGATGTAAGCAAAACTTAATCAGAGGCCAAAAGATTACTGCTTTTTTTTTGGCCGATATGGTTACATTACAGGTTTGTTTTTGGTTGTTCTTTTTTTAATCTCTGTGAAGGTTATTATCTAACGTAACTGACTGGCGATGTTATTTTTCTCCACTTATGGAGATGTACATTAACAAATTTAAGAGTTTGATTATTCTTTGAAAGGAGCAACTAATTATGACGAAACTTTGCCATATATGTCCAAATACTTTGCACAGCTCAATCATCAAAATTATGAAATCGATTTTACTTGTCAAAATTGAGGCGATTTTGGCTTTACATTAAAACCGTCATCATCCCACCACCTGGAGACAAGCTTCGGGAAGCTCATGTAGAACTCAGTTACTGTAACTATGAAAATATGAAGACTTTGCATGAGCAGTAAATTAAAACCACTAAAGACCTAAAACTCACACCTTTAACAGAAATGCAACCAGCTGGCACACCTGCCACATATAATAGTCCTGGTGATGGTTTAAATTTAAAGTCAGAGCTTAAAAAGATGGACTCCTGTTTTGTAATAACTTTGCTCTTAGATTTCTCAGTAAATTGGTTCTCTGGTTCACAAAAAATGGACATGTTTCTCAAAGTAATGATCCTCTGATTGAAGTTCTTATTTTCTGTTAAATTGTTGAATGTTTTCTGTTGTATTTTCAAGGATTTTTTACACATCCATATACAGTAGTAGCTGTTACTGTGCACCTGTAACTTAGGGTTACCGATCTCTGTTAGGGGGAGCAGGCTCTAACATTATAGCAATAAAGAGCTTAGCTGCAGAAACCACTGTCTTCCGTGTGTGTGTGTGTATGTGTGCACACATGCATTTCTGTGTCTGATTAATGATCATGTGGGAATGGGGCATTATTGAGGTGTTTGTTAATCATTTAATTCGCTCCCCTCATTGGAAAATGCTGACTGTCATTACACTGAGGTTTCTCCTTTCAAAGACGAAACCACTTTATTCTTTATTCAATTTAATTCTTGTTTTCTTTATTTTAAAAGAGCATTACTAATGTCCTGTTTTGGGATTTATTTGTTTTGTAAAAGAGATGCTGTAAGAGAGAAATAAATGAAACTAGCATTACTCTTCTCGAGTTGTGTGCTTTCTAAACATGTTTATGAGAGAGTCAGTTGTTTTTTGCAAGTTTGCACATTCGTATCACGTCTGATCCTCAGACTTTGTCCAGTCCAGCACTCAAGTATATCATTAACAGCAAATGTGTGTGTGTGTGTGTGTGTGTAAGAGTGAGAGGAAGAGAAAGATAATGTCATTGCTCCTATCAAGAAAAGCATTTTTTAGCAACAATATGCTAACTTTGGATTCCATATTTAATTGCAATATAAACGTCATGTTTCATAATAATCAAGTAGAAGCACCACACAGAAGATCTTTAGATCAGAACTTTTCAACGTAAATTCTTCGTTGTCTCATTATACTTGCCATAAATATGATATACTATAGTAGTATGTAGGTTTGTGCATTGAAATCAGGAATATTATTGCTTCATTTATTTGTAAAAGGTCTTCCTGGGATGTGTGTGCATCTATGTGCATGTGCCATGTGTGTGTTTGTCTTTAGTCAGTGGACACAGTGTAATCAGGCATGCTGCTTGATCATTGCTAAACTCCTGACACTTTGGACCCAGCATGAAGACGGGAAAGGTAAGCGTATTTGGACATGTACATTCTTTACATTCTTTGCGCTTTATAAATGGCTACATATCTATCTCCTTTTACTGGTTCATGGAAAGCAGTGTTTGAAAGCAGGTGTCGTTGGCGTAAAGATGCTAAAAGCTTAGAGACTGTTAAACGAGAGGACACTGGCTTTTAATCATCAGGGCGTCCTGCTTGCATTATTACCTTGCTTAAGACACTCGTGATTAAAATTATGTGTCTGCTTCAAAGAGACCTTAAACTTGTTTAATTACTTTTGTGTGAAAGCATTTATTTACAGAAATGGTGAATAAAGGAGTAACTCTTTGAGCCACCCCTCATTTCTTTACATTTTGCCTCTTTTGTGTGCCTTTCTCTTTTTTTGTATGTCCTCCTCTTGTCTGTATATATTTCTGCTGTTTGGTGTTTATTCCTGCTGCCTGGATACCTCAGGAGCTAGACCTTCTTCAATTTTATTCTTCTTCTTCAGGAATACATGACAGTATTCATGTTTTTATTTATTTTGTTATTCACTGTACATGTGGGTGTAGCATTTTCACTCATCCAAGTGACTTCTTCAGTCTCAGCTGACTGCAAGTTTCCCAACCTTGTATATTTGCATAATGATTGAAACTAGCACCGTTAATGTACAATGGGTCATAAAGTCAGTTATCAATGATCAGTATTATATAAATTGTAATGGGATCAAAGGGTATCAATATCTGTCTGTCATTTTAAAGAAGAAGGACTCCACTGCTGCATTCATCCCAGACTGGAGGTTATCTGAAATTTGGAGATGTCCTGCCTACTAGACCTGAGCTGCTGGGGCCTGAATGTTTCTCATTCGCTCCCCTTTTTTAATCACTGGGTGTTCAAACACCACTCTGTCTGAGATTAGTAATTATTATTCTCTGGGTCTCTTTCACAATGTGTCTTTTGTGCTGTCTTCCTCCCCTCACCCTTGGCCAGTCATGGCAGATGACTGCCCCTTCCTAAGCCTGGTTCTGCCAGAGTTTTCTTCCTTTTAAATTTGAATTTTCCATTCCCACTGTTGCCATCTTTTTCACAGGAGGTCATTTGTTTTTGAGATTTTCTCTGCTACTGTACACTCTTTACCTTACAATGCAAAGGGCCTTGAAGTGCCTGCTGTTGTGTTGTGGTGCTATATACATCAATCTGAATTGAACTTGAACTTGAACATTCAGGAAGTTACATCCAGCTTGTGTTAGAGCAGTTTGGAGCTGAATGTGAAGTGACTGGCAGGAAATGGGAATTAGCACCTCCAAGTGCAAAGCCATGGCTCTCGGTTAATGGTAGACTGCCCACTTTGGGTCAGAGATGAGTTCCTGCCCCAAATTGAGTAGTTTAAAGATCTCTGAGTCTTGTTCACAAGTGAGGGGAGAATGGAGCAGGAGTTCGACAGAGAGCTGAGTTAAAGGAGCTGAGCTTAAAAGCAAATCTCAAGCTTTATAGGTTGATCTAGGGTCCTACTCCCACCTGTGGCCATGAGCTGTGGCCAGTGACCAACAAAATAAAATTGTGGATACAAGCAGCAGGAATGAGTTTTCTCTTCTCTGAAGGGTGTCTTTGCTTAGCCTTAGCCATAGGGTGTCGAGCTTGGTCATGTGGGAGAGGCTCAGAGTAGAGTTGCTATTCCTCTTCACTGAAAGGCGGCTGCTGAGGTGGCATTGGCATCAGACCAGGATGCCTCCCAAATGCCTCTTTTTTGGGTATGACCTACAAGCTCAGGACATGCTGGAGAGATTATATATTTTGGCTGACTGAGATTGCAGTGAATCTCTGTAAAGACTGCTATGTAACCAATGTAAGTGGCCAGTGCTCTCACTGGCATTCATGCTTATCTGTATATTAATTGACCTGTGGTTGTGTCTTGGTGCCAGCCACAATAAAAAAATATATAAAAGGGTGGGGCATTTTCCCTCCTGGGTCCCCACTTGTCCCCCACCCCCTTCTTCTTGAATCCATTCCAGTAGTTTCTACAATCTCCTTCAGCAATTTCCTGACATCAGGGAATTTATATCTTGATAGTTACTCCTGTTGAGATGCTACGTAATAGGCTAATCACAGTAGTTGTCAGTGTGACATGTAATTACATTTCCGGGGAGGTCCACCACAGCTTATGACATGGGTTATATAAGGGTGGTCATACCAAATATTCACTTTCAAGTTTATTGGAGTTGTATAAACTTTATTTTTGCTTTATAGATTGTATTTCCATGTATATTTGCATGTTTCAATAACTGGCTGTTATTGGGTTAGCCATAGTGTTGTATAAAGAACTGAGAGGTGGCTCCAGACCTTCGCACAGCACTGTATTTTTATTTCTACTGTGAAATAACACTGAGTTTATTATAAATAAAGCAGCTTGTGTTTGTTCGTCTATTAATTTCTGTGGACTCATCATTACTGTTCACTTCTGCAGCAGCTAACAGGCACTCTAGCTCTGGCTGTGTTCACAGCCACTCTGGGATCCCTACAGTTTGGATACAGTCTTGGAGTCATCAACGCACCCCAAAAGGTAGACTACTTCACCCTTACTAAGCTACCCAATTGTCCCTGCCAGCCAGGGTGAACAAGAGGGATGTAAAATTCTGTAGCAATTTGGTGCTTTTTGATTACATTGTTAGGTAAGGTAAGCTTTATATTTAGCACTAGACTGGATGACTGGGAAGTAGAGATTGACTGATATAGGATTTTTAAATAATGAAATGACAGTGAAGTTTGAAAATAATCTTATTGTCCATTGTTGCAAGTTTACATTCTGTCCAATTTAGTCATGGACTGTAAGAGATGATAAAAATGACCTTCTGATTACTATAGCACACATATACACACTTGGGAAGATCCTCTACACGCTCAGTACATTTAACTTTCAGTGTAGTGTTAGTGCTTGAGTGGGCGTATTTGAAACCGAACAATAATCTTTTCCTAAATCTAACTGAATAGTTTTAGCAGTTAAAACATCACCGAATAGTGAACCAGAATCTGCCAGGTTCCACTACCACCTCACTACAGAAGATTTGAAATTTAAAAACTTTTATATTTATCAGTATATCATCAATATTGCAACTTTGTAATGAACATCAAAAAGTTAAGAAAATGATTAAATGAATGAAGAAAAAATTAACTAATGTACTGTCTGTGCTTTGATGAAACTTCTTTGTACACTGTTATGAAATGTGGTGAAAAAACAAAATCTGTCTATACATTTGTATAAACTGTGTATACTGAGGGATGTTCATGGTGGATTTTCTCCCTATAGGACTTCACGTTTGGATGCAACATATTTGTATTTATTTGTGCAAGCAAATTTTGAGTCAAGTCTATCTCTATGTTTGCAGCCTTCCTCATACTGTTTCATAACATGTCTGTGTCTGTATTGTAGATCATTGAAAAGAGTTATGGCCAGTCCCTGGGTGTGTGGACAGAAAGGGCTGCTGGTTCATCAGAAAACATCACAGAAGAAGACCCAGGTCACCACCCTTCTGTGATCATGTATTGGTCATTGTCAGTGGCAATCTTCTCCATCGGTGGCATGGTATCCTCCTTCTTGGTTGGATTTGTGGGTGATCTGAAAGGGAGGTAAGAAAAGAAAAATGAATTAAAATGGCACAAGTGAAACAAATTTGGTTAAAAAACTAAAAGCTAGAGTATGGAAAATGATTAGACTAACGACAGGAGTGATGTAGCAAGTTTAGGGAGGAACATTTTTTGTATTAAACTGTCAGTTTACTTTCTCTTGTTTTGCAGGGTAAAAGGGATGTTAATGGTCAATGTTCTGGCTGTAGCAGCTGGACTGCTGATGGGTCTTTGTAAGATGTGGAAGCCACACATCATGGTCATCTCAGGCCGCGCTGTTATGGGTTTCTATTGTGGTACATTAACGAACATCTTACAGTCTTCAATCAACACTCACATAATGAAATCACAGTGTTTAAGGGTTTTATGGAAACACTGCGCTGGGATTTCTAAATGAACAAGAGTTCCTAAATTGCACATGGACATTAAACAACAGTCTTGTTATACTGTCGTATCTGTAACTGCAAATGTATTCATTTAAATGGTTTCACTTATAATGCATATTTAAGGTCTGGCATCTGGGCTAGTCCCTATGTACATTGGGGAGATTGCACCAAAAGCTTACAGAGGGGCTCTGGGAGCATTACACCAGCTTGCTGTTGTCATTGGCATTCTAATCAGCCAGGTGAGCTACAGTCATCCACGCACATGTACATGCACATCATCTTTGCTCAAGAGCACATGGAGGATATAATCTGAAATGTATATGTTGATGCAGGTAATAGGTTTGGATTTTGCACTTGGTAATGATAAAATGTGGCCCCTGTTGCTTGGTCTGTCTGGAGCTCCAGCAATATTACAATCCCTTCTGCTGCCTCTTTGTCCTGAGAGTCCACGTTACCTTTACATCCTATTGGGCAAGGAGCAAGAGGCTCGACAAAGTAAGTACAGAAACTTACTCCTCATCGTGGAACTTTCAAATGTATATTTTGGCAGTACGCTTGGGTAAATTATTGCACATGAGAGGTATTAGACACACTGTTGGCAGCTGGTTTGTTTAGCTTAGAACAAAGAGTAAAAATAGAGGATAACAAAAACAAAAAGACCAAAAAACAGGACACCGGGGAAGTGTTTTTATTATTTTTGGAGACCTTGATAGGTCTCCAACTGGCAACTCCTGGCAATATGGCGAATAACTGAATTTCCAAGATTCCTAAATAGCTTTTACTTTTCTCTGGCAATACTTTTTGGCACATTTACTGATTCTTTTATAGTGCTTTTCTGCTCTCCAGGAACACTCAAACAATTAACGCCAGCATTTTGCCTCCCATATTAAAGCCATTTTTAAAAGCATGTTTTTAACTGTACAGGACATTTTAAATTATAGTCCTACAACAGTTATTTAAGTAAGGAATTGGAAAATTTTATGATTTGTTTCAGGTCTGTGTCGTCTAAAGGGGCCGTATGATCCAACTATGGATCTGGAAGAGATGAGAAGGGAAAAAGAAGAGGCAAACAAAGAGGCCAGAGTCTCTATCTTTTCTTTGGTAGGTGTCTGTGCAGTTTTATTGTTTATACACCGTTTACCATTCATTTTCACAAAATGTCAATATTTCAGCAGCACCTCAAAAGAAAAGTTCAGGTTTTATGGCTTTAAAACAGTTATTTTTGTATTTCAAATAGCCTGAGCCACTAGAAATAATATTGCAACCAGAATATTTCTGAGTGTATAATACAGCATTCTGGTATTTCCACTGAATTCCCCAAAGATAGGGAGAAAAAAAACACCATTCACACAAATTTATCAAAAAAAAAAAAGTTGTTTTTTTTTAAAACAATATTTCACTTTTGTCTGTTCTCTCCCAGATCTGCTCTTCTGTATACAGAAAACAGCTGGTTGTTGCCCTCATGATGCACCTCTCCCAGCAGTTGTCTGGCATCAATGCTGTGAGTGGAAAAAGCAGTTTTAACTCTGTCTGAGTTAATTGACTACAGACCTGTGACTTTTCCTGAGTATGCAACCACTCAGAGTGTCAAGAAAACCTTTGCTTGTTTTCTCTTTAAGATCTTTTACTACTCTACGGCTATCTTCTCTCGAGCTGGTGTCAGTCATCCAGTTTATGCCACTATAGGAGTCGGGGTCATCAACATGATCTTCACTATGGTGTCTGTGAGTAGCAATATGAATACAAAACACACATAAACTTGCAAAAAATGTAAAACAGGAGCCATGTACTGGCATAGTATTGTTTCTTCAATCTACACACTGTTACATACATGTAAACACACACACACACACACACACACACACACACACACACACACACACACACACACACACATTTATATGTATATATGTGTTCCAGGTGGCACTGGTGGACAGGGCTGGCAGACGCACCCTAACTCTGGTTGGTCTTGGGGGAATGTGTTGCTGTGCTGTTGCCATGACAGTGGGCCTCAAATTGCAGGTTTGTCACTTCAGATTCACACCCTCAGTCTTTTTGCAATGCTTTGATCATATTATGTAGTGCAGAAAAGTTACATCACTGTTGATATCTTGATCAACTTGTTTATCAGTCTGTATTTTAAAAGTAAAGCAAACAAAAAGACTGTATAAAACAGGCAATTGCATAATTACATTTAAAGATAATTATAGAATATTATTATGTGTTAAGTTCAGATGTCATTTTGAGTCGGGAATAAAGCCAGAAAAAATAGCTGGAAGGTTGGGTTCTGCAGAGAGAGCTCCTACATTTCTTGTGCATACTCAGTGAGACACGCCTATGAACAGAAAGTAACAAAAAGTGCTCAAAGCGCATTTTTTCCTTTTTAATGTCCATAAATTTGAATAAAAATGTTTTTCTTGATTGATGTGCTCTTTCCTCCAGAATGAATATTCGTGGATGAGCTACGTCAGCATGTCAGCTATCTTCCTCTTTGTAAGTTTCTTTGAGATTGGGCCTGGTCCCATTCCGTGGTTCATAGTGGCTGAACTGTTCAGCCAGGGACCTCGACCTGCTGCTATTGCTCTAGCTGGCTGCTGTAACTGGACCTGCAACTTCATCATAGGCATGACCTTTCAGTATATACAGGTGAGGGGGAAAAGACACACATAGGCAATGTAAACTTGTGCTTCTCGTGAACCCAAATAGGTTGACATATCTCAGCTTCACTAATAATTCCTGATTTGTGTTTTTAATATTTCTCATCAGGATTGGTTGGGTTCTTACGTGTTCATCCTGTTTGCCGTGCTGCTTCTTGGCTTCGTACTATTTATTTATTTTCGGGTGCCGGAAACCAAGGGCAAATCCTTTGAAGAGATTGCTGCTATCTTCCACAAGGGACGTTGGATCCCTACAGATAATAGTGAACTGCAAGAGCTTAAATCATCCACAAATGCCTAAAACAAAAGCTGTTTGCTTTTGAAGTCTTATTCTATGATATACAAGTGTATATTCGATATTATTTCCTAGATGCTCGTTTATCACACACTTATCAATTTAGTGTTATAACGACCACCTGATTTGTTAAAGAGAAATTTTTTAAGGCTTGTGAACTACACAAAAACCAACGCTGAAATGTTGGAAAGTGTCATGTTTCCGTTATGCATGGAGAAAGGTTTACATTTTATCAAAATATGAGGGAAACTTTCAAAGAAGCTACAATCATTTTACACTGACAACAAATAACATGACATGACTGACTACAGAAAATTACAACCCAACTCTGCAGTTCACCTCAGCTCTACGAAACTTAGTTTATATGTGTAGCATCGTTAGTTTCCAGGATACTTACTACTGTTTTGGTTCTCTTTTATCATCCTCATAGTGATATTTACAGCCACTGCACATTATTATTTTTAAGTATATAAACTAAATGTAAACTACCTACTCAAGACCAAAACTGAATAGAGACTGGCTTATGAATACTGACATATTTAGGAGCTAAAGAGCTAGATGTCGGCATATGAACAAGGGGAGAGCAAAAAATAGAGCAAAAAGGAGAATGGATATTGGATTTGAATTCATCCTGGGTTTCAAATTAATACTAATTTTGCTCTTTGTGCTAGTGTGTAAAATACTCAGCTTATCAGCTTTAATCTTCTGCCCCCAAGTGGTTATAAAAAATAGTGCTGGCTATTGGCATTAAAGCATGAAAAAACTTAAAACTTAATGAATGAGCTAATGAAACAGCACTGAAGTTAAAACTTGAAACACAAGAGACAACAAACTATTAAAGTGTATGACTATGCTGTATGAATGTTTAGCTGCCACCACCGGATATTATTGACTTACAGGAGCATGTCACCTTTAATCTGCAGAATAATGTATGTATATCCATGTATGTGTCTTACACAAATGAAGTTACCCAGTGATTATATTAATAGTGAGTGCAAGCCTTTGTTTACTTTGTAAAACTGATCAGTGCTTTGAAAGCTAATCATGGTGTAGTCCCTGTTGTGATGTTAAATTACGTGAATTTGAAAGAACATTTATTTATACTCAGTTTAGATTGAAGTGACGTATTAGATGTGATTTTAAAGACTGATAAAGATTTATAATATAATTATTATTATTAATTTCTGCATCATCTTACAAAGTGCACCTGTAAAAAAAAAAAAAAAAAAGAAAAACGGAAAAATGGAGGAACTTTGTGTGTTTACAGTATGTAGCAACACACAAAAAAGACCATTCACTTTGGAAATTCCATGCAAAGAGTCAAGGAGTTCAGAGAACAGATGGTTGGAGATGGGTGTTTAACTGATAATAGAAGAAATTTACTTTGCTTTCAGACACATCTGCTTACCCTGAAACACAATCTGTTTTACGCAGCCCCCAGCAACACCCAGGGAATAATTCAAGACCAATTTGCAGTTGTCAGTGTCATCACTTCACTGTATAAGCACCACTGTTGTGTTGTAAATTAAAATCATCATGGGTTAATGCACACATGGAAACACAGGATGGTGCTTTCTCTATCTATGTTTATCTTTAACCACAACAATAACAACCTTTGCCCTAGAGAAATATATATAAATTTTAATGTTCACATTACAAGTTAACAGGCCATATATGTTATGCTTTTAAGAAAATATATTGTCTGATTTTCTTTGTACAAGAAAAAATAAAAGAAGTATTTTAAATCACAATTTTCATTTCGCTGTTTTATTACATTTCACTGATGGACAAACGGCAAATGAAGACATCATGGAAACTCTGGACTGAATTTATCTGCCTGCACTGATTAGCTCAGCAACACCAAAAGACCCGAAAAGGGGTCAAATAACATGGATCATCATAAATTCTATCTTTGGAATAAAAAAAAACAACTTCACAACATCTAACCATGTCAAGAACACTCTCAAGGAGGTATATAATTGTCAAGGTCTACATTCAAGAGATGTCTTCATGAACAGAAATACAGAGGGTGTACAAAACACAAAACAAGAAGGCCAGATTAGACAGAAAACATCTCAAAAAGCCTGAACAGCTCTGAAAAAGCAATCTCTTATCAATCTCTTTTCCTAATCTCTCCAGTAGAGCATGCTTTTCAATTAGGGAAAAGAAAATTAAAGACAGAGATACCCATAAACAAGCAGTAAGGTGGCTGCAATAAAGGCCTATCAGAGCATTTCAAAGGAGGAAATGCAACATTTAGTGATGTCCATGCCCTCTAGACTTCATACACTGCATGCAAAGTATATTTAAAAATATTTATTTTAAAAAAGTTTATCAAATTAATTTTGAGCCTCTAGTGGACCATGCATAAAAATAGCTGTAATTTCTAAACAGTAATGCACTATTTTCATTAAACCCAGTGAATTAAACCTGAAGGTCTGAACTTCAAGCACAGCATGTCTTGACTGTTTGATTTAAAAACCATTCTGATGGTGTACAGAATCAAAACTACAAAAACTGTGCTTTGCCCAAAAATGTGGACCTGGGTGTACTTATTATGTAGGGGTCCCTGTTTTACATGATTTGATTTGAAGATTCGAATTAAATGAGCTCATAAATGCTTTAAAACACTTCACTAGTTTTCATATAGCCTACTGTTGATGCAGGGGGACTTTAAAAAAAAAAAAAAAGGCTTTTTTGGATAGGTCTGTACAGGTGTGCAAGGCAGGGCGGAAGTTACCTCCAGGAAGCCACTGCGCTCCAGCGCATAACGTTGCAACGTTTATATGAGCGCCCCCACCCTCCTCCTACTAACACGTCACACATGCCACCGGAGCCCGTACCTGCCCTCTCCGCTTCTCATGCGGTACAAAAGCTCCACGCATGCGAAGTGACTCTCCCTTTTCTCTTTAAGATATAAGGTAAGCTAAATGTTCAGGCTCAAGTTTAATATTTTTGACAGTAGCGCTGACGTTATGTGCAGCGCTTGTTTGGGTGTAATGAAAACTCACCTCATCTCTAACACTGTGATGCATTCGTTATCTCGACAGTTTGTCGGTAACTTGGAATTAGTGGGCGCTCGTTGAGGTTTTTATTTAGCACTGTTGTCAAGCTAACATTAGCAGCAGTATCGTTATCCAGTGTCAGTGGATGTAGGTTGGGTTAGCGAGCTAACGTGGCTAACTATGACAGAAAAGGGACAGGATGAAGGTGCGGTTAGCGTACTGTTTTAAAGCTGTAGTGGCGGATGATCATCTGGCCCAGCTGCCACGTAACCTGCTAGGTCGTTAATGGGGCTTGTCTAACCTTAGCAGCCTAGCCAGTGTGAGAAAAACGCGACCTTTTGTTTTGACCCAGTGAACGAAAAGGGTGGCTGACAAGTTACCGTGTTGGAGTATTATTTTTTTTCCCACTTAGTAGTGTTTATGGGAACATTTGGGAACCCAACAGCTTGGTGTCCAAATAGATTTAGCACATTCACATATGACGTTAGCCGTTAGCTTTTCGGGTGGATAGCAGGCAGCTTGGATACCGTGTATGGGTGCAACGCCTAGAAATGTTTACACTAGTTTGGGGAATGCATGTTAAAATTATAGCTTTATTGAACTTTTAGAATAATGCAATAATTATTTTAAAACAAATGCAAAGTAAACAAACTCAAAGTAATTCGAAAGGGATGGCTGACATTAGATCAAGTATTGAATTGTGATAGATTGAGCTAAGTTGTCATGTTTATAATCTGGAAATCTGTGCTGATTACTCACTTTTTAATGTCACTTATATAATTCCTCTTGTAAACTTGCAATGGGCCATTGGTTTTTGACACTATACAAATCATATTAACCAAATTCTTTGTTAAATCATCATCTTATTATCATTGTTATTTTTTTATTGTATATATTTTTTTAATTTAAAAAAATGTATCCTGGTGATACAGTACAACCTGTGGATCCACTATGGCAGATGATGATTTCTCCACTGCTGATGCTGGGGCCTCTACAACATACCCAATGCAGTGCTCTGCACTGAGGAAGAATGGCTATGTCATGCTGAAAGGACGTCCCTGTAAGATAGTTGACATGTCTACCTCCAAGACTGGCAAGCATGGACATGCAAAGGTAAAACCACTTTGTCTATACTTTAGAATTCAGCGCTTAAGGAACTTTAGCCTGATGGGTCTCAGTTGTACAAGTAATACAGAATGCTTCTTTGGCACAAGGTAAGCTCTAATCAGTTCATTGTTCCCAGGTTCACCTTACTGGACTTGACATCTTTACACAGAAAAAGTATGAAGATATCTGCCCATCTACCCACAACATGGATGTTCCAAATATAACAAGGAAAGACTATCAGGTGAATGTTTCTTTTGGACATATCTTGCAATATTGCTTGCTGTGCAGGTTAAACAATTTAGTACTAAAGGGTAGTAACTGTTTGGAAATTTGTTTAAAGCGTGAAAGGAATGAATGGTTTGACTGCTGAAGGGGTGTGTCTCATTTATCAGAGCTGAAGTGTTGCTTCAGTATGTTTAAAAAAAATATATACAGGCATCAGACTGGTCGGTCAGGTTTTGGATTGACCAATAAGCAGTCTTCTCTAACTGTTGGGCTATTTAGAGGCCGTAGTTTTCAGAAAATGCATCTTTTTCTTCGTATAATGAAATCTTCTATGTAGCAAATGAGTCTTATAATTTGCATTTTCCTGGTGGTGGTTTATTATGTTACGTTCTACCTATGGATGTATAGAGGCCCACGTGACAGATTTCAGGCTTTGTATAGATGTGCCACCCAGACCATACACTTCACAACTTCTTTGGTGTCTGCGGTTGTCTAGGTGCTTTTCCACGTAGTGTGCACTTTTTTTTTTTTTTGGTAATGGTTTAGAATTAAAGACTGTACATGACACTGTCCCTGATAGGCACATGCACAACAAAGAATGACAGAGCACATTGCTAGACTGCTAAGTTTAAATTTGAATGAGAAATGATAATTGCTGTAACTGCAAATGCAGCAGATACTGGGGATGTTAAACAATAGTTATGTGAAACCCAAAACCTAAGACGGGGGCTTGATCTATACTGAGTTCAAAGTGAGTAATCAGCCATCTTGCACTGTTTGGGAATTGCATCATCTGGATCTTGTAGCAACATCAAATGATACACAGATGTAAAAATTATACTACTGTTACCTTAAATTAGAGCTGGGCGATATACGATTTTTTTCATATCACGATATGTTTTTTCATTTCAGGCGATAACGATATCTATCACGATATAAGCCAAATAACTATATTTGTAAGATTTAAATGTGCCGTTGCTCACAAGTAAAATGTGAAATAATCAGCAGCTTGTTTTGATTTAAATATTTATTTCCCATAATAAGTTCAACAGGGTAGATGTACTTAAGGAACATGAGACTTTTTCAGATAAATAAAGGCAAATCTTGCAAACTACACAAAAGGCAGCTGCTAAAGCGTTTAAGTTTCAAAATAGAACAAACAAAACAGACTACTAAATTGTCAATTCCACTTAGAAACAAAATATTAATTCTAAAAATAAATCTTAGTTTGTTTTACAGAAGAACAGACAAAATTGACTAACTTTTGTCAATATCAAATAAACTGAGAACTAAAAGGAAATTCTCAATCTCTCCTTGTTGTATAGCTTAGCTTTTCAAACAGTTTTAACAGTTACTTTAGTCTGACAAAAGCCGAATGACGAATTAGCGCTTCCAGTCAGAGATTGAGCATGCACCGGTTTATTGTATTTCCAGACTTGCTTTCGGCACAATTTATAGTGCGCGCTACTGTTTTTTTTTCTCAGACTTGAAATGGCCGAAATACCTTCACACTACGGAACTTCTATGGCTCTTCCGTTCGACAATCTCTCCGGCATTGGAACCATCATCTGTGTTCTCTTCAGTAACCTTCGGTCACGCTCTCGGTTGATTTTTCTCTAGTCGGCACACTCATTTCCTCCATTACCCGGGCGGCAAAGCGGCTGGCTGCTTCCCAAACAAATACACATGTGCGGCTTGGCACTTGTGCTATACGTAACAAGTCACGCGACGTGATGCTGAGGCTGTGATTGGTTCGGTTCTGCGCTACTTAATTTGGATTGGCTGTTTTTTTTTTTTTTTTTTTTTTTTTAAAAAGAGGACAAGAGCGGCGAGGCCTATCGCAATAGTTTAATTTTTCTATCGAGAAAAAGTTATTTCGCAATACATATCGTTATCGTTCTATCGCCCAGCTCTACCTTAATTTGGTGTCACTAACTTAATAATCTCGTAAATTCCATGTAATTGGCATCAGGTACTAGTTCCTTCTGGTTGTAGTATGTATAAAATAATAGGGTTTTTCCTCTAGCCCAGAATACCACTGTGCAATATATAACCCACACGGTAAATGCATAAAAATTAGAAATGAAGTGTTATTTTTTCCCAATATTTGTATTAGGGCTGTGCGATATGACGAAATATATCAGATGTTGAAATTAAAATGTCTATCGTTTCATATTATACGCTGTCGTTAGTTTCGTGATGTTGCAAAGTACAATGTTTACGGCAAGATCTTTTCCTTGTTTGGATGGTCACCACAGAGAATACCAACATAGCCAGTGGAGATGAGGGAGAACCAGGTAGGTCCAAACAGAAAAACCAGTCAAAACAAATCACGGATCTTATTCCTAAACGAGGGGCTACCTCTGTAGCATGGATATAGTTTGGTTATGAAAAGTCTGACACGAACCAGAAAACTGTACTATGCAAATTATGCCGCAAACCAGTCCCCACCACAGACTCAAACACGACAAACCACTTCTACTAGCTACGCAAGACTCATGTGTAAGAGTGTGGAGAGTTTACAGATGAGAAGCAAAAAAAAAAAAGAGTCATTAGGTGCTCAAAATAAACCTTAGACTCAAACTTGAGAAAAGGCTTTTCCCCGCAGCAGTTTCATGGATCAGTCAAAACACTCGACTCCAGGTACACAACGGCCAACTGAAAACACTTCACACAAATAGAATTCCCCGAGATTCGCAGAATTTACAGAAAATGCACTATTTTGTGGTATGTCGCTATCGGGATGAGAAATGTCTTATATCGGGATATGAGATTTTGGGACATATTGCACAGCCCTAATTTGTATATTTGTATAATGGATATTTTTTTGAATTAGGACTGTTCATATGTATATAGTGCGCCCCCCCCCCCCCTTCTTCTTTTCCCACATGTCTGCACTGGGTAGGAGAATCTCATGTGTATAGTGACAAAAGACATTCTTTTAATATTTTAGGTGAAACCACTGCAATATACAGCTACAACACTTAGAGGCACAGTTATAATAGTGTAAAAAAATCTCCCAGCTTTAGTAGTTCAACATATTTACATATAAAATAATCATTCATGAATTAGAATGAGGGTAAAATGTTCAATTAATTTGTGATTTTTGATTTGAGGTCATATTGCCAGTCTTAACCTAAAGTCAAGTTACAATATATACTGCCTCCTTTTAATTTTATTTTTATAAACGTTTTCTTGTTTTTAGGGCTTTGTTATTGATCTAAACCACAATGTTCTGTGTATTGCTGCTTCACAGTAAATGCTTTCTGTTGGTGTGAATCACCACAGTGTTATGAAGAAAGCATTAAAATTAATGTTTACAGCAATTGCAATAGGAAAAAGTACTTGAATCACTCTTATGATTTCCTAAACTATTAACCTCTTCCATTCTGTTTACAATGGCAAATTTAGGTAATTGATGTGGCTGATGGTTTCTTGGCTCTGATGGATGACAACGGAGAAACCAGAGAGGACCTTAAATTGCCAGACAATGACCTGGGAAAAGAGATTGAGAGGAGGTTCACTAACGGGGACCAGTTTATGGTGAGTTCCTGTGTCCTGAAAAAAAAAAAGTTCTAAAATCCAAATAAATTTTAGAAGCAAATTTATTTGGATATTTTCTGATATATTGCATTTCATTTAGTCATAAATGAACTCTGCTGTCTTCACTATATTTACTTAGTGTCCATTTTAATAATGTAATAATTAAGAAAAATTCCTTACGTTAGTCTAGAACACTTGTATTCTTATGTGCTATTTTAAAGTGTACTAGTGTACTTTAACATGTTTTAGTGGTAGAAATGTCCTGGCCTATCAATTTGAGAAGTCATCATGCCATACTGGATCAAACATATTTGCATAAAATATATACATAAAAATCAAGGTGATGTGAGAATACTGGACCCAGATCTTAATTCCTTTCCATTTTCAGGTCTCTGTGTTAAAAGCTATAGATGAAGAGCATGTAGTGGGCACGAAGACCATGACTTCCTAATAAGTCAAGGACAACGCTGGAGACCTCACAATCCTATCCTCCATTATGGTTTTGGAGCCTCACCAAAGCTACTGGCCTTTGCCCCACACCGCCACCAGATTTGCTGCTGTCAGCTAAAATCCAGAAACTGGACGTGGTCAGCTTCTTCTCTATCTAAAGCTCAGACGTGACTGGCATTCTCTCTAAACAGTCATCTTCCCCTTGCCATCACAGCATAACTTTGCAGTGGGTGCTGATATTATTCCAGTATTTCCTACAAATATTTCAGCACTCCATAACATTCCTGTTTGAGTACTCGTTACGTGTATTTGCTTTTAAATTACGTTTTATTTTTAAAAAAGTTAAACATTTTCAGATGCCTGTAAACATGGCTTATGTTTACAGGGTTAGATGCTGTACCTGATTTATTCTCTTTAATGTTTCCCGTAAAATAATTCAAATTCAGCTGGCTGATATTTGCTCCAGCTATAATCATTGCACAGTTAAGAGACCCTAAAGCATTAACGTTATTAGTAGCTTGACTATATCTGCCTGCCTTTACAAGTGACGCACAGTCATCTGCATGCACATTCATGACTAGTATACTCATGCCTTAGCAGCTATGAATTTATGTAAATGAGAATTTTACTTACTCATGGCAGGATTTCTATAGCTCATAGCCAGGACTCAAGATGGGCCTTTTTTTTTTTTTTTTTTTTTAATTTTTTTTTTTTGCAGTCTCAGCTGTTATGAAGCTGAACAGGCCATAATGGGGTGATTGGGTGGGGCCATATTCTCCTCTATGCTATAAAACTTTCCTTTCACTTGAGGCCTTTACAAGCTGTCAGATGTATAGAAACTGATTTTAAAAGAACAAAACACTTAAAAACATGTGCTATTTAGTCTTAAACTCTTTATTTTAATTCCAACAGTTTTGTCTCTATTGACAAGTACATTTCGCATTCTCAGAATGCTACTGATATCATTTTTCTTTTTTTTTTTTTTTCTTTTTTTGGCAGAAATTGTCAAAATATTGTATGATGTAGCAAAATCTGTGGAAGTTATACTTTGAGTTATCCAATTCTTGTTGTGACATTCATGACGAGCAGAAATTAGAAAAGTGGGAAAATGGTAGTTACAGAGTAGTTGAGTAAGCAGGTCTATTTTCTAGTCTAAAATGCCTCACAAGGAGTTTTATTACATATTGCTTAGGTTAATTACTTCTCCATTCACAAACTGTTCCTCGGAGACATCAGGTAATGGCAGGAAATCAGAATGTGTTTACATGTACTGCATCAATGTTGCTGGAGAACCTGCATTTATATGCTGGTATTGTTGGTTTTCTCCCCTACCTCCTAATGGAAAATAAAAACTGAATGTAGTGTTTTGAGAGTATTAGCATTGCTAACTAAATTTAAAGCATTGCAGTCAGTTTTTTCTTTTTTCTTGTTTTGTTTTTTGAGCTGAGCATTTGGATACTGTTTCAAGAGTGTACAAAAACCCTCCTGTTTAGCTTGTGTAGATGAATTAATCAGACTGGTTAGAGGTTTTAGTCTGCCTTTTGGTTACAAGTGTCCATGTGTGTATACATTCTAACACTAGCTATTCATTTTTAGTCATGAATCTTTGTTGTTGTACAAACCCTGTTCAAACCTCAGTTAAGCAAATGCATTTAAAACTGTAGCTTTCTGTAGCCGAAGTCCCCCAGTCCCTTACACCATGTAGAGAAAATGTTTACATGATGGTTATGACGTTAGGTCATTGCTAAAAATCTACAACAACCAGACTTCTTACATTTATGTGAACACAGGTTGTAATAAACATTGGAAGATATTCTTTTTCCTTTGCACAACAACAGCTGCTCTGTAATGTTATTATTTTATTATTGTTTTGTGTTTTTGTTGCTTGGACTTGAATCTAAGCTTAATATTCCATTACATCTGTCAGCAAATTGTGTGTTTTGTAATAATTGTATTCATACTGTACCTATTCAGTGTGCAACCTGGTCTTCTAAAAACCTTTGTTCCCTTACAGCTAAACTGGAATGGACAACTTAAAATTTCTCCAACAAGACACTGTGCAGTTTTGCAAGATGTTCAAAGTTGGCATAAGGAGGCAGGCTGGCAAGTGGGAAAATTATATCCAGGAGTTAGTCAGTGAAAGCAGGGTCTTTCCACTTAGTTACCTATTAAGATTTGTTGTTATTCAGTGGTTGGTTGTAGGTGCAAATACTACTTGGTTTTGTTTACAAAAAAGAGATGTTTTGCTTTACAACTGATTTTGATTGATGGTCTGAAAATGAAAAGATGTTTTCAAAGGCTTTACAAAATGCAATTGCAAATTAATTTTACTTGTATGGGAACATAATTTCAGGAGCCAAAACCATATTGTGTGATGCTTTGGCAGAGTTTTATGCCAGATTTCCTTCCTGACACAACCCCAAAGGGATTTGTCTCTCCTCGTGGAGCTTTGGCATTATAACAGTGGCTTCCAACTACCCCCCCCCCCCCCCCCCCCCCCTTTTTTTTTTTTTTTTTTTTTTTGGTGTGTGTGTGTGTGATCTGAAACACCGTAACAGCAGTACCCTGGAATGCAAAAAGCAAAGGCTACTGCCTTAAGACCTTACTAAATAGACTAATGCTACATTTCAAAGTGAGAAGTAACTTCTTCATGGAGGTGGAAGAACTAGCAGATGAAAGCTCAAAAAGCAGGAGGAGCCTGTGTAATGAAGTTATTAGGCAGACTTTGACAAACAAGGGCCCATGCTCGACAGCTTGAAGCCCCTGCTTGCCTTCTCAAGCACACAAATCTGCTCACAGCTAAAGCCTGCAGAACCTTAACCTGATTTTTACTCTACTTTAAAAGCAATAAACTGAAAAAATGTGGTGAAAATGTAACCTGTCCATTACAAACCACAGTAAACATTCTTTTGCAGAAATAAAACTATAAATGTTAAACTAGAATACACCGTAGTATTGTGCTGCTTCTTTTTTCTTTTCATTTTTTTGGTGGGTTAAATTGTCATTGCACCTATGAAGAGATGGCTACACTACCATCATGGCCCAAACAAAAGATGTGCATTCCTTAAGCCCCTCTGTTACATTTGTTTCTAAAGTTGAACCCAGGATAATGGACTCCAAACATCCTACAGCTGATGAGCTACACAAATTGGTATTTCACATCATGCCATTTATCCTCTGTTTAGCAGTCTTGGATGTGTCTCTCACAGAGACTTAGGTAGCAGTATTAATCCGATTCTGTTCAAGGAAATGTTTACGCTGTATATGAGATGGCCCTGTGCTGTGCTTGTAAATGAGCACTGATAAGACTGTGTCATCAGTGAGGATAATAAATGACTTTAATTAGCATGTCTTCTATTGCGAATAATCTTTCTTCATCATGTATTATTCTGGGGGAATCTATCTTTTTCTCCATCAAAAGTATGCACTTTACTATATAATTTTGACTCTTCTGGTGTATCTTCATTTGTATATGGACCAAAGGTACATTGTAGCATCTTAAAACTGGAAATGAGATGCATGTACTTGCTAATGTCTGGCTACTGTTTTGTTTCTGAAATAACAGCTCATTAAGATGTTACTGGCTATAAAACCTCATTACTATAACCATAAGTTATATCCTTAATGTACAGTATTATTTTGGCTATTTAAATATTCATGATTGACATCTCAGAGGTGTGGCTAAGTTTGAACATGTATTGCAATCTCTAATATCTTATATGTTTTTGAATTGGAGGTGGGAGCAGTGTTCATTTGGGCAATGTCACAATTTCACTATTCCAGATGTGACTGAAATTCAGAATAAAATGTCATTGACATGTTTCATAGCCAGATGAAACCTGTTCGCTTGATGAATTAAGCAGATGAAGGATATGGAGTTGATTCTAAATGCTGAACATTTATTTGGTAGGAGTTCACTGGAACTCTCAGTATAGGGTCCAAAGATATGTTGGCGCACATGAAGGAAAAACTAAAATAAACTTGTCACAAAGACAGAAAAAAACCCTAAACTTCAGGAACAGTCATATCTAAGATACGTGCATTCTTACAAAGAAGAAATGCACTGGCCAGTAAACACCAAAGAGCCTAAAAGATTACTGAATGCAGCTGAAGTGGTTTCATGTCTGCACTTTAATCCTATCTTGATTGTTTCCTTTAAAATCCAGTGTGGTGGTGTACAGAGGCTAATTTTCAAGACAGCAGTGTGTTGATGGGGATGTATGAGATGGCGCTGTAATCCTTTCATCATGTAACGTTACATGTAAATTTGAAAGCTCAGAGTTATGAATCTAAAGTGTTTAGTTGTAAGTAAATTTAAATTCACGGCAGTTAAAATCTTCATATTCAACGGCTAGTTCCAGTAATGTTTGTTTTTCATTGTAAAAGATCAACGAACATTTAAAAAGTCAGACAGAAACAATGGGGTTAAAGGTTTTTACCTAAACTGCTCAGCAGATGGCAGTCCAACATCAGAGATTTTCGTATTGCTTTTGAACTGTGTGCATGATAGCACAGGGACAACAAGGGAAAGTACTTTTTTTTTTCAAGTTTATTCAAGTTATCCAGAAATTATACCTTTTCCCCCACAGATGAAGAATTCACTCTGTGTTTTACGTATTCTCTGATGTCTAAGTTCTTTAATTCAGGATGAACAGTGTGAATAGCCAAACTGAACCTATTCAATTGAAGCCACCCCAACGTGTCTCAGCCCTATTCTTGAAAAATGCAGTAGCCTTGGTAAATAGATTTTGTAGAAACTACATCCGTATCACTGTACAGATTTTATACTGTTTTATACAAAAACAAAAATCGACACAGAGAAGTCTTCTGTGATCTTCAAGAATTCTTTACAGGGAAATGCCAAACTCTTTCAAAACTCATGTGGGGAGCAAAGCAGGGATTGTAGAGGGGATTGGCAAAGGTTTTATGAGCCATTCCACAGTGCTCCGAACCTGTTTATCCAGACAGTGAAGCAGCTGGATTCCTGGTTGACTTTGAGTGGAGATGAACCAGTTTCAAATTATTAGAGATTTGATAGAGTTCTGGGATAGAGGGCTTGCCTTGTAAGTCAGGGTAAACAGTACTCACACACACATAGGGTACATACATCAGCAGTGGGGTATGGTCAAACACAGAAAGTACGTTTATGTAACTTTGGGACCCATTTCTCAAAACAGCATGAGATGGGGAGAGAAGAGATCAAAGCATTAGTGCGAACCATGTGCTTTTATTGAAACTACATGGGATTAACTGTGCCTGTGTGCGAAAAAGCTGAGTAAAAATATAGAGCTATCTTCAGCTTTTAGTGCCACACATAGGGTAAGAGCGATATCACACTGTAAAAACACAAAAATGTTTATAAAAGTGAATCAGAGCTGCATCACCCTGGTACAAAACAAAGTCTAAAGGAGCACTAGTGGGTGTAAATGTTCATGTTAGATTAAAAACTACCCAGTTACCACTAATCTTATCATACAAGGCCATCACTATGCTGAAACAGGCTTTCAAGTTCAAAAAACTACCTAGTCTATGCAACAGACCATTTCAGTTGAGCCGACACAGATTTGCATCTAACCAATGAATAAATGAATAAATCAAAATCACAGAGACACATGGTAGTGTCAGGTGAGATGCTTACCTTAGATTTTAAAGTGTGTTTCATCCATTAAAGCTGAAAAGTCAAGTTGAAGTTACGTTGCACTGGTTCTTTTATTCATAGAAGATCACATAAACACTGCTGGAAGTCCTTACAGGAATATTAAACATGGCACGGAGGCAGGCAGGCATGAAAAGATCAAAGAGCAAAAATCTCTTTATTAAAATGTATCAATAAATAATCTAGGAGGTGAAAAAGTGCTACGCAACATTAATAAGTTGAAAATCACTTCCCAAACACCATCTCATCTTCGTATCTGGAAAAGAAATAACACCTGAAGTTTTTTAAACTACTGCAGATAAATATGACTTCTCCAACTTAAACATGTAAAAACAGTAAAGGTTTAGCATAATTAATTAGTATTAATAACTTTATATTTTGTATTTATTCATTTACAGATAATGTGACTTGTTTTAAAGTCTGTTATATATTACTTTTTATGTTTTTAGCATGTGGTAGTGGTGAAGTGTTTTTGAAAATAAGGAAAGTTTTACTGCAGGCTCCAGATTATGAAGTAAGGAAAGAACTGAGTGAAGGAACGCTTTATCTAAGGATCTGAAGTCCATAAGAAGGTATTTGTTCTCCTTTTAGTTCCTCAGTCCTAAAACGTGAGAAACACCAGGTAAGGTTTCTGTACAGCTGTGGTGTCTGAGTTTGTGTGTGCAGCCATCTTTGCAAAAATACAGTTAAAAGTACTGCAATATAATGAAGTGACCATCTCTTCTTAAATTAATAGAGTATTTTCTTTTGTTAGGAAAAGCAGTGACTGCGGAGATGGTAATGTACATCCGTTGGCCTCCCATATTTCTCAGCAAGTCTTGGATGGATTGCAATATCATTTTGGACACATGTTCCTGAACCACAAAGGATAAGTCCTAATGACTTTGTTAATTCCCTGACTTTTTCTAGTCTGGCTCTGAGGCTGAACATTTGTGGTATTTAAAGATGGATTTATTTTTCTTTGTATTTATTGAAGCAGATAATGAGACTAGAACAGAGACTGGACAGCTAGAGGCGTCAGCTTTCAATTCGAGACTTCATCTCTTATGTGCTATTTGGTGTCAGATGTTTGTGGGGGAAAATCTGTGATTTTGAGCTCTGCAGTGAGCCTTTCCACATTTGTAAGGAGCTGCGATTAATACCAGAAGGGCAAGGGAGTGTTTTTTCTTCAGGAATAGTTATGCTAACAGATGTGTTCATCTGAGAATCAAGCTCACAGCATGTACCTTCTATTTTAGCTGACACCCTTCTGTACACTCATACTGCTGAGAAGACCCATCTGTTTTTGAAAAAGAACAACTTCCATGGAAGAATTAGTCAGTGACTTCACAGGCAAAATATTCACAGTAGTCTTGTTTTTATGGAATGAAAGATTGAATCTTTCTTCTCATCAATGGACTACAAGCACATGCTGTTCACAAACCACAAACCACCAAAACAAATAAATGACTAAACACAAACTATTTTATTGTTCTTCTTATGCTCAAACTGTGATTGAACTTCCAGGACTTAGTAGGCAGCTCACAAGCTGTTTCTCAACTATAACACAACTCTCACCTGACAAAACTCGCACATATTCACAAGTGTAAAAACAAACATGCATCCAACAATTTCAAGATAGAAAATGAAATTACACTAAATAGCATTACTTTCATTACATTGGCACATCTTAACATTAGGAAAGGCATAAGTATAGTAAATGCTAACAAAAAAGAGCCTCTGGCCTTCAACTTTTGGCAAAGTATATTCAGGTCTGGTGTCTCTCAGTGTGTTTACAATGTTTCTACATTTATTAGGAGAGACACAGTATCCATATGGAAACAGATATACACATACTATGTTAAATTGCTAAATAAATGCTTTTAATGCTTTTAACTTTTTAAGTTTTGAGAATTTATACAAGCAGTGCGAAGATGTCTGTGAGCACTGAAATAAATATTTATTATGTACAAAATAACTAACCTAATGTACAGTACATATAGTCAGTAGTTTTAGTATATATACATGCTTGCCTGCATGAACAGATATTTGGCATTGACATGCATTTGAAAGTGACAGGAAAGTTTGCTGTTACGGTAGCTGTGAGAGGAAAAACAGATTTCCTTTGGTGTTTTGGTGTGTGTGTGTGTATGTGTGTGTGTGTGTGTGTGTGGTGGTCTGCAATGATTTTCTCTTCTTGTTTCCTGATTGTCTTTGCGCTAGTCATGAATGATGGACAAGTTCGTACCAATAATTGCTTCTGCAAACCTGACCCTGTATCCATCAATAACAACAATAACAAAATAAAAGCATATATGGATTTATGTGCAACAATTTTACAATTACATGGGGTTACTTCAAAATAACAATAGAATTTCTGTTTTCTGCAATTCCTTTCTATGGACGATTAGACTTTGAATATTCAGACTGCAGGCTTTAGAACTGTTTAGATGCAGTGTGTTGTTTCTGGCCACCTGCTCCCCTCTGGCACAGCTTTGAACTTCCTTGTGTGTGTGCAACCTACAAAGTATGTGTGTATATTTGTAAGGGCAGTTAGCAGACTAGTAGTAGGAATGTTGAAAGGTTTCGTCCAACATCTGGAGGTTGACTCCTGCAGCAAAGAAGAGTATGTGGGTTGGGTGCGTCATTATTCAAACCAGATGAGAGTAGCTTTTCATAGCCGAAGAATAAAAACACTGCCTTTCTGTACATTAGGTTGAATTTATTTTAAGTATATTTATTTTCATTTTGACACCATTTACTTTATTACCAGATAATTCATTTTCAAGATTGTTTTTACATAAGTTTGCATCTTTACCTTGCAGTACTTTGTATCCAGGGATCATTTTACTCAATTATATACTTTGAAGAGTCTAACACACAGAAATGTAAATCAGTAAGAGCATTAAACCACCTTTTCAATATCAAAACTTACGTCTTGTTTTTTCATAACCTAGTATGAAAAGTTTTAGGGTAGGGGACATCTGTGTCTGTGTCCAGGGACGGAAGTCTCATAATCTGTCTGTGACTGTTTTTTTAGATAAAAAACAGCAGCAATGTATTGATATTACATTATTCAAAGTTGCTGATTTGTTACTGTATGTATAATGTATTTTTGTTAAAGAACAAGATGTTTGTCTTCTAGTTTTATTTGTCCTACCACTAACAGGGTTACATAACATAGCACCAAAGACACACCGGCTGTTCTTTCCTGCAAAATCTCTGATTTATTTTCCCCTTTAAAGGTTCTGGTTTCAGATTACTGGAATCAGCTGAATTTATGGAAAATAAAAGCTGGTACACAACACGTGTCAAGGTGAAAATAATACTGACTGTCAGCAACTTCTGTCTTAAATGTTTCTGTTTGTGCTATTACTCATTCTCAATTACTAAGGGAGATGGAGTAAAGGGATATTATGGGAGGCGGAAAAGAAATTAGGCAATGCTATCATACTAATAAACAGATGTCCATTCACTCTCCTCAAACTCTTATCAATCCCCAGGCCATAGCTAGAGCCACCACACAGCTGCTCATTGAGTATGTTATATAAGATGAAACTAACACAGCACCATGGTGACATCAATTGGAGTGGATGTCTGGCTATAAAGTGGTTTCAGAGATTGTCAAGTGACCAACGAGGCTTATGTTTGGCATAAAAATGCCAAGGTTGAGATTTTTAGAGGGGTACCATTATACTGGTATCTAGAAAAAAAGAAAAAATAATGATCCAAAGAAAGCAAAGATTGATATTTAAAGTGCATTGTCAGCTATGTGCTTCAAAGCTCTCATGTGGAGAGATAAGGGGCTTAAGATGTGTGTAATATTTGTTTGAACCAAAAAATAAAGTGAACTTTGTGTCCTTAAATTGCTCCAACTTCTGTCTGAATGTATGAATGTTATCTGTTCACAGTGCCCTGGAAACAATCTCAAGGACATGCAGACAGAGCCACTTTGCCAGTATGTTGTGTTCCCTGTTCCCGCAGGCTGTTTGTGAAACAGCTCAGTCATATTTTGTCTCGCCTCTGAGGAGAAAGGCATGAGAAAAAGGCATGCTGCCGGTGCAGATGTCCTATCTCTTTTCATTGAAGTGACTAGCACTATATAGTGATCCACATATGCACACATCCACAGCAGCTGTGCATTGCACTGTTGCTGAACCGACTTGATACTGATGAAGAAACTTGATAATGCTATACAGACACACACAGACATGGGTCTGTTATACAGTGCACTATTAAATGTCTGGCTTATTAGCTTAAATTTCCTGGAATTAATAGCGGTTGACCCCAAAACACTAACGTAGCAGGAAAGTCTGTGAAGCTTTCCACATTTGTATGTTTGTAGACCCTGTCAATGTGAGTGTGTGTGCATGAGTATGTAATGTGCTACATATGTTCTGTGGTTCTGTGTGTTTGTGGACTGACTGGGAGTGGTTATGAAAACAGTGTTACCCAGAGTACAGTTCTCCTGGATCACAGGTTACAGCCCCAGGGGGTTGTGGGATAGGCTGGGACACTGTAGGGAGCGGATAAACCTCTCAGAGAGTCAGTGTGTGTGAGTCCGTGCGTTTTTCAAACCCCCAAAAAGCGGGACGAGGAGACTGATGTAAGTGACATCATGCTAAAACAGAACAAGCTGTTTTCAGCTTAACGTTATATTCACCACTGACAGTCGTATGTGTACGTGCAGGTACGTGAGTGAGCGTGGTGTGTCCAAACCAAACCATATGTAACTGAAATGCATACCTAGGCAAAGCTGTAGTTGGAAATATGTCATTTAGAATTAGTAGTAGTTTTAAGAATCTTAAGTATCCCATAAATGTCCCATTTTATTTAACAGCTTTTCAACATGAGGTCACAATAAAATATAATAAAAATGTTCTGTTGACACTATAAGCCTAGAAGGTGCATGTGAAAGTCACCTATTGTAAATTTTAGAATAGTAGTCCTATCCAAGTAGATACAACTACAATGTTATAAAATGGTAGATATGCAGTCTTGTTTTCATACACCAGGTGGTGCCAAAGTGTCTAAGAAACCGGCGAAGACATAGCACAACACCACCCATCTGTTATTGTTTTAAAGTTAAAAGGGGAAATTCTGAAATACTAACGGCATGAAGAAACACAAAAAGCACCACAACAACTATGAATGTCAATCTGTATATGCCGATTCATGCAACAAGCTGCATAATTGGAAAATAATAGGAAAACACCAGGAAAAATAGGTCATTTTTTGTCATAAGTACACTTTGCAATACAATACAGAAATGTATTTTCCCTGCACTTTTGTGGAATTTACTTAGTTCGTGATTCACTCAGAAAATCCACAATATGCCCCCAAACTGACCTTTATGACTGAGCTTCCACCTGCAGTTTCCCTTTTCTTTTTCTTCACCATACAAAACGTTTTGTCCTTATTTTCATAAATCCACTGTACTCTGCCTCATTGTTTCCCCTGTCTTCTGTTTTTTTTTCTTTTTTCTCCAAGACCTCTAGTAGTATCACAGTTCCTCACATCTGGGATGCACCTGTCACGGTGAGAAGTCCGTTTTCCCATGAGAATCCAGTTCTTGTGAAGTTAAAAATTCTACCAAGCCTACTTGGATGACTTATAATGTTTAGGGTCTAGAGCTGTGGTTTCATTTCAGTCTTAGGTTTTTATTATCCCAGAAGAGAAAAATTGGTGTAGAACAGTGTGGACACATTTTATTTTGCTAAAAGGATATAAAAAGAATAAAACTATAACCCCTACTATCCCATCCCTCAGCAGAATTTGTGGCTTTGATACATGAATGTAAATATTCAGTATGTAAGTCTCAGAAATATATAAAGCTTCACAATTCCAATTGGTGGTGCTTTTTTATTTTTTTGCGTCTGTTGTCAGAAGTCCAACTGCTGCTATATAAAACATTTGTAAGATGAGATCGGTTAAGGCAGGGATGTCAAGCTCATTTTATACTGCAGGCCACATACAGGCTACTTTGATCTTAAGGAAGCCAGACCAGTAAAACTTTCCCTTTTGTGTTTATAAAGAACTTTAACTACAAGTTTAATAAAAAAGAAGTAAAAAAAAGAAGTAAAATTTAAACAATATGCCTCCGTTTTTTCTCCATGATAAAGAAATGCTGCTGTAGTAAACAAAAGATGCCAGTCAGCACAACTGTAAGAAATAACTTTTCACTTGCTGGGCCCACATCCTCTTTTTAGGTTAGACAGCATTTTAGTAGGTGAAGGTGAATGCTTGGACATGAACTGAGCTGCGGTTTGGGGAAGGCCTCGAATGGGACTGGCGACGGCTCCCGGGCCTGGCAGATCCCTATGTACTAAATAGAAGTGAAGAAGTTAAAGAATTGAAAAGGGGAGGGAGGGAGGGTGGGGCGCGTAAACGAGAATGAACAGCTTGCAGAACTGGGGGGAACCTATATAGATGACAACCGGAAGGAGCGTGTTTGGAGGCGTGGTCCCGCTCCTGAAATTCTGATGCATAATCTCCAATATAAAACAGTCATTTCTATAGGAATCATTAAATTGTTTACTTATTTACTTTGACGTAGTATGAATGGGCATGGGGAGGTCTTTATGTGTAAGAGAAGCTGCAAAATACAGTTAAAAGTCCAAGGTTTTCATCCTCCTTCGCATTTCTCTTGTTGCGCCAAATCTGGCCTTATGATTGACACCCATGAATTAAGGGCTTCTTATTTAAGAGAGCCCAATGGCTTGCAAAGCCATGCTCCCTACTACATGACCTTTTCTGCATTTGTGACTGTAAACAGCTGGCTACTTTATGGTTGGCACCAGCTTGTGGTCTTCTTCTTCTTTTTTTTTTTTTGTGTCCCGTTTGGATCTTTAGCCATCAGAATTGTTGTCTTAAGGCCAAGAAAGATGCCAAGCAGATTTATTTTACCAAGTGGCTCATCATGGCCTTGCCATATTGGTCCATTTGATTAACCTTTATTATAATTATGAATTTATTTTATTTTCAGTTGCTACAAACGGGACAGACATGACTGGGGGATAGGACAGGGAGAAAGAATGAAAGAAAGAGAGGGAGAGAAAGAAAATCAAAGGGGAGAAGAGACGGTGAGAAGGGGGGGGGAAGAAAGAAAAACAAACAAACAAAAAAAACAAAACACCTGGGTCACCTGTATGGAGAAAAAAAACAGAAGAGAAAGCAAACAACAAAGAGCAACATAATAAAAAAAACAGCACCATCACAATAAACTAGCTAGCAGTAAATATCAGTAGATACTAAGTAATAAACGATATTGTGCAGCACGCAAGATAGACAGCGCACAATGTGCTTTGAGGCAGCAGCCAAGAAAGCTGTAGTCCGCGTCTGTGAATACCCGTGTGTACACCTGTGTGCATACCTGTGTGGATCAGCATGCTTGCATTCCAAAGGTTTCTCCATGTAACGATCTGCTAGGGAGTGTGGGGGGGCCACAGCCCCGTCCTCCAGGGTATGAAGCAGGTATGGAGGAGATCAAAACTCCAGACATCCAGAGGCCCCCAAAACACAAGAGACCAAGGAAGACCAACAGAGGGGCAGCCGCGCCACTGTCCCAGTAAGAGCTGAGGAGAGTCCCAGATGAGGGCTCACTCAGCAGCCGCAGAGCAGAAGCCAGGGGGAGTTGCAGTGACGCGCCCGTGAGCTCCGCCGGCAGCCAGCTGTGCCTGAGTGACCGAGCCCCAGGCCGAGAGGCCGGGGGCACCCCACCTCCGAAGTGGCCCGAGCGAGCCCCAGGCTCCAGGCCCTGATAAGCGGCCGCCAAGGAGTGAGCCGGTGTGTACCCGGACGCCCACCCCCAGACACAAAGAACCACCAACGCACCGACACCTGAGGGAGTCCGCCACTGGCAGGGGAAGTGGTGGTGGGTGGAGATAGGCCTCCAAACCTTGGAGGGCCTGAGATGTCCCCAGAGAGGTGACGTCTGATACCCAACCTGACATATAGACACAGACATACAGGCACACACAGATACAAACATCCATTCCCACCCTCATGCTCTCATATGCACTCACTCCACACTCAACCAACGTGGAGACAGACATAAAGAGACGCTGTACACACGATCACACTCCCCAAGCGTACTCTACGAACCGGGTCTAGGTACCCTTGCCCCTGGAGGGGGGAACTGCACCCAGACCCAGGTGGTGTTACCCTTTTCCCTGCGGTGGGGAGAGGCAGACCACCCCGACTCCGCAGCAGCAGGGAGGCCCCACACTCCAGACCGCAGTCGGACGGCCAACTCCTCCTAGCCTCCCCCGCTCCAGCAGGCCGCAGAGAACGGGGGTGAGAGAAGACTCCAAACCTCCCTCCACCCGCTCATTGTAGTGTTGATGCATGTGTGTTCTAAGGTGCATTTAAAACCCAGGAGGGCATGGAGCTACCTGCCAGAGAGCAGCAGGTAAGCGCATAGTCCCTCCTGCTAGCCCTCAATGTCTACGTGTATTCAAAATTGAGAGGTGGGCAACGATGCCAGGGGTGAGGTGTACACCCTGATGGTAATTTGGACTCCGTGTATCGTGCCCACCCCCAAGATCCTATATGTATGTGTAATGAGAGTGTGAGTAATGTGAATGTCTAGGTTGTGGGATAAAATTGAGGCAGAGGCAGCCAGAAGGGGACAGGGGGGGGGGGGGGGGGGGGTAGCCTCCTCTGCACCCTGGTGACATACCCCTACTCCAAGGCCCTGCATGTGTGGGTGGTTGTGGTGGAGCGGGAGGAGGGAGGCAGCTGGAGATGGGGAGGGAAGGAAGGGAGGGGCAGGTAACCCCTCCCTGGGGCCAGCTCCCCCGCTGACCCCAGTAGGCACCCCCATACTCCACGACCCGCCAAGGAAAGGGGGCCCAGGCCCATCCAGACCGGGGCCCAGCACAGCAGCGCCCCCCGGCCCCGCAGAGCCCGGGACAGTCCACCCAACCCCACCACAGAGAAAACTGCACCCACCCCACCATCCACTCATCTTCCAGACTACATGAGACAATAGACGCCCAGGCTGAGATCTTCCTCCACCTCTCCTGTATCTCCCCCTCCTGCAGAGAGTTCCTGGGGAGAGGAAAGCTCCTGCTAGGTGTGACAATCTCCCCCACCAGTTGAAGAACCCCCCAGGTGGCTCGACGCACCGGCGGCACCCTGCGCCAGGGATGGGCCCCGATGCACCCACCCGCCCACAACCCCAGCAACACACAAACCAGGACCCAAGGCCCCGAGGCCCGGCCAGGGCCCCAGCCCAGAGACGGAGCGCCCTAGAACCTCACACCCACCCAGGGGCAGACAGGCTACCAGGTCAGTAACCCACATCCGTCAGCACAGACTTGTGGTCTTCAAGTTGAAGTGAGAAGAGATGTGAACAACACTGGGAACTAGGAAATTGTTAGCAAGCATAAACTAGGAATGCAAAACTGAATTTCAGGTTTATAACTATACAGCCTTAGTATGGTTTTTTTTTTTTCATGTGTATAATTGATAATTGTTGCTGTACATTTCTGCAGAATCGTGTGCGTTATGCTTCCCTCCGTATGGCATTATCATTACTATCGGCTTTGTATTTTTTTCTGTGTATCAGGTAAAATGATACACGGTGTGCAGTGAGTGTTTATAATGTATTCCAGCGCATGTGCATGGGAGACTTGGCTGCTTTCTGTGTGTTAGGCTGGATCATCCTTAGAGCGGCTCAGAATCATTGTTTCCAAAACCTGTTGCCGTGGCAGCAAGAAGACTTAGGGATCTGACCAACACAAGATCACATAAATCTGCACTTAAAAGGAAGCTGCCCCATGGCTCCTCTTTCTATGTAATTGTGTGTGTGTGCGCGCGCGTATATGTGTTCAGAAACCAGCCTTAAATACGATGTCTACACTGTGTGAGTGGTGCCAGTGAACTGATAAAGAACCGTTTGTGTTCTTTATCAGTTCAAACTTCTTTTCATCTCAAATAATTTCATGGCATATAGCTTCAGAACATGCTGTAAATCTGAGAACAATGAAAACAGAGTGGGTCAAATGGGGAGGGGCAGGTGCAACAACTTGTTTCTATTAAGTCAGGATTGGACCGTTGTTCTCTGAAAGGAAAGATCCAACACAAGATGCCATATTGATGAGCAAACTCTCCCATGTCCATTTTTTCTTTGTGTGTGTGTGTGTGTGTGTGTTTGTTTGTAAGGGCATGTGTTTTTGTGCATGTGCTTGCATTCACCTGTGTCCTAATTTAAAAAAAAAAAAAGCAATACTCTGTGATCACAATGGAAAAGGTGGAAGTTACACATTGATTGAAAATTTGCTCTCTGCCCTCTCTATTGTCTAACTGCCAATCAGTCTGCATTTAATAATAAACACCAGAGTGTGTGTCTCTGGGTGAACTGGAGGTCATTAAGCAGCTTCTCCTTCTCAGTGTTCAATAATAAACATTAAAGAATGTGCTCTAACAATTCAAGACACAAAGACATGACACATGTTCAAAGTTCAGCATTCTGTGCCATTTTGCCATTTTCCCACCACTCGCAGTGCTGGAAAACTGGAACTGGGACAGGGTTGAACTCACTGAACAAACTGGATAAACATGCTTACATCATCATGACTAATGTCAACAGTTTCATACTGTATCTTGTCCTTCAGGATAAATGATGTCGTTTATGAACAACTTTGGCCCGACAGCATACATAAAGTATAGAGCTGGATTTCTGCTCTCTTGTTGACCATGTGTCAAGCTTAAAATGGGACATGCTGAATGAATCTTCACAATCCTCAAGATGTTATTAGACGATGATGTGGAAAGGCTCAAAGGGGGAAACAGGAACTGTGTTACAATGATGCCAAACTAATTTAATATTGTAGTTCCATAAAACTGGGATGCTCACAAGGGACAGATTTAAAAAACCTTGTAAAAATACAGATGCGAACAAAGGCCGTGGTTTTTTTTTTCTCTGACTGAAAAACAGTTATTTAGTCCATAGTTTTTCAAACAATGTATAAAAGACCAAATCAGTCTTTTCATAGTAAGGTATATGGGTTGAAATGCTGTCTGCAAAGAGGGACAGCTGCACATAAGGCCTTAAATATCAGTTCATGATCCTTGGCAACTTAAACAAGTTTATTCTGGATTTTTTTCTAATCCACACAGGGATAAAAGTGTATATACAGCCGTAAATATATACATACTTGGGTTAAACGTCCCTTAGCAAGTTGCGCCTCGACCAGACAGTTTTGGCAGCAATCAACAAGCTTCTGACATAATCCTGTCTGGATATTTGACCATTCGTCTTGCCACACTTGGTAGATTTCATTTAAATGGGTTGGTTTCCTGGCATGGAGCCAGTTGCAAGTGTAAGCAACAGATTTTCAATTTTAGTCGAGGGTTTGGGAAGGCAATTCTAGAAGCACAATGTTGGCCTGATTCATTCATTTCATACCACACGATTTGAGAATCGGAGGTAGACATCCTCCAGTCAATATTTCAACTATTTTGTGCAATTCCACTGTCAACTGGCTGCAACTTTACTCCTCAAAACATACGTCTTATAAATGTGACCAACAAATTCTAGTTTTGTCTTTTTTCACCACAAGGCTTTCAATTTGTCCACATGGGCCACAAATAACAGCATCAAATAGCACCAATCATTGGTGTTGATATTGCTTTTAATATAATTTGCATCATAAAACATTTTGCCCAGAGATTCACTCTTACATTTCCTTCTTATATAGAAAGTGGGAAAGATATGCAATGCAGCTAGAAGAAACTGGATGAATTATAACAGCTCTTTCATGAGCTTGATCCTCTCATGGCTGCAGTTAATTTTTTTTATCTTCTGCTTTGGAGGCATTTTCTCCTACTGTTCTAATGTTGGATCATCAAAGTGCTCACTGAATTTTACTTGGAGATGAGGCGTGAGAGAAGACCATATCCCAAACAATGTGAGGGATTTAGTATGACCAAGATAAAATGGGTAGGGCGGTGAAAGAGAGCGCTGAGACGTGAGAGTGGGAGTCTGAAGGATGAAAGAATTTCAAAGGGCTTGACTCGTGGTGTGTGAGAAACCTAATTGAGTTAATAGACATCAGACATATAAGAAGTAGAAATGCAAGAGACAATACACCACTCACTTTCTGTTACGAGACTGCTCTACTTTTGAAAGATGGTACTTACAAAGTATACTCTTCAAAATGTAAATAAAGAAAGAATCTGATGACTTACAAATCTCACAAGTCCATAATAGTAAAATGTAAAATTCAAAACCTCATTTTGAATTTGATAGCAGTAACATGTCTAAGAAGAAAGTTGGGCAAGGGCAACGAAAGGCTGAAAAAGTAAATGGTACTAAAAAGAAACAGCTCGAAGAACATTTTGCAGCTAATTGGGTTAACTGGCAAAAGGTCAGTAACATGATCGTTCACAGAAAGAACATCTTAGACAAGCAGGAATTTCCGTGTAATGAGCATTAATATCTCTTCATCTGCAGTACATAATATGATCAAAATAATCTGAGAATCTGGAGAAACGCAAATGTGCAAATGACAAGGTCAAAAATCAAGACTGTATACCAGTGAGCTTCAGGCCCTCAAGACACATTAAAAAACTAATTCTTCCATAAAATCCCTGCATGGACTCAGGAACTCAGAATTGTGAGCACAGTGTATGATGCCATCCACAAATGCAGTTTAAAGCTCTATCATTCAAAGAATAAACCTTATTTGATCACATGATTCAGAAACACTGCATTCTTCTCTGAGCCAAAGCGCATTTAAAATGGCAAAGTGGAAAAATCTTCTCTGATGAGAAAAATTGATATTTTACAATTTTTTTGGGAAAAGCTACATCGTTGAGACTAAAGAGGAGAGGGCTTAGATAAAAAGGTTTCATCTTCGATCGTAGGGGAAACATTAGTGGTTATGGAATTGGTAGCTTGTGCATCTTCAATGGCACCATCAATGGTCAAAGGTACTACACACAGGTTTAAGAGCAGCATATGTCTCATCCAGATGATATTTTTCAGGGAAGGGTTTGCATATTTCAGCATGATTTGATGCTAAACCAAACATACAACAACATAACTTCCTTTCCTTTTCCAAAAGTCCAACAACTGGCCTCCTCAGTTCATAGATGATTACAGACTGCTACAAAGTTTAAAGATGGCCCTTTTTTGTGGTGTGTTTCTCCCATCAAAGCTTTTTCTTTTTTTTTTAAACTTCAGAATGGTATTATTATCTACATTTAAACATCTGATATGTTTTCTATGTTATATCATGAATAAATGATGGGTTAATGAGATTTGAAAATGACTGCATTCTGTTGCTTTTTTCATTTTACGGTGCATCCCAGCTTTTTTGGAATTGGGGTTGTATTTTTCACTAGGTGTAGCAATTAAATGCTAAATGATAGAATTTTGAGCAGGGATACATACTTTTTCTTTTCAAAGTATTTGCATTGGCACAGAGTCAAATATATCAACACTTTAACAGAAAAGCAGAAGATATGTTAGACTGATTAGATTTTTAAGTTTAAATGGACACGTAGAAGAACTATAAAAACTGTGGACAAAACAAAGCAATTTGGCTGTAGACCATCACTAATATAAAAAATGTTTTTGTTTGAAGAACAGTGCACTGCACCAGGATTTGGAGCCCTGCTCACAGCATCCATTTCAGGGATTTTATTTGTGGATCAGAGCTATCGCTGTGTGTGTATGTTAGTGGAACAGCATGTACGTGCATGCGCATGTGTGCTTATCTTAACATTCTCACTATGAACATACTGTAACAATCCAAAACATGTTTCCCACTACTGTGCACAGGACACACAATAGGGACAGGGACAGAAAGCACACACTTTTGCACACTCCCACACACACCCACACACTATGGATGTCGGTTAGATAATAAACCAATAGTCCTGCTTACTTTGGCCCCCATGTCTTTTTCTCTCTCCATTCCTTCACTTGGTCCATCTTCTCTCTTTACCCAATGTCTTGCTGCATGATCAAAGACAGACCTCCTTCCTAAGAACACTCATTTTCTCACACCATTTTGTCACCAAACATTTGCAGTCAATTAGTCATAGAACACTCAATCCTTTATTTTGAGTATGTTTTGTAATGTACCGTCTAGCTCTACAGCTTCAATCAGCAGACAGAGTAATGATTCCCTGGAGAGTAAAAAGTTGTCTTCAAATGATAATTTTTGTACTTTGTCCGTCTTTTTTTCCAAGTAGCCAGCCTTGAGCTTAGACCTATGTCCGACTCACTCTATGAAACCAAAACCTTTTGGCTAGTCAAATCCTCACCATCTGTTCTGCAATCCCTTCAAAATTTCCAACCTTGCCATGTTTCACTATCCCTGGTAATTTGATGAAAGTAGTGTACCACACTTGCACAATAACTAAGGATGTCCTTTCTGCAGTGCAGGCCTGTGACGAAATATAAAGATGATTTAGTTCCTCACATTGCTGGTGCAGCTATAATTTTTAATCCAAGCGGCTGACACACAACACACAAAATTCAGACTTCAAAGTTAAAGCATAAAATGTATCATTGGATTTTGTTCACACTGACACTTAGTCTGTGTTCCAGTGTGTCCACAAGGCCTTGCATATACACTAAATGCATATATGCATTAAAATGTTCTAATCAATATAAGCTATTTAAGCTGATACTTTGGAGTCGTTTTGTCCATTTAATTAGTTTCAGCTTAAATGCTCTTAGCAACCTTGATTCAATGAAAGGATTTATAAACCTGCTGCCCTGAGCAGGCAGTATGCAGGAAAGTGAATCCATTGCAGATCTATATAGCTTAGTTTTAACACAGAACAAAATCCCACCTACTCAGTGGTCATTCATCAAGTACATGCTATCCACTGCTCTGAATGTGTGAGCAGCAACATGAAACAGGGGCTGAATTTCTTGGAAAAACACCATAAAAACTGATCAAATGTTATGTTTTATTGAGTAGATAGATAGATAGATAGATAGATAGATAGATAGATAGATAGATAGATAGATAGATAGATAGATAGATAGATAGATGTGAAAGGAGGAACATTAAAATACTAAAATTAGTTGAGCCCTATTAATCTAATTTAGTGTAATATTTTAAGTTGCTACAGGTCATAAGCCAGGGTACTTCTGGTGCAGTCAGGGTGAATAGCAGAGCAGGAGATTGATATCTAGCCCTGCTTTTCTTAAATTATTATTTTCTTATTATTTGTGCTGTCTTATTATTAGCATGTCATCCATGTGTGAACCACTTTAAATTCCACTGAACTGCACAAAAGGTGCTGTACAGGAAATGTTTTGTCCAGTTTTCCCATTGTGAGGCTTAGCACAGAAATCTGAAAAGTCAAAATTCTAGTCTCATAACTACTGAAATAAATATTTTAAAAGCTATATTTGTATAATGTAAAAACCATGAAAAGAGGATATATACTTTATATAAACCAAAAGATTGCAAATAAAATCAAGTTATGAAAATGGGTACATAGTTTTAAAGCAGTGTTTTTCAACAAAAAGCAGCTCAGATTCTTACTTACGTGCTACCAGATTGTCTTGCTTGGATGTGCACTTTGTCTATGAGACACAGTATATGAGTTTCCATAACCAGCACCTCTCCACAGTTCAGCATGTGCAGCTGCAGAAATGTCTTTTCTTCTTAATCAGATAAATACTACACTTCGTACCCGAGTTTAAATAAACCAACCACATTCTAATCAGACTGAGCAATCATAGCGCTGAGGCAGACAGGTATGTGCTAACACAGCAGTGAATCTGAGAAGACATGTAAAAGCGTATTCTCCCATAACTACTGCGTATCATTTTCATATGGTTAACGCACTCACTGCAGATGAAAAAATTAAGAAAAAAGCAAGACACCCATGTTCACATGTACCTGCTTTAACTTGTGCTTGTGTTCTCTGCATGTTCCCTAAACACAACTGTGCTTTACTAGCTCTAAACCCAACGACAAAACTAAAATAAAGGACTACAGCTCCTTGTTCCACTATCACGTAGTAAATGTTTTTGGGTGGTTTCATAAGCTTTCTTTAGGGAAACTTCTGGTGAAACGTGCTGAAAGTTGAGACAGCTTGATTTGCGGCCAAGGTCTTAGGACTCAGGAATAGCGAAGCGAGCAATTTGAACTTAACACAGTAAATGATGCCATGATCCTGATAAGCAATCATGAGATCAAGTCCTTTGCTGCAGTTTAATAAAGCTCCTTTTGTCTGAAGCATGTGTGTGAAGAATCTAGCACTCAGTAGCTGTGATAGCATCTAAACTTGGCAGTGTCTTTCTTGGTGTCATTGCCATGCAAGTGTAGTTTAATGATTTTTATCCATTTATATATTAGTCTAAGTGTGCATTTTGCTTCAGGAGACAGCATATAAATAATTCATGCCCCCCCCCCTTGGCATGTGAGTGTATGTGCATATCAAGTGTGTGTGGTTATGTTGGCAGGATGTGTGCTGTGCTAGTCTGGGCTCAGTGGTTTTACGATGTATATCAGGCAACTGCTTGGTCTAGCATCTAAAAGATCAAAAATAAAAGCTGTTAGTCTAGAAAAATGGCAACTGTGAGATACTATTTCACAATCGGACACCCACATAAATGTGTGTGTGTACATACAAGTACACACCAGCGGTCGCTTCTGTTTTCAACCCCTTTTCCTGGCATTCCTAAGCCTGTGTTGACCTTTAAACTGGGAGGTCAGATAACATCTCAGGAGATGTACTCTACCGGCTGAATTGTTGACTTAGCAACAGTAATTGGTTTGAATTGAACTTCATGGAGGCATTTCAGGGAAAGGTATTCACCACAGATATTTCTGGCTTTGAGGCTTGGGGGGGATTTTACTTCCCCATATTTTGGATTTATTCACTGCCTCAGGCTTTCTAAAGGAGGAATAAACATACCTTATATTCATGAAAATTTAGAATTAGTTATATGAAGTCCTGTGACCTAGGTCCGCCTGTTTGCTTTTAGAGATAAATTCAAATCAGTGGAGAACCCTTTTTTCTCCTTTATTTCTTTAGGGAAATAAACACATACTGTGAATTTTATCCAGAAAAAGCAATATTTTGCAAACAGGGCAAAGAGAGAGACACTCATACGTGGACACATTCACACTGGGCTGCAAGTCATGTCTCAATCAATGTAAGCTGATCCTTGTCATCTGGTTCTGGTTTAGATAGACCCCATTTCGAGACTGATTTGATCTAAGTTCACCCTCTGGTGTTTCTGTTCTTCCAAGTGACTCATTCAGTCATTGCTTTTCTAGCTGTACATCACACACATGCACACGCACAAGCACCCATACACACATTGCTTGCACCGGTAGTGAGAGAAAACGATATTTCCTGCACAGTCTTCTCACTTGACCCTGTGTTCCAATATGTTAATCATTTCCTGCTGTATAATCCAATGAAACGGTTGAATCCACTGACTTATTAGATTAGTCAAACTGGTTTCTACATTGGAGAAGCAGCAGCATAACTGGATCTGGACTCACCTGAGTGTGATTTTATTACAAAGACTTTTTGTATGATTCATAAAACATAAAGCATTCTTTCTGCTGGCTTTAAGCATTCTGATGTACTGTTTTCAAATCTTTCCAAAGTGGTGTTATTGGTGTGGTGGTGTTTCTATTACAACATGATTAATATAAGATAACGGTAATGGTCCCAGTGAAGTGTATAGTCATAGTGAAAGAAAAACCCTAGTCATAGGAAATGAATGCATAAAAGGATTTTTTATAGCAACATTGAGACTAAAACTAGACAAAAATGTTGGGGATTTATAAGGAATGTAACCCACAAGACAATCAAAATACTGAAAAACAAGAAAATACTGATAGTACAAAATTCAATGCAAAATGCTATGGGGGGAGTAAAGAGTCCAACGTCAGCAGAGTAATGAAAACCTTCATATCAAAGTTCAGATGCTTCTAATTTAACTTTTGACCCCCAAAGCGCCTTCCTTTATCCACAGGAGCAGCCCTAAATGTCTTCCTCCTGTTCGCTTTGTCCAAACAGTAGAGGCCTGTAGTTCTGGTGACCCCTCTCTCAAGGCTACTTCATGGACATGTGGCCATAGTTTAACATTGCATGGCACAGCTGTTGTTAAATGCAGTTATCCTTCATGTTTCTTTAAATTGTTATACTGGAGAAGAAAATACAGACACCTCCCGTTTTCTAGGCAGTAAATGCCTGCTTTCATTTCCCTTTCCTTTTTTCTCTGACTTATGGTGTGTGACTTACTTTAACTTCATTCCAGCTCCAGTTAAAATACTTCATGGCATCATTTATTCATGACCCGCTTGAAGCACCGGGAGGTGATTGGCTTGCTGTCATTTTGGGGGTCTGGTGGTTAAAGCTCTTTCCTAGGGCTGCATTTCTTTTCTATCTTTACTGTACTTTGAGTGCACGTCTTTTTGGAGTGATGTATCTGTGTATTTTGGTTATGAACAAACAGAGTTAAAGCAAATAAAAGAAAAAAAAAAATCAATCAGAAATGGCCAAAGCTAGGACTTAAATAAAACAGAACTAGAAAAATGGGGATTGCTATATAGCTCTTTCTCTTTGTAATCAGATCCTAACAGCTCTCTTTGTTCTAATGCTGGGGGCTATAAGTAGGCCGGAGAGACATGTGTTGAATGAGTCCATCCCTTTGTGTTATTACATGTCTGTGTGTGTTTAATCATTGAGCAGTGCTTTGAAAATGATGCTTCAAGCTTGTGATGTATTTTAAAACCTATGATAATGACACTGATACTGATATTGTAGGTCAGGGGTTAATAAAGCAAGTGAGTATGTGTTAGGGCAGATGTGCATGTTTGCTCAAGTCTTAGACCTCTCATTAGCTCCCCATTGTGTGCTTTGAAAAACAAATATAAGCAACATGAACAGATGAAAATCACACAGCAGCGAGTAGGTCAACATTTACTACTGTTATTCTTAGGAAAACAGAGGTCTTTTAAAATCAGGCGTTTTAAAATTAAAATGCTCATTTAAAATAGGAAGGTAACGAAAGGCCACTGACCCAACCTAAACCCCATGACACCTGCACATTTCTTCAAACTGAATACATAGTCCCTCATAGAAGCTCTTTTATATACAGAGTTGGGAAAACTAACAATTATACACTCGCCAGCCACTTTATTATGGACACTTTTTTAGTACCAGGTTGGAGGGATGGCTGTGGCAAGCAACAATAATCAGGTACACTGTGACATTTAAAAGACACTCAATTGGTACTAAGGGGTCCAATCTGTGCCAAGAAAACAATATTCATAATATTACACCACCAGCAGCCTAAACCTAATATGATGTAGGATGAAGCCTTGCCTTAATATCATTTAGACAAAATTCTAACCCTACTATCTAAATGTCACAGCAGAGATTCTAACTCATTATGCCAGACAATATTTTTCCAGTCTTCCATTATTCAACCTTGATGAGCCCTTGCAAATTGGAGCCTCAGTTTCTGTTCTTAGCTGACAGGAATGACACCCAGTGTGGTTTTCTGTTGCTACAGGCCATCTGCTTCAAGCTTTGATATGCTGTCTTATGCTCTTCTGCATATACTGGTTTTAATAAGTGGTTATTTAAATCACTGATGCCTTTCTATACTCCTCTGACCTCTGGCATCAAAAGGCATTTTTGTCCAAAAAATTGTTAGTCCAAAAACTGGATATTTTCTCTTTTTTGGACCATTCTCAGAAGAACCTGTGTGGCACCAACAGCAATCACTTAAATGACCGTTTGTCTTATAAACCTATACTTTAGTCACAAAAGAACAAAGAAGATATAAAAAGATTAGAGTGAAAAAAATATACAATTTTAAGAAAAATAAGGACATGTTTGAATTTGATGACTGGAGTACATCTCAAAAAAGTTGAGAAGAGGACCATGTTTACCACAGCGTACTGTCCCCTTTTCTTTTAACAAAAGTCCAAAAATATCTGGGAACTGAAGAGGAATCTTGTCCTCTTCTTGTATGACATAGGAGTTTAGTTGCTTAACAGTCCTTTGCTGTATTTTTCATGTCACCATGCATCAGATATTTTCAAATGGTGAATGTAGTGCTGCCTGAGGAACCAAAGACCATAGACATGCAGAACTGACCTCACTAGTCAAAAGAGGTTTCTCCAGAATCCAAGAATCCTTTGATGATTTTTGGATTGAAGATAATAAGATATTCAAAGTCTTCACAGTTTGTAGATGCCGATTTTGCAGAATGACGAACCTCTGACAGTCCTAATTTCTGAGAAATTCTTCCTCCCACAGATGTTCTTTTTTTATAGTCAGTCATGGTACTGGCCTGTTGCCAATTAACCTAATTAGCTGCAAAATGTCCCTCCAGCTGTTTCATTTCTTTTGTTGCCCCCATAGCAACTGTCTTTTTTTATACATGTGCAGCTCAAATTCAAAATGAGCTAATAATTTTCATAAAATAGAAAAATGTATCTTTTCTATTCTATTGTGAAGCAAATCTGGATTTATGTGACCTGCAAAACATTGCACTCCGCTTTTATTTGCATTTTACATTTTACTGTAGCTTAAAACAGGTTATGCACAGTTTCTGATATATTTAAAGTAGCTAGAGGTGCTTTGTGAAGCAAACATATTTGTAGAGATCTGCATATCCTCATAAATAATTTTCCCCAGGGATCAATAAAGTATTCTGATTCTGATTCTGATCTTATGGTCACCAGGGTCATTGCATAATGCACAAACAAACTCATATTTACATTTTTTTCTGTTATTGCTGTGGAACTGAATAAAAGTCTTTCACATATGTCACAATTTGCTACACTGAAAAGAATGAATTCCTCTCTGATGGCTGAAACAACTTTTTATACAAAGAAATAAATATGAAAAGAATGAACCTTATCAAGGGCAGAAGCCCTTTACTGTGCACTAATCGAACAGAAGGACGGAATGAAAAAAGACAAAAAATCTTAGACATTTATTTTGCTGTGCCAGTTTGTCATCAAGGTCCCATACCACCATTGTGTTGAGATTACTGAAGAGAGACGTACTCTTACTACAATAAAACTACAAAGAAGTGCACATTTATGGATTATAAGCACTTAAATCCATTGGTTATGAGTCATATAGGATTTCAGACACAGACACACAACCTGCACACGTTGTAGAGCTTCCACACAGGATATGAAACCAACTGATATAAGCAGACTTAACAGATAAGGTGGTACTGTCCCTCTGGCTAATGACAAAAGTAAGCATATGGTTCATCAACAAATATTAAATCACAAATATAATTTCTATATTAGTTGTTACACAGGGAAATTTTAATGGCATCATCAGTCCTAGCTACCTGCATCTAGCTACCAAAAGTTATTGGTATAGACCAATAAAAAACATTTACTTATGAGGTTGTTGTCAGATTTTACTATTTGGCTTTAAAGTGTTAAATGGTTAAATAATTTAGAGCTTTATTATTTACAGAAAACATCTGCTCTTAGCTGGGAGCTTATTTTAGCAAGATTTGCACACTGCGGCACCAAAACTATGAGCTAACAGAGACTAAAAAGCTCTATAGTGCCTGTTGTTGACTGATAATTCTCTGTGGATTTGTCACAATGAGCAGTGCCTCTCAGAACGCAGGATTTAGTTTTATAATAAATATTACCAAACAGCTGTGCTTTAGGTTAATTGCGACAGCAGCTGTGTAGTCTAACAATATCTATTGCTTCTATTAACACTGTGGACCTTATGAATAAACATAGAATATGTGTGCAGTGTTTTAGTCTACTGCTCTCAGATGAGCTCAAGTATGTGTCTGGGATGTTTTGATCGAGGGATATATGCATTTGTGACTTTCACTTCAGGGTAAACGTAGATATAAGATTAATCCAGTGTTTGATCAGGGTGCCAACCTATAGGCACCTAAAATAGCCCCAATTTTCTTATTACCACACACATCTAATTACTATACAATGGTGTATGTGTATACGCACATGATAGATGTAGAGGACATTGTGTCGTCACCCAGGGTAAACACTGAATGAGTCATGCCTTGCCTCAGGTGGATTTCATTAACGGGTGAATAGCATCTATCTTTATCTTAACAATTTCTAAAACAAGATGCAGAGACAAGGAAGAAGAAGGATGAATGAAGCAAGGCTTACTGATGATATCAAATACGGCAACGTGGCAACTGAAAATTGTGCAGACGCCATAATGAAGACATTATGAAAAAAGTGATAAAGGGAAAGATCCAAGAGATAATGAAAAGCTGGCATCAGGGGTGTTTTGTCCAGATTTTCATAAAACAGAACACCCCCTCCTTCCATCTTTCATCCCCATGGTGACGTGTTTATGTGTGTGGGCAGACACTGAGGAGAGAGAGGGCAAAGCTGAGGAAAACCATTAACGGAAGGAAATAAAGAGAGTGCAGAAGAGCAGACTGGTCAATTCCCCAAGGTAGGGGTGGTAAATTATTTTTTCCCCTCTCTGACAGAGCACTTATAACAATAGCAGTAGTAGATACACTGAATATTGTCTACCCCATACACAAAGACATACACACCCTGGAGATAGCTTATCATCTGCATTTTTATTTAATTACAACAAGTTCTAGAGAAATGTTGGAATGCTTCACCCACCCTGATATTAAAAATGATATTCCTCTGAGCCATCTCTGTTTTTTCGCACTTGGCTGCGTTTACAAGGCTCAGTTTACAACTTAATTACATCTTGGTCTCCGTGAGATTACATGTGACAGGACATGCTCCACATGCGAGTCATACTTACCCATATGCTTGCAACAATTGCTCTCACAGTCAATCTCCCATGGACACTCATAAGCTGGAATGTAATTGAATCATTTATTGAATCCTGAAATGTTATATTTCCTGAGCCTGCATGGAGAGCTGCTATCTGTATGCTCATTCATTGATTGCAACCTAAGGAAACAATGATGAAAGGAAGTAGGAGGACCAGCCTTTCTGTGTGGAAAGCAGAAAAGTAAACACCGCTGTAGAAACAGCCCATTATACATAACCGAAACATCTTTGTATCGATTTTTGAGATGACGGTGATTCAAATGCATTAAAGTAATTACAAGTAATAATTGTCATCTTCATTTTCATGTTTAAAGTTGATTAATGAGTAATGTTTGCTTCTAACATATGTTTAGAAGCTTCTCGTGCTAAACACACACACACACGGTTGCCGTGGTTACCAAACACCACACAAGCATACATTAGTATAATTGCCTCGATAATAACACCCAAACCGAAATGTCAAGAACTCATCAGCATTAGAAAATGAGGCCATGGGCTTCATGGAGATACAAGGTTTTTTTAATCCAGCAGCTCTGAGCTCATTTTAGAAACATGCAACTCACGAGCTACCTCTGTGACAAGAGATGTGAGATATCTTCACCTGGGAGATGTACAAAGCACATTGATAATGTGAATGTGTGTGTGAGTGACACTGTGATATGTGGAAGATGAGGAGACAGGGGAAGGGAATTGAGAAGAATTTCATACAGTGAAACAATGGGATAAAATTATCATCCATTTCAAATATTCGATAGCATTTTAGGTATGTCCTGTGCGTGCTTCTTTTAAAAGAGGACACTAGCTGGGATCCTTATATTTTCTTGCTATCCATGCATCAGGACAAAAAAGATTGTCCCTTACACTTTAATGCTTGCTAGTGTTCTTGACAATTGTGAACAGGTCAGCAGTTTCCTGTTTGTATTGGGAGACATTTGTCACAATAAATTGCACTGTTGAAGCCAACTGAATGAAACCACAATATGCTGTTAATCATCGCTGAAATAAGTAATACGTGCACAGCCAAATAGGCATACAGCGCACAGACACCAATCAATACACATCCACAGTTATAAATCTAAACTTGGTGCACTGCACAATTAGGCTGGTTCGAGTCCAGCTACACAGAGTTGTTTGTCTATTCCTGCTGAGCTGCCGAAGCTGTTTATTAAGTGTGTGTTCTTTTTTGTGGGTGCATGTGCATTGTGAGTGCATGGCTGCTGGGTCGAAGCAGCCGGGGGAGGCCATCGATAATGACCCCATGTGTGGAGCTCACACCTGTGGGAACAGCCAACCTCAAAAGCGCTGTAAAGGATCATGGCACAGGAGCCGCCATGCCTCAAAGAGACTCCAGAAACCATGGCATTAACTGACAGCGCTGCCAATTAGTGGTGTGAACCCTCTGGGTTTTGCCTTTTGCAGACCAAGTCTGTGTAAAATTGCATTTGCACAGAGATAACAAGGTTTGTTTAAATGTTGGTTTAGAGGAGGTGACCATGCGGCACAACACAATGAAAAGCACACTCTTTAAGAAGTCATGGAAAAGGTATGTTAAGATTTTTGGTAATGACTTCTGCAGCAAAACTTTTTTACTATCATATTCTGATCAAAAACCAAGCTGACTAATATGGGGAGTTCATCAGTTTGTCTATAATACCATCTGCATATGGTACTACTTACAAATACATTTGTTTTAAAGTGCCACTGAAAGTGCCCTTAATGGAGTGTTAAACTTTTGGCCACTGTGCTTTGGAAACTTTTGCCTTCTTCAAAGAGCTAGTTTAAAAAAATGCCTGCATGTTAAATATAGAGCTGGAGGAAGAGGACCATTTAGCGTTTACTCCTCCTAGTTCTAAACTTAATTAATGTAAGTTTAGAATATCATAAAGCTCAATTTTATCATATAGCTTACACCAACAACCTATTGTTGGTTTGGCCTGCTGTTTTCTGTCAAAGATCTCAAGTAATGTTTATTCAGCATCAGATTAGGAAGGTCGATTTTTTATCATATTATCAGCTTTGTTGTGTTTCATTGTAGAATGAAAGACTAAATTTATCTCCATGTATTGAAATTTAATGAGGCAAACTTGGCTGGCTGCAGACTGAAGAGGATAAGAAACACTCCAAAAAAGACAGGACTGCAGTGTCCTCAAAGCTTCTTCAAAGCCAAAGTGTTCAAAAATATATAAAAACATATCTGTTTAGTCTTTTCCTCCTTTTCAGCTCCCCCGCTCTGTCTGTGTTCATGGTGTATCCTCTCCTTTATATCTCGTATTCCTTCTGTTTTAGCTTTCTCAACTCATCACATTCCGTTCCTCTAATTTTCACTTCACTTTTTCACTCTTTAAGTTTTTTTTCTTGAATCCTCCCTCTTCTTAGCTCTCCTCCATCCAAAGGGAGTAAGAGGACTACTTCTTAAGAATTTGTTGAATAATACATGCCTGTTCGAGCACAGTAGAGCTGAGGAGGCTGACATGGATGGAAGAGAGACTATTGAGCTGGATATAGAGTTTTTATAACGTGTGACTATGGAGCATTTATTATGTTGAGAAATGAGCAGACAGGTTCATTACAGGGCGAAATTATAAGATTTGATAAATCTTTTAGGTTCTTCCTGGCAAAAGTGAAAATGTGTAAAAGCACATGTTTATTTTTTAGATGTTTTTAATGAGCATACAGACTTTTTCATAAACATGTTAACAGCCAGTTCAATGTGTTGATGGTTAAACCTCACTTCAAATATCGTTAGCTTCATAGCATAAGTGCCTAAGTCATTGACTTAGTCAAATGACTTAGGCAATTATGCTATGAAGCTAACGATATGTATAAGCAAAGATATTGACTCTTATCTGAGATTTGAGGAAGCAGGACGTGTTTGTGGTCTGTCCATTCCTGCAGAGTCAGATCTGTCAGACATAAAGGGTCACTCCTGCCCTGTAGCCCAGTGACCCCATCAGACAGTGTTGAATTATGGGTAGTGGCACTTAGGTCTCACAGCTGTCTCACCGCTTTGGGCACAGTGATAGTGAGTCATCTCTCTCTACCTCTCTCTCTTTCTCCCAAACACACACACACACACACACACACACACACACACACACACACACACACACACACACACAGCAGCAGCTGGACTGCAGAGTCGCTGACATTTAAAAGTGAGGGAAAAAGCAATGAGTGGGAGCTGGAAAAAAACAGAGCTGCAGCCATGATGGTAACAAACACATCAGAGCACCAAAGACTAGAATAGTCATAGATTTGGCCTACTTGTGTTTAAAGCGAGTGTGTGCTTTTTGGCCTGTACTTATTCTCTTTGCTACAGCATGTTTTTTTTATGTGAATTTTCAAAACATTTACAAGAATTTTAGTCATTCAATCTGCTTTAGAGATTAAAACATCACACTAAATGAAAGCAAATTAAACAATTACACTTTAAAACAACATTTAAGGTGTATTAAAACAACATTCCATTATTTGCAGATACTCTTGAATTTTAGTGCAGTCTGGAAATGCCTGTGGGAATAAATATGATTTCACCTGAGATATGAAAATCAGTAGTGAAGCTGAAATGTCTGAGATGGCCTTTAGAGAAAGTTTGAAAGCCAGTTTGGATTGAAGACCTACTAAGAGCTGCTTCTCCACTGACCTAAGCAAGTGATAAAAACGCAATAGGTCTAACAGATAAGCCATATTCAATCAATTCAAACACTCAAAAACAAGATTTTAGGTTGAGGTGGATATGATTTACACACAGTCTCTTAGCCTAGAGCAGGGGTGGGCAACTCCAGGCCTCGAGTGCAGCTGTCCTGCAGGTTTTAGATGTGTCCTTGATCCAACACGGCTGATTCAAATGGCTAAATGACCTCCTCAACATGTCTTGAAGTTCTCCAGAGGCCTGGTAATGAACTAATCATTTGATTCAGGTGTGCTGACCCAGGGTGAGATCTAAAACCTGCAGGACACCGGCCCTCGGGGCCTGGAGTTGCCCACCCTTGGCCTAGAGGTTAGGTGGCACGTCTCTTGCTATATATCTGCATTTTTATCTTGAAATGAAATAGGAATAACATTAGATATTTTCAACTAAAACCTAAACGTGAGAAAACACTTACTTTCACTTAGAAACTAAAAAGATTGATGAATGGCTAGATTAGACTTGACCGCGCAGAAGCTAAAATTATACAGGAAATGTCTTCAGCTGTAATCTTGTAGTCAAGTAGGTCAAATGAATCGACATCACACACAACAGGGGGCACTGGTGCGTATAATTCTTTGAGATGGGGTTGTTGACATGAGTGTGAGTTAATTGCCAGCACATAATATTTTTCTATTTTAATAGCTGTTCTCTAAACAGATCAAATCTTTAAGGATATTTTTTTTCTTTTTCAGTTTTGGATCCTTGTCCTTTTATTGAGTCACCCAATTTTACTTTAAATTTATGTTTTGGGTGTTTTAGTTTATGTTTGAGTATTATTTTACATCTTAGCCTAATCAGCTCGGACTCTTCCTTTGTCAAAGGGTCTGTTATCTACCCTTCTGTTTTGCCTGGCTCATGGCGATGTTCTTTTTGGGGGATTTTGAACTCCCCCAAATCAACCACAATAAAGACTCTTTTCATTGGATCCTGTTCACGTCCATGTTATGATAGAAACTAATAAGCTATACAAAAACAAAAAAATGATTAAAAATCAAAAACTAAACTGAAATAAGGAAACTGACCTACTGTCTGAAATCTAAACAAGGCATTTTTAATACAACAGTGCAAATAACTAATGAAAAATAAATTACAGTAATGTTTTGCAGTTTGTTTTACTCTTGTCTCTACGACGTTTGGTGCGAACACCACTTTACACCACCACATCTATCTGTTTGCAAAATTGCTAAAAAATTACAAGTTATCTGGATCTGGATCCAGGAATATTTGCAAGTATTCTTTACTGTTGCGAGATGTTACAAGATACATTTTATGAAAATATGTTTATTTTATTTATTTATTTTTCCTTGTTATTCTTTTAAGAGCAGTTTTTTCAGCTGAGAACAATCTCCAGACTAAAATATTTCTTAAAATCATGTTTTTTTTTCAAGCCTTGAATAGTCTTGAACATGTATATGTTGTATCCATACAACGTAAAGATTAATAAGACCTGCTTCCCACTCAGTATTGCCCACCTTACTTAATGTCCTGGCAGCAACAGAGAGCTTTGTTTGTTAGTTTTTTCTAAAAACATATATGTTGGCATATCTGTAAAGAAATATTGCTGATAAACAAGTGTTAAGGTCTGTGTCGGGTTAATGGCTGCTGAAATTGGTGAGTTGGAGAACAGGTTATTCACTGGCAATGTTGATGTTGCACAGGAAGTCAAATACACAGCCTTTGTCTCTCTTTCTCCTCAACATACTCAAATACACACAATGACATAAACAGGCTATCTATGGCAAACAACATAGCCATCTGTTGAATATTTGATCAGAGACCAGCGCAGCCTTAATAATTTAGCAACAGGCCTTTGCATGACTCTCACTGCTAGTGAATGTTGGGTCCACTTGGCACACTAGGAATCAATTCTGCCACTTGACTAGAAACTATTCAACAGCTGTCTAAATCTGATATCATTATATTTTACAGGCATGCCTGAATACCACCTGCTTTACATTATGGAAGATGATTTATTGCTGCAGATGTGTTTGGTAGTTTCATGATATACTGATAATCCGCTCAATGAAATTATAAAGTACTAAAACCGGCATGAAAATATTAAACCTATTTAAGCTCTCTGTACTAATTTTGGAACTAAAAAAGGGTAATTCCTGTAGTCTTAAAAGCAAATATTTTCTTAGTGAGTTGAAGTTTTTTCTTTCATACTAAAAGTTTTAATATCATGTACTGTAGTAGATTAAAACCCTATATCCTTTGCGATTTACTTAAAAAAATGTTATACCTAAACTATTCTTCAGTTGTTAATCTGGGATGCTCCTTTTATACCCTTGTTTTGTGTTACTGGCCTTGACAAAACTTTTTTACTCTTTGAGCACATATGTTCACCATAAATGATCAGTAATAACGAATCTTCTCTATTTCATTTTGAATAAGATACGAATATTAATTTGAGGCATATTGTGGGCGTACTGTAGTGATAATCCTTGTGTCATGGCTGGATCAGTTTAAGTCACGGGGGGGTAGTGGACTGCAACGGTGATGTCCGGTCAGCTTGGTGTCTTGGCCGGTCAGGAAATAAACCGGATGAATAATACACAGTGTCGACGGTCTCATGTCGTGCAGCGGGCTCCTGAATGATTTAAAGCTTTTTACATCATCAGCCTCACCCTCCCTCCCGCTCTGTCTGCCGCTGATGCACCGCGCAGCCCGGAGATGCTGCTGCTGATGCTGGTGACCGACTGCAGCATCCGACATGGGTATCCTCTAATCCGGCCGTGCCACAGTGAGTGTTTTTCCTTCGCTTTTCTCCCCTTTGTTCTCCTTGCCATCGTGTTATCTTAAACTTGATCACCTTCCACCCTCCTCCTTCGTTTATCACCTATCCACCCCTCCTCTTCACCCACCCTTTTTTGTTGTCTTCCTTTGTGCAGTTTTTTCACGAGTGATGGCGCATTATAACGTGGCGGAAACCGTGCGTCTTTCCTATAGGGAGTGTGTTTATGATTTCGCGGAGTGGACGGAATGGTCGGTCAATGGTCCCGTCCTGTCACCTTAACGGTGAGCGTTAGAAACAAGGGGGGAGGCAGAGTTTAGGGCGGGTATCGCTTCTCCCAGCGGACTAGAGCTGCAGGAGGCTATGCTTGGAGGGTCGAGAGGAGGACAGGGCAAGACAAAGTGGCGACTTGGACCCAAATGAAAGAGGGTGGGTTCTTTAATTGAGAACATTTGCAGTTTTTAGTATGTATGCGGTTATTACCTAGACTGTTGGCTCAGTGGGTGTGTCGGAGAAAGAAAAGATTACATAATTAGAGTTAGACTTGATCTTTATGATCAGGGCAGGGTAGGAAAAATAAAGCTGGACATGTGGACATTCTATCTATCTATCTATCTATCTATCTATCTATCTATCTATCTATCTATCTATCTATCTATCTATCTATCTATCTATCTATCTATCTATCTATCTATCTATCTATCTATCTATCTATCTATCTGTCTGTCTGTCTGTCTGTCTGTCTGTCTGTCTGTCTGTCTGTCCAGTAAAGCAAACTACTATGTTACTTGATTCATGTGTGTGTCTGTGAGGACAAGAGGACTAAAGCTTCAACCAGTTCAACTAGGCTAATCCCTAATGACATGGCCAGATCTCTCTCTCTCTCTCTCTCTCTCTCTCTCTCTCTCTCTCTCTCTCTCTCTCTCTCTTTCTCATTCTTTCTCTCTCATTTGCCATAAGGCCTTGTCTCATTTTTCTGCTCTTAATTCTTTAAAAAACACACTTGTGGTGTCGTGCTGTCCATGGTGCTGAAAGCAGTCGTCTGCAGATGGCTTGCTAATACGCTAAAGCTTGATGGCCCTGTCATCGCTCAACAGGTGCCTTTTACTGCTACAGCTACACAGAAATAAGAGAAGTTGATTTCAGTTGTAACTCTGTCATTTAAAACGGGTGTTGTGATTGCATGCACTCTGAGTTTTTCTCTGAAATGGCATGCTCCTGACACAGAAGCAATTAATTTGCCAACATGGAATTATGCAATTCAAAGGGCAGTGGGCATTGCAAAATTACTGCTTTTTAACACACATTATTTTACAGATTTTTGGGTTTGTGATACTGCTCTGAATTTCAGGATGTATCAATAAGCAAAAAATCTTGGGATGATTACCATAGAATCAAGCAGTAAAAATGTATAAATATTAATATCTGATCAATATTAATGCTTAATAATAAAGTATTAATAATAATTAATACTTTATTATTTCAAACAGAAAAATCTATGCTGGACAGGCAGTAAACGTTCAGAAGCTCCTAGCATTTAAGTCAAAAGCAGTCCATCCAAACCATTGAATGGACATCCGATAGGAAAATGAAAACCATGGTGATGCTGATGATTGAGTTGGTGAAAACAACAATAAGAAGTAGAAGCAGAATATTATATAACAGACCAATTTAGCAACTGCACTATGTCTGTCTGCATATCCCTCACACACTCTGTCAAACAGCCTCCAGGATATCCAGGTCTCACATTGGAGGATGAAGTCACATGTAGAGACACACCATAAGCTTGAGGGGCAGTCGTTCCTTGCTTAAGGGCACTTTAGCAGTAACAAAGGTCAAGAGTGGGGCATCTGCACCCCCCTCCTTTTATATTTCTTTTGCACTGGCTGAATATTATCATGTTGGAGAGATGTATTGAAATTGCAGCTGAATGAAGAGGATAAGGCACAACTCATTTGTTGGTGACGTTTATTGAGCATTTCTGTCTTTAGCTGTCTTCACAATTTAACTCCAGACAGTGTTAGAAGAATCACAGGACACAGCAGGAGGCTGTCTGCTTCAGATGTGTTCTCACTACTGGAAATAAAATGTTTAGGGTTGGGATGCACTTGCAGGAAGAAGGATATAAGATGGCTATTACTTGGCTCTGATTTCACTGGACTATTGTCTTCATCGATCTCATATTGGCACAATAAACTTGAAACAGATTTGTACTAGCGAGCTGACATGTCAAAGACTGCTTGATTACTAATACGACTGCTCTGTACATGTGCATTCTCATGCATACGTTGGATAATGTTTAGAGAAGTCGATATCTACAGTGCACATGTGATAATAGCTTTTATTAGATAACAATATTGGAGATGTGGCAAAGAAGGGGTAGAAAAATGGTTCCTTCAATGCAGTAAAGTAGTACGTTTAATAAGTGTTTAAAATATTTTGTATATTATTGTTTACTTATCTATTTATTTTGTCAGCCTTTAATGTATCTGCTTGTAATAATGCTAATCTAATGAAAACACTTTTTTGATGCCACATCTTTAGGGTACCATTCATAAACTCATATGGGTTTTTTCATGTGTTACGATTTCTTCGTGTTACAAATTTTAAACAACTTTAAAACAATTTTAAACAGCATACACAAACTAACAATGCGCTCTTAACCTAGACGATGCAATATTTGATTCATCTGCCATTTTCGGGTGCTGTAGCTGGGTTGAGCAGGCGACACATATGACTTAAGGCCACTTCAGAGGCTTGTGGGTTCATATGTGCGCCGAGGCTATTTATTGCATGTCTCCCCACTGCTCTCTCCCAAGATTCTTGTCCTGCATCGACAAAGGCTAACAAATTGTCATTTTTTCAGTATCGATTAAATAAAACTAGCAAATGCTGAAACGTGTGGAAGTGCAAGTAAAAAAGGGATAACAAAATAAACGAACAGACTTAGTAATATCAGCTTGGCAGCAATATTAATCGAAAGCTTTCGGACTCTTGCCCCAGTGAGCAACTAGAGACTAGCTGGTCGTGTCAGATGTAGTAAGGCTTCAGCAATGAAACCCCTGAATCTAAATATTGCATTCACATAAATAATATATGTTTTATTTTCAATTTCAAAACCACACTGTCTTGCTCCTATTCAAGGCTTTAGATGCAGGCAGGAACTATGTTACTGCAGAGGTTATGAAATGCTACTGGCCTCTCATTCATTTTTATTAGCAATAATAGGCGCTGACAGAAGAGTTGTGAGTGTGTGTGTGCGTGTGATAGATACAAGACACATACGAAAAAGGGAATTGATATTTATTTTTAAAATCTTTATTTGCCTTCAACACAAAATATTTCTGGTATATTGCAAATAACTACTTTAGAATAGAATATGAGCAGCACAGTGATGCACTGTTAAGCACACAACAATAGAGTTCTGGATTTGAATCCAGGAGCTAGCTGCGGCCTATGTGGAGTCCCTGTGCTCTCACTTTGCTAGCCTGAGTATCCAGGTACTATGACTCACAGTCAGTTGGTCAGTCAATTCTTAACTGACTGTAGGTGCAGCTGTGAGTGTCTTTCTCTCTTTGCAGCAGTAGACAGATGACAGGTACAGGTACACCTGAATTGGATAAGAGGTTAATTGATTTATTGAGATTGATTCTTTAGAATAGGTGATGTACTAATTTCTATACTGTAAAATATAGCTGTGACTAACCAAGAGAAAATCAGACACGTAAACATCAGCTCTTAATTTTATGGCCTCCATCACCCTTCCTCTATGAGATGCTGCTCAGCACTGACGTCAGTGAGTCTGCTTGCGCATAAAGGCTAATATAATCAGAACACACACACACACACACACACACACACACACACACACACACACACACACACACACACACACACACACACACACACACACACACACAGAAAAAAGACTTGAAGGCCAGTATGTTATCTGATCTCTGATTTGAGAAAGTGACTGCTTATTTAGGAGCAGATTTGCATAAAAATAGGCTTTTTCTACTTTTCTTTTCACAGGCTTCACTTGCAATTTTGAGATCGTTCCTAAAAATGGGTGTACGGAATCACACTAAAGCTAAAAGCTGCCACTTAAGCATATGTTTCTAAGCTGGAGAAAAACACTTTGCTAAAAGGTAGCTGATGAATATAAATGGCTGGATCATGCAGTTTTGTAATCTGTATAAAAAAGTCTTCACACACTGATGTATTTGCCACTTTCAGACACAGCACCCATTTCTTCCACTCAAGGTTTGCCTTTCAAAAAACAATTGGCTCCCATTATTTAAAAAACCAATAAAATAGTGAACCAAGGCATTCTGTTCCACTGACAAATGCAGTCAATGATTTTGGAACTTTACAAAGTAGCTTCAATCTGTGGAATTGGTTGTGTAGGAATGATTGGATGCCTCTGGGGCTCTGTCCTATTTCTACCCCGAACAGTCCTATTTCCCCTCATTTTCCCTTCATTTCAGTGTTGCCCAGGGTATATTGGAAAACAGCAACAAGAAACAGTTAACTAACCTAATATTTGCATCTTTACATCAAAGAGACAATAGTAGCGCAATACAGGAATGTAAAAAAGATCTCTGAAAATAGCTCCATATTATAAAACGATATTAATACAATGCTGTCAGAAACGTATTCCTCAATATGATGTATTTCATAAATAAATGTTCACCCCAAAAACAAATGAAAGATCATTAGTTAAATGCTTATAAATGTATTAATTTGACTCAGTTTGTCTCGCTTTTTTACAATATCAAGTCAGTCACTCCTCAAAAATTGCATTGGTCTGTTCAAAACTGTCACCACTGACCATTAAGAAAGGTCAAAGAAAACAAAGCACAGAACATCATTCAGTCTTGTTTAACTTTGAATCTGGCATTTATTCGTGTGTTAACTTTAAAATGCAAGGTTGTTTTCCACTAATTCGGTCAATTCAATTTATCCATTTGCTTTCTTTGGGAAAGTACCCCAAGGCTTTCCTTTGAAAGAAGTCAGAGAAACACTGCCAGAGAGAGAAGGGGATGAAATACACCTGGGAGTGTGGAGTGGTCGAACGGGTGAAAGTGGAATCGAAATATAAAAGACTGTCAACTGGCAGAGGACTGTTTCGACATGGTGAGCAGTGCACACAACAGGCGCTACATTCATTTAGTGCTGAGCGGTATGAGATGACAAACAATTCTCTGCACTGTCGGAGCTGAAACGGGAATATATCAGAAAGGAAATGTGGAGATTAGAGAGGGTTGTGTTAAAGGCATGGTTTATGATAGATGTATTGTCAGTGATATAGAATTCTGACTGAGGAACTACAGAGTGACAATCCTGGACACAGTTGGGAGTATATTTGTATATTTTTGTATATTTTATTTATTGTTCACTCTATTTAATTTGTAAAATATGTGTATACACACACACACACACACACACACACACACACACACACACACACACACACACACACACACACACACACACACACACACGTAGAAAAATATTTAGTATACACATCCAGAAATGCATATACTATTATATATTGTACATATATTTATTAGTTTCAGATGTAGCCATTCTTGTATTTTGCTTGTTTACATTATTATATTTTGCACAACTCTGTTGCTTGTGAAGCTCGCACACAAGAATTTCACTCACATGTACTGTACCAATGTACCTGCACATGTGATGTGACAATAAAAGTGATTTGATTTGATTTGATTTGATTTGAGAGGGATTAGCAAATTGGACATATAGTGACAATACTGTGAGGAAAAAGCATCATTTGGCTGCCACAGGCAATATTTCCTTTCCCATTGGTTCAGAGTGTTACCAGCGTTTCATGGTTTTGGAGTTATTTGTCAAAGAATTACTCAGCAGGGCACGCCTAAAGTCTGCCACGGAATCAACAAGCCAGTTTTAGGGCCAGGTCTTCAGTTGAAGTTTTAACATTAAGGGAGTCACAACTGGGGTAAGTCCCTGAGTGTGTCAGATGGCCCTGTTGTTTCTTTAGGGCTTTAGGCCACATTGACAGAGATGTCATTGATATGGCTGGTTAAGCACAGAGCCAGAGGGAATGACAGCACTGTTTTTGTTTATCTTGCAGTGTAGAAGCAGATCCATTTTGCTTTAGGCTCCAGGCCCCGACTGTGCTACATTAGGGGAAGATAGATGAGGATGTAGCATTGCAAACTGTGAGTGGAGCAGACCAGCTGACAGGTCAGTCATGCAGAGCAATTGGTCTGTACCTTTTTGGACTAGTGCCAGGAGATTCCACACTGTAAACTTTTGATAGATAGGCATTATATGTCTTAAGTTGACTGAGAAATGGAACATTTCCTCCCTGTGTTTACTGGTTTCTTAGAAATCTAGAATATGCCTCAACAGGTTTAAGGTTAATGGTTAAAATTTGCAGCGATTATAGTCCAGGTAGTCATTAAAAGAGTAATCCTGTGAGACAGCCAAAAAATTGATTCCAGTACTCTAAAGGAATAGAAATTCCAGTAACGTGGATACTATATACATAACCTGGAAACCTCGAGACATTTAACCACTCATTGGTTTATACAGTACATTAGTTGTGTTTTTTTTTTTTTGGCTTGTTTAAGAAAATCTTTGCCCAATCTACACTTGGACACAGATTTCTTGTGTTTTCCTGAATCTTAATTAAGGTTCAGCAGCATCTTCTACGAGCATGCTGTTTATTTACACTGTGAGCCGAGCCCATTTCAAGTTCCAAGGCCACACGGTCTGTCTTAATTCTGTCTTGTGCTCCATAATCATAACATTTTTATGAATGAATTAACATATTAAAAATCACAAGATTAGAATCAAAAGATAAGAAAATCGTGAATAAGAGTTTTTCTGTAGTAACAGATGAGAAAAGCATGGTAGGTGGCTCTTTTCTTAGTGATCTTAAACCAGATCTTGATGCGTGAGTCGTACTTATATTAACACATAATACAACATGCTAAAAAACAAACACCAAAAAAATTGTTTTGATCTAAATGTAGTTTATCAGTTATTACCATAAAGTCAAGCTAAATGTTTACTGTGGTTTTTTCCAAGTAAACAAGACAGCAAAAATATAGATAGTCTTAGGATAGTCCTGTTGTCTACACTTCAAATATAGGCGATCAGAATGTATATAGCTCTACATTTAGAGCTATATACATTTTATATGTGCTTCTACATATGAAATAGCTTATAAAACATATCATAACAGCATGAACAAATAAAGATATGTACTTAAGTGGCTCTTGTGCACTGTGTGTGCACCATTACTTTACAATATGTTATTTACCCCAGGTAGTCTCATCCTGTGTTTAAGCAAAGAAACATTTTTCATGTGTCTTCATCTGCCTGAAATAAACAGTGGGTCGGCAATTGTATTATTATGAACTGAAAATTTAATTAGTAGATATCAATCCAACAAACATCGTTGGATCATGATCTCTACCGGGCCCCAAAACCATATAATTTCAACCAGTTGACCGATGGATTCACACACAGGACCTTCTCTCTGTGATGCAACATTGCTGGACATTGAACCACCAAGTTTAAATCTCTTTAAATTAACCATATTTATCTGCTCTTCTTAAACCTTTAGTCAGTTTATTTTACAATATAAACCAGAGGAGCATGAATTGAGTGTTACCTAGTTATTTTAACGCATGTGCAGTTTTCTTTGTCTTTGCTCATGAACTGACCATATTGATATGCTGTGTCTATTGCACTGGTGGTCATTTAGTTTTGTTTGACATTAAATAAAACAAATGATGTATGATATTAGCATATTCCTGCTCGATGAAACTCCAGAAAATCAAAGTTCATGTATACAGTAAAAAACAGCCTTTGGTCGTACAGGGATAGGTACAGTGTGACTGATGAGCCAGACAACATAATCAACCTGGCAGGTGGCAATTTCTCTTTTATGTCAGATTCATTAGGCTTGTCAGACAGGGACACTGTGGCCGGGGAGCCAAGACACTAAATCAGCCACACTGCCACCAAGATCAGCCATGCAGAGGAAAATGAATTTAGGACTTCCACTTCCACGTTAAAACCTTCAGTTACTGCTGATATTTATTGATCTGCTGACTGGGTCATTGTGCTTTTAGCACAATAGCTTTGCTCCCAGGTACGAGACCTATAGGAACTCATGAAAAATAGAGCTGGTTTATATAGACCAGAATATATTTAATAATAATGTATGACTAAATGGAATTAGCTGTGATTAAATAAGAGGGTATTTGCTATTAGTCATAGTGATTGATAGTAATACATTATTGTGTTCAAGACTCGATGGGGCTCTAAGCACTGATGTGTAACACTCCACAGAGGCTAGCCTCATAACTCTTAATACTGAGAGGCACTAATATGGAGATATGCACATACACACATGAATTATGCATAATAATATTTTCTCTTTTACATAAGTTGTTTGTGTGTCCGTTTGTTAAGCTAAAATGAAATATAATTTAGCATTTTTATATACTGCTATTTGCTAATTGTGCTAAAACAAAAGCAATTGCAAAGTGACAGACTTGCTCACTTGTATTTTACATTAATTTCTCTTTCAAAAAAACATCCAAATCATCAGTGACACTGACATCGAGTGTGTGATAAAACGGAAAACAAACTCACACAAAAATTGTAATTTCCCTGACTCAGGTGCTCTACCAAGAACTGCTTCCTGTTCTGTCTGCAGGATGTGAGAATGGGGCCAGGGCAGCATGCCAGGTCTAATTTTTGTGGAGGCCAGGGCCATGCATTGCAGACTGGTTTCCACGTCAGTGTTGAGTGAATTAGAAGTGCTCTCAACTTTATTAAACCACAGCAGCTCTTACTGTAAAGGCAATGAGAGCTCAATCAGGTTATTCATCCAGTTAATTCAGACACAGGCAGGGGCGGACACAGAAACAAGCTTAGTCATGGCTGATTAGACACAAGTATAGATGTTTTGACAGCTCTCTTATCTGGAGAGGAAACACACTAATGTTAAGATGCTAGAGGTGGCTGTGGTGATTATGATGACAGGGATTTAACTATTGATCTTTATACATCTGCGCAAATGGGTGTTTGTTTAAGCGTGTAAAATTATGGAAGAAGAACAAAGAAGTGTCTAGTTCAAAAATCCATTAGAGTGTGAAACAGTTCCTCCCATGCTGGGAGACGAAAGCGATGCTTTTAGCTCTTTGTGTTGTGCACATTACACATTTCTTGATACGTACGTGTTAATTTCCAAGATTTCTTCCCCTGCAGTTCAGTGACAGAAATAATTAGATCAACTGATGAAAAGATATTTAAATAATAGGCAAAAATCTAAAATGTATTGCCTGCAACCACACTCTATTAAATAATTTAGTAGCCAGTGTCACCACTGGCATTTTAGCTTCTGCACTGTACTCCGAAGAACAGCAGTGTCTGTCTCTGTTAGAGGTGCTCAGATTTTCTTTTGGATGCTGTGATGATGCACTCATTACTAATGAGGGAGGTTTTGGTTTTCATTATATAGGGTGATCCAGAAATTTGCCTCCTGGTTACAGACTCTCATTGATCCATTCATCATGCCACCTGCTAGAAAGCAAAGTGTATTTCTTTACCATAAAAAGGTCACACAGAGAACATCAACAGGACACTTTATCACATAAACCTTTAACCCAGAAACAACTATTAGCAAGATGAAGTCATTTTTCCAGAGCAGATGGAACACCTGCTGCCACGGGGCTTTGTGCGGCTCTGTTTTGTTGATCTAGAGTACGACTGTTCAAATAGCTCGCACTCAATGCAGGACAGGTGGTGGTCATCATCAATGAAAACTGGCCTAGAATATTTAAGTGAGCAGATGTTCTGAAAAGCAGAGCACTTGTATGATCTGATTAAAGATATAGACTGATGAAAGGTTGTATGTTTATGTGTGGCACTTACTCTAGTACACACAAAATGGAGCGTATGTCTTCCTAATCTGCCACTTTTATGACATTTTTGAAACTGGCTGAATGTGATTGAATTCATGTATAGGTATCATTGTTTCAAATTTAAGGTATTAAGTTCTGGCTGGCTTGTCTGGACACTCATGTTCCATACACGCGCGCACACACACTCATGAACCCGCACATACACACACATTGATTGACAAAGCAGAGCCAGGTGATCAAAGCTTAGTGCACTAACGAAACCAGATTTGCTGTTTTTCAGTCTGCTCATCATCCTCATTCTTTTCTCCTAATGTGTTCATCTTCTTCTGTCTTCTGTACACACACACACACACACACACACACACACACACACACACACACACACACATGCACACACACGCACACACACACGCACAAGTATTGAGCAGTATTACGCTCAATTTAAATTTTCTTATTTCTTATTGATTGCTTCTATGAGATGACGGAAATAAAATCTTGTTTCCACAAATATCAGGTTGTTTGTCCAGTGATTGTAACACATAGCTCACTTGTGCGTCACATTTTGTGACTGCGTCATTCATTTAAGTACATTTTCATATAAAACATAAATGGCACTAGAATAAATGAGTTTTTATTGCAGTAATCTACGATAATTGAATAAGATGTCATCATTTTATGTCTGAAGAGCAATAAAAACTTTTGTTAGAATGTGTGTGCAAATACAGAATAGAAGCAGAATTTCATCTACATGCCCAGGAGTAAGAACTCTACTGATCAGATGCTCTTAAACGTAAATTATTATATATGGTTATGACTGGAAATTTCTGAATTTTAATTTCAGAAGGGTTCTGCACGTCATTTATAACTACAGGGCTTCATACCAGCTCCATTAAGGAAAATCCCTTTTGTCAGAATTTAAGAGGTACCGCCCCACCCAGAGCTAACCACCATGCTCAAAGTGAATCACCTTTTAAGCTTTCTATACTGCTGCACATGTAATACACCCACTAAGTGCAGTGACAATAGCAGCCCCACTCTATCTGGTTAAACAGCTGAGTAATTGCAGTCATCATTTGAGTGGCTTATGTTATAGTTGAGGGCGCGCAGTGTGGGTCTGCTGAATGTAAGTGTGTTTGTTCAGTAACTTGAATTTGTTGTTTAAAGTAGATGAATGGTGAGTGTTAGTTCATTGCTGTTAAGAGAGACAGAGGTGGACTCGGCTACAATTGATGGCTTTAATAGCTCTCTTTTCAACAGCATCTCTAATCTGTTACTCACTCGACTCAGCTAATGCTTTGTTTAAACGTGGCAGGAAAACCTGCATTACAGCAGCACTAGGAATTTACATAGTTGCATTTGAATTATTCCGATAAATTCTACTTATACTGAAAGGAAAAAAAAACATTCAGCCCCTATGATTGCCATGGCTTTGCATGTAATATTTTTTAGCTTGTTTTGAAGTAATGCATCATATAATATGGCATTTATTTATGTGAAAACACAGGCTAATAAATTAAAAATAATTATGTAAAAAGACCCCAGTATTATTTTCACATGACAGTAAAATGTAAATAAACGTGTTAAAGATTTCATTCTGAATTTTAATGGAGTGATCGTTAAGTATGGCGAAGATGTTGTAGTTGAAGTACATTGCCTCTGATTCTACAGTTATTTATCAGCAAACACAACAGAAGAGGTTTTGCCAAGGTTTAATATTGCTATCTCTCCCCCTTACAAACAAAATAAAATGTCATTAGGGCTGTCACTAATGAGCTTTGCTACTATAGCGACATGGCTTTGGGGAGAGGATTTCTAATTAGCTGTTTCCTCATTCAGGTACACCTCATTTGTGGACAAACTTGTAATACATTTCCCCTTTTGAACTAATATGTCTTGGCATGCATACTCCAAAATAAGCATTGTGTCAGATGAATAATAGTAGGCAATGGGCTGTGAAATGCTGTAAAAATAAATTATCCCTCTTGTGTCTTTCAGATTACTTTCTCTCTCACTATGTGGGGAAAAACTGACGTGGCATTCTACTGAGCCTGAAAACAGAGGCGTGGACTGCAAGACAAAATCAGATTTTCTTCATTTATTTGGATTAGGAATAATTCCTCACATCTGCACATCTTCTTGAAGAACTCATTCACAGAACTTAAGGAAAAACACTGGTCAAACAGTATCTTCCGCTACTCCCCATTGGCTTTCAATATGAGTGGTCTGGTAGGGAAGCTGGATCCTCGCAGGATACAGTGGGGGTCGACATGGAACACCTTTGCATCCCGTGTCCTCAGGACCAAGCCTGTGGAGTCCATGTTAGATTCAGCCATATCGGGTACAAGCTCACATGGAACCAGACTGGCCCGGGTTTTGTCTACGGTGGACCTAGTGTCGCTGGGTGTGGGCAGCTGCGTCGGGACGGGGATGTATGTGGTCTCTGGACTGGTCGCCAAGGAGATGGCTGGCCCTGGGGTCATTGTGTCCTTTATTATTGCTGCTGTTGCCTCCATTCTGTCAGGTGAGACTAGAGCTATGCACGCTCATTTATGCAAGGCTTCTCTAATCACATAAATACCAAGGGGACAATAGCCGCAGTATAAAGGTTGCTGTCCTTCTTATTACCATTAAACTGGTAAGATATATTTGAAAAGCCTTTTAATACCTATGTAATTATTACAAGGGCAATGACATTATAGGGGCACAGCTATAATAGGTTCAAGAGATAGTAAAATATACTTTAATGCTCATATCAATAGTTTCAATTCAGCCTTTCACTCTAGTGATAATGCAGTCAAATCACTGATATGTGTCTGAATTTATGTGTGTCTATATTGTACTCCTCTTCCTGTCTCCCCCACAGGAGTATGCTACGCAGAGTTTGGTGTCCGTGTGCCTAAGACCACAGGTTCAGCCTACACATACAGCTATGTGACAGTGGGGGAGTGTGTGGCTTTTTTCATCGGTTGGAACTTAATTCTGGAATATCTGATTGGCACAGCAGCGGGGGCGTCAGCTCTCAGCAGCATGGCGGACTCACTGGCCAATCACACCATCAGTAACTTTATGATTTCACACATTGGAACACTCAACGGCTTAGGTAAGTAGCACAAAGATGCAGTGCTATGACAGCTTTGATACATTTTCTCTCTGGTTCTAATTTTCTCAGGATTGAAATTCATTCAAGTATTGTGTAAAGTACTGCAGGTTTACTGTGAATGCTTTATTCAGTGTTATATTTACAATATTTCAGGGAACTGAAGCCAAAGTGCTTCTTAGAAATCACCTGTGAGATAATTTTCTTGAAGGCACATTTTTAAAGGCATTAAGAAGCAGGGTAATTCATTTAGAATCGACATCTTATCAGCAATCAGCTACAGTTAGTTGTTTTGGTTCAGCTGTCAAACATGTTTGCTTTAATGGTAAAAACATGCATTGACCCAAGTGACTTTTGGAGAGATGTTATCTTTTTTCTCCCTCCCCACTCTCCTCAGAAGGTCAGACAGAGCTCTGTTCCTTTTGCTGTAGTTGTAGTTAAGACAAATACTTCCTCTTTGAGGTCTTGAACAGACTTTGACATTTAGACTTTGAGAAGTACATTTAATAAATCCAGCCTTTGCTCTGCTTCCGTATTTGCACACTAACACGACTTGCTCCTAAGAGTCATGATTTACTTTATCAGTGTGGAATAGAAGCGCAGCGCCATTTCTATTATACAAAGGATCTCCCATTGCCTTGATAATCACAACACATCTTTCAAATTTTAATAAAAACACCAAGATAAAAATGCTTACATTATCTCAGAAACCATTCAAACCATACCAATTTATTTTTCCCAGGAACATCCAAAGAATATTATGCAGCTTATCTTGGAAGTCATACTGTCACGGAAAGTAAAAGCAGGCACATCAACTTGAATTCTATATAACACAGTTTTCCATAATCTTACCATGAGGAGGATGCCTGCTTATCTTGTGCAATGCTCCAGCTGATGTGTGTGCCAGCTATGTTTCTATCTGGCTGACACTGTCTCATCAGTTGCTTCCTGTTAGCCTTTGAAAAAGTAATGGTAGTGATCACATGACAAGTGTCACGGCCAGCCGTTCCAAATGATCACGGAAAGCTGATGTTTCCTTTTCCTGTTGGAGAGAAATGATTGTTTCTCCACACCCAAGGGGAAAAAATGTGAAATCTAACTAAAATATATCTCATTCATTTCCAAATACACACAGGCTGAGTTCTTGTGGAACATGTGCATCTAAAAATTTGTTGCCGTAATGGTCAACTGGGTGGGGTGTATCTAATTTAGGAATGCAGTACTTCACTATGACGACTTATCTTACAAAAATAGTTCAGTTGATGTGCCAAATCTAAAGGTGTTTCCAACTTTCTGTTGCCAAGAAATTAAACAGAGTTGGAAAGTTCAATTTTTTATTAAACCATGGCTTTGGGTGTTTTATTGGACCATTGGGGAATGTCCTGTGAATTACACATGAATTCACTGGAATACCCTTGGATAATTATCTACACATACTCCAACATACTCTATGAGAGCGGCTGAAACTCTTGGAAACAACAAATTAGTCTGGGATTATTTATTCTGATTAATAGTTGTGGTCAAATGTTTACATAGAGTGATCATGGACATGATTTCATATCGTGGAAAGTTTGAGCATTTAATGATTACTTTGAACAGTTTCTGTCTATGTGGGTTCTCAGTAATCTCTTAGATGAGAGGTGAAACATCATTTAAAAAACAAAAACAAATGCAAGTCACCTTCCTTTTAGCTCTTTAGACTTTGAACTGTTCTTTCTCTTGGTAAGAATAATTGTACGTCAAACATCTTTCGTGACAGATTCCATGATCATCACTTCAAATAATTGTACATAAGTAAAGTTATTCAGATGGGCCACCACTTTGTCAAAGTCTGAAAAAAAGGTCCAAACTGTCACCCTCAGATGAGAGAAAATTGGTTAAGACATGTGGAGCAAGCCAGGAACCACTGAGGCCTTAACCACTTAAGCCTGCCATGAACTGGAAACTGCTGGAATACCAGGGTAACAGTTACATCGCCATGGACTGAAATGGTGATGACCTTGAAAAGACCCTTTTCCAAAGTTGACACCTTTAGGCTCAACTTAAATTTTCAGCTGCCCACATGGATAAGCTAAATTTCTTATAGAGAAAGGTTTGATGGTCAGGCGAGACAAAGATTGAACTATTTGGCCACAATGACAAGAGTTATGTTTGGAGGAGTAAAGATGAGGCTTTCAAACCTATGAACATGCTCTGCATCTCTGCCACTATTGTATTGGTACAATGCACTAAATGGATGGAATGATACAGAAGCAAGAAGCTTCTTTATGCTTCTCCTCAAAATCCATCAACTTCACCTCAGATCAATAGCTAGATGACACAAATGGGTGTTCCAACAGATAGATCAAAACTGGTTTTGGAATGGATAAAGCAGGCTAATGTTAAGCTTCTGGAATGACCTTCCCAAAGCCCCACTCTCAGCCCTTCTGAAAATGTGTGTGCTATGCTTAAAAGCCGGGCCGGTGCCAGGAAACCAATTCTGCCAAGAAGAGTAGTTAAATATCCAGCCAGAATTATGCCAGAGGCTTGTCGATTGATACTAAAAGTGTCGGGTTGAGGTGAAGAGTGGTACATTTGAAGTTGTATGTTTGACCCTGTGTGGATTACAGAAAATCCAAAATGAATTCAAAATGTTGAACCCGGTTCTTGATTTTAGATGTATGTTGTACAATTATTCGACCCTGGAAAAAGAAAAATTCAGAGAAATTATTAAAAGACCAAATTTGCATTGACATTTATCCCATTAATGATTGTACTTTATGTGTACTTCTGATAAAAAACTATATTTAGTTAAACTGATTTGACAGCGCTTTGGAACTAGCACCAATAATGTGAGGATTTTCTACTTTTCTTTTTAATTTGGCGTTAATCAGACAAAATAAGAAAACGAAAAACATTTCTCTGAGAAACCTGCTTAACTGTGAGAGGACTTGTTCTTGTTCTGACAATTTAGTATTTTCTTGAAAAAATAACAAAGCACTTACTCAAACAGTTTTACGCCAAACACACAGGAAAATGGATATATTCATCTTCAGCACCACAGGGTGACAGCACTTTTATGTCTTTCTGTGTATTCAAGCATGCGTGTTTCCTCTCCAGGTAAAGGAGAACAGTCCTACCCAGACCTACTGGCACTGCTGATAGCACTGCTGGTGACAGTGATAGTGGCTTTGGGAGTGAAGAACTCTGTTGGTTTCAACAACGCATTGAACGTCATCAACCTTATAGTGTGGGTGTTCATGATGATCGCTGGCCTGTTCTTTGTAAATGGGGAGAACTGGGACGAGGGGAGATTTCTGCCTTTCGGCTGGTCAGGGGTATGCATCCGAATGTATATATAAACACACACAATAAATAACAAACAAACAAACAGAAACCCCCCTACCATCAGCAGGGTATCTGTGCTGTTTGGTTGTTTTCTTTAGGACATCCATCAGCTCTGTTTCCTCTGTGTTGCAGGTGATGCAGGGTGCAGCCACCTGCTTCTATGCCTTTATTGGATTTGACATCATTGCTACAACAGGAGAAGAGGCCAAGAGTCCCAACACCTCCATCCCCTATGCTATCACCGCCTCACTCATCACCTGCCTCACTGCCTATGTCTCTGTGAGTTAGCTTTATAACATATTGCATAAACAAACATGACCACTCTATTCTTTATATATCTATTGTTAAGTAATCGACAAATCTATTGTTATTCACACTAATAGTTTTGTGTATAACAAAGTAGAGCGTCATTCATGTTATGGTGGTTTCCGTTGATATATTTTGTAAAATGACTTAATTTAATTATAAACCTAAAGAATATTGATCACTTATCATGTGCTGAAATTCAGCTTTAGCTTCAGCTGCCTGCTCTCCCCCAAATGTTGACAAGTTTCCAATACACGGAATGAATAAATATGAAGATGCTGTATTTCAAATTTGTGGGTGTATATCTAATCTATGATCTCCACCTTTACAGCCTGTACAGCTTTCCTGATTACATAATGTGTGCTGGATGGTTGTTGCTATGGGTGCTGTGGAACAGCAGCCTATCAGATATAAGACGTTTTTCAGCATTTTGTGTGGCAAAGATTGCATCAACTTCAAAAACTTGAGTGCTTCTTTTTGAAATCCTTGTCTCTCTCTTTCACAGTCACATCTATTCCTCCACATCATCGCTCTCCTATGCACCAGCCTCTCTCTAATCTCCACCTTTCTTTGATCTCACTCACTGTAGGCTGCTTGGAATAACTTTTCTGCTGCTGTGAGGATCCCGTGGTTGCTGCTGTTCAATCTTCAGAAATCAGCTTAAACACATTACCTGTCACATCTTTTTGTGTGTGTGTGTGTGTGTGTGTGTGTGTGTGACATTGATTTTTGCAGTACATTTAAATCAAAGAGTTTGCAAGGCAAACTTATGCTTGTTTGTCAGTTTCTGAGCTTTTCATTCACTGTTAGTGATGACATATCTATCCTTGTACGGCCTTGCAATACTGTGGTCTTCAGTTTAGGTTGGGGCAATGAGCAGCAGGGGAGAGAATTGTGCTGATTATTTTTTCTGGGAAGTCCTTTGCTCTGGAGATGGGTAATATGAATTTGCCAACTAAACTTAGCCGACTGTGAGCTGAAGGGGACACTGAAAAATACATTTTGGGATCGGATTTGTGCTCTAAGCAAATATGTTGTTGTAGATTTGTTTTAGATTACTTTACCCCCTTATGACTGGTTCACACACAGTGTTAGCCAGTCTTTTCATTCTGTAAGGGGTTAGTGCTTTTTATTATTATTACTCCCCTTCTGTAATCCATTGATGCAAATCTATCTGATTAGCAGCACAGCATTTGTGACAGATGGCTCTGCATGATATCACACATCAGACACAGGGACACACATATTGAGTGAGGCACGAGTAATGACCACTTTGCATGTGATGGAGCATGCTCTGTAATGAGCATATTAGCTAAGCAAAACTAAGCTCTAAGGATGTAGCTCAACTCTTTTTAGTATCTAGGGTCTAAATGTTGATGTGACTATAGGCTCTACAGAGTTACTCTGAGAAGAGCCTCCACAAGAAGTCGAATTAGTCTCTTTTCTGCAGCATCATCCCGCAGCATTAATACACTATAATTCTGGCAGCAAAAATCTAATATTTCTGCTTGTTAACACTGGTATTAAAGTTTCTCTGTACTTTAATAGATTCATGATGAGATTTTGATTTTATGGTGAGAACTGCAGTAAAGATTTCTTAGTAATAATCAACACTATGTTTGTTTTTTTTATTCCAGGTTTCTGTGATTCTGACACTGATGGTACCATACAATGAAATTGATGAGGATGCACCACTGATGGAGATGTTTGCCATGCATGGTTGTATGTTCGCAAAGTACATAGTGGCGGTAGGCTCTATAGCTGGACTGACTGTATCCCTCTTGGGTTCGCTGTTCCCCATGCCCAGGGTCATCTATGCCATGGCAGGAGATGGCCTGCTCTTTAAGTTAGTTCACACTGTACTTGCATTTTTATTTATATGTCATTCTTAATGATGTTTGCATATGAGTCTCATCTCATCTCTTTTTTATAGGTTCCTGGCCCATGTGTCTTCCTACACAGAGACCCCTGTTGTAGCCTGTGTGGTTTCAGGCTTTCTGGCTTCCTTGCTGTCCCTCCTGGTCAGCCTTAGAGACCTCATAGAGATGATGTCCATAGGAACGCTTTTGGCCTATACCCTGGTGAGTGTTGGATAATAATAATGGAAACATGTACATCATGAAGCTTACTCTCAATATTATTTAGATCAGTTTTCCTTAAAGAAGTTTTTCCTTCCACATTGAGGGGCATCTGATTGTCTTTACCTTACAATATAAAGTGCCTTGAGGCAACTGTTGCTATTTGGTGCTATATAAATAAAATTGAATTGAACTGAATTGAACTGAATGCATTTAATATATCTGGATAAAGCCCTTGAGATGTATTTAAGGATGTCTAAACAAACATACTAGCAACAACTGCTAAGCAGAACAATACAAAGCCACAATCTCACTGTATTACACTGCCTTACAGAGATCAATTCACAGTATTTTGTAACCAGGGGGCATCCATAATCCAGCAACAATTGTTTTATAAGAACTAAGTGAAGATGCGTTGCTCAGCTTTCATCTCAACTCTAAGAAATTTATAGCCTGAAAACAGAAAGATTGGTGTTTCTTCTCCTAAGTAGCTATACATTCAGATTTGACAAAAAAGCACTGCTCTTTAAAGGAGCTATGAAATACTGCACACAATAACAGATACCTTGCTAGGAAAAATAATCTCTCTAGTGCATGATTTCCTATGATAACAGGATAGCTGTATGTGTTCATAGACAACAAATCTTAACAGAGTCACCAGTATGTACAAGACATGTGGGCATCTGTTTTTTTTAGGCTCTAAAGATTACCTTCTACCCATGGCTGCACAACACTAGTTAGATGGTAAGCAGTTAACTAAGATAATAATGAGTCACTGATTTATGAACCAGTCAGTTTTTGTAAAAACTAATTATTGAGCTGTTTGTTTTGAAATAAAACATCCACACAATTCCTGTGGAATGGGAATGTCACTACTAAAAATGGTTTTGTGATGGAGCTCCTGTTTATAAATGACGTGTTTTGCAGGTGAGTCTCTGTGTGCTTCTCTTACGCTACCAACCTGAGGGAGACATCCATGGTTTCGTGAACTTTCTCTCTGAGGAGCAGAATAAAAAGAGGAAGGAAGGCGTTCTGGCTGAGTGTGAGAAAGACGCCTGCTCACCAACCAGCGAGGCCGATGAGTATGGCGGTCCGCCCACTAACACCTGCGGAGCCAAAAACCTGCCTTCACTGGGTGACAATGAGATGCTGATTGGCAAACCAGATAAAAATGCATACACGGCCAATCACCCTAACTATGGTACAGTGGATATGACTACTGGTATTGAAGCAGAAGAATCAGAAGGTGGCCTGTCCCGGCGGTTAAAGAAGCTGATTGGACCACGCTACTACACCTTGAGGATCCGACTGGGCCTACCGGGAAAAATGGATAGACCGACTCCAGCAACGGGGAAAACTGTCACTGTGTGTGTTCTGCTGCTCTTCATCTTCATTTTTGCTTTCTGCTCCTTCATAATTTTTGGTGAGAACAAGTTAACAAACTCACACTCACATTTGTATGATTCAGGCACAGATTGGTCAACAAATAATAAAAGCGTTGAACTGAATTGAATGAATTATTTCTTCCTTTCAGGAGCTAGCACTATTGGGGAGGGTCGTTGGTGGGCCTTGCTGCTATTGATCGTCTTCATCATTATCATTGCCCTACTAGTCATCATCATCCTGCAACAACCAGAGAATCCTAAGCGACTTCCCTACATGGCACCCTGTGTGCCCTTCGTACCTGCTTCAGCCATGCTGGTTAATATCTACCTCATGCTCAAACTGTCTGCAATCACCTGGATACGATTTTCAATCTGGTGCCTCGTGGGTAAGTAAATGATGTTTTATTTGTTTGCTTTTAAATTAACTTTAAAACATTCGGAAAGAGAAAAGATAATGCTTTTATTTAGTCAGTTCCACACCTGTCAGTCATGTAGAAGGACAAGCAGGAACTTAATGAGACTTTTGTTTTAGTTTTGTCGTGTTTAATCACTATGCAGGTTGGTTGCTAAATTATTTCCATGTTGTATGCATGAAAATAATTCAATATAATTATAGAATGTAATGTATATATGTTTGGCAATGGTTTATATGAAAACTGGCTGCTTCCATCTCAATATAGCAGTGAAACAAAAAGCCAACCAAAATATTGCACTGTAAGCAATGACTCATGACAGTTGATACTTAGTGTAACGACTGAGTAATTAAAAATAACTATTTTTTTAATTTAAATTTTGTGACCAATAAAGAACAGACTGTGTGTGACTTCTTGTTTGTTTTATTGTGGAAGACCTGGGGCATCTAACTTTCCTTTTCCTTCCTGCCTCAGTTGTATCTATCTGAGCACCTATTTTTTAACTTGCCTTTATAGCTGCAAGAGTGAAAGGGAAGGTTTACAAGAAGGTAGTGAGACCTGCTTTGATATGTGGTTTGTAAACAGTGGCACTGACAAAACTTCAGGAGCCTAAGATAAAGTGACAGGGATGAAGATGCTAAGATTTTCTTTGGGAGTGACCAGGATGGACAAGATTAACAATGAGGACATCAGAGGGACAGCTCATGTCGCAATAGCAAGGCTGAAATAGCTTGGGCATGTACACAGTACATGGTGGGTATACTGGACAAAGGATTTTGAAGATGAAGCTACCAAGCAAGAGGAAAGGAGAAAGACCAAAGACAAGATTCATGGATGTAGTGAAGGAGGACATGCTTGTTGTTACAGAAAATGATTCTAGGGACAAGGTGAGATGGAGGCAAATGATCTGCTGTGGCAACCCCCAAAAGGATACGGCTGAAAGGAAAAGGAGAGTCCAACAGAGCTTTTAGGTTGATGGAGATTTTCCTTTTTTTCTGTATTTTTATTTAAGCAACTAAAATCATGCCCCAAGGTCTAATAAATATGATCCACTGGATTATGTATGTGTGAAAAATATTAACATGTTCTGTTCTTGTAGGTGTGCTCATATACTTTGGCTATGGCATGTGGAATAGTACTCTGGAAATCACAGCCAGAGAGAATGAGGTGCATGCTTCCACCTACCAGCGCTACGATCAAGGTGTTGACGAAGGCTTCTGCGGCTTCGAAGATGATTTCTACCCACCTACCACTGACGCCTGGGGTGCGCCAGACGGGGCATCAGGGCAAACCTCGCCCCCTGTGGCAAAACCTGAAAATGATGGGATGCCATCGAAAAGTGGAGGCAGAACCATTGCCAATCATGGCCTCGCGGAGGAGGATCCAATGGATTTCTAAGGGACTGACTCTGCGTTACCCTGAATGTACTGCCTTGTCTGCTGCCTGGGGGATGGGTGGGGAAGAATATGTGAGTGCACGAATGACTCTGTGTGTGTGTGTGTGTGTGTGTGTGTGTGTGTGTGTGTGTGTGTGTGTGTGTGTGTGTGTGTTTGTGTGTGTGTGTGTGCGTGTTCATGCCAGCATGTGTGTTTTTTTGTGTGTCCAACTCTTGGGCTAGATTGTTTGTTGGCAGTGGAACTGCTTTTCTATCACTTTATTCCACCGTGCCTGGCTCCCCCGCTTCCACAGAAATTTAGATGTCAAGGTCGTGAGTGTCTTGACTCATTTTCTTGTTATTACTTACTGGAATCCACATGCCACACAAAGAAAGGCCAGACAGAAAAAGTGCAGATGTAGCAAGAGATAAAATACAATGTGGCTCTTTGAACTCTGAACCAAATGAGAGTGTCTGTTAAGCAATTTTTTTAACTGTTTATTTCTCGGAATTACGAGATACAATAGAGGAGAAGGCAACGAGATGGGGCAGATGAATCAGCATGTTCCATCCTGTTTTAACAGACAGGCAGGAAGGTTAGATGACAGCACGGCAAGCCCAAATGACTTCCTGTGGACAGCTCTGGTTTTCTCCGTTCATTCGGAATTTTCAACAGAAAGCAAAAGTGCTGTGCATACCCTCAAAATAATAATAAAAAACCGTTAACCCTCAGTGTTATTTCATGCTTTAAATGTTTCCCTGACCCCAAACATCTAGCCCAAGTGATTCTGAGGTGAATGTGGGAAAGGGTGTCGATGTTTTCTGTCACAAATATTACTTGGACTTTGCTTGCAATAGTGCCTTCATCTACTGTATGTGTACGTGAGTTTCTGATTATGTCGGTTTTCTACTTTAATTTTGCCTGCGTGTGTATTTGAGGGTGTACTGCATGTACACTCAAAATCCACCTTTACATGGGTTATTATATTTGTGTTCGTATAAAGTGTGTTCTTCAGATTGTTTTACTCTGTATGTATAGATATATTTTCCCACTCTTCCCCAGCATGAAGCTCAGCGTGAATTCACTTGCAACAAATCAACTCATCAGTATATTGGAAAATAGGAGAGAGTAGTCGATATAAAAGCAAAAGAGAATGAGCTGAATCCTAACTGGTAACCACTATGGTTACTCTGAAGAAAGTCATGTTTTCTCCTGATTTTTTTTGCATGATAAGTTTACGATTTTATTTAAAATTCATTCAGAATGTTTTTTGACTTATGATCATCTGTTCTTTTTGCTTTCTTTTTTACCAAATGAAATGAAATCTAATCCTTCCTCTTCCTCCTTTCCTTTTCTTTCTTCAATTCCTCCTTCTTCTTCTTCTTCTTCTTTGCATTTTATAAGGTTCCACAATTCCTTTCTTCTTCCAAACCAACTCTACCTTCCTCTCGCTGCCACCTCACCCTCGGCTTGATATCCATCGGGCCATGTCATCCACTTTAAGCCACAAGTGATAGAGCCAGGATTGGTTTTCAGTCAGGATTTGTAACAGCAATCTGTTCATGGCCTGTCGATCTATTAGCTCCTGTTTCGCTTAAGGGTGTCCGCTATCGCTTTTCTGATTTGTCACTGGAGCGTTTACTACACTCCCTGTGGTCCTGCTCCCACTTAGGCTCAAGCTGGTATGAGTGAACTTCACTATTTGGCCCTACTTTGTTTTTAAAGCATGTAGCTTGTGCTGAAGTCCCACTCTTCACATTGTACCTACATTGCTGGTGCACTCTGAAGAGCTTGTGAAAATCAGCTGGATCAGATAATGAGCCAGTGTGGTTTAACATGTAGGACAAGTAAGCTACAGCCAAGGTTAGGGGTTGGATTTCATAATTAGTATGTACTGCAAAGCATGTTTAAGAGTAAAACACTTTTAAACAAGAGAATACAAAGTGCTTTACATTGAAGGGATTGTGCAATGTATCCATTCATGGCACTATAACTGATTTTGGCATCAACCAAAGCACCCCCCACCCTTATAGGTGGGGGTGCTTCTTCTATATAGCTGCTGCTGCTGTCTGCCCTGATTGTCCTACTTGTACCTTTTGCCCCTGTTGCTGCATCAGTCCCTTCCAGGGAAGCCTTATTTGTCTAATGCACTAAATCTAAGGATGCCACGCTATACCCCCACCCCACCTCTGCCCCCCTCACAACCATACACATTCCAAAAAACAAGAAAACAAAAATAAAACAAACCAAAAATGAAAAAATAAATTAAAATAATTATTATATCAACAGGCCCTTTGGTGATGTCCATTGAAGAGATTATACCAACTCCATATACACAGGGATTTATGTTCATATTGAATGATTCTGCGGGTAGCCAGCGCACGGAGCAGTATGCTGTGCAGGCAAGTGGAAGTTTAGGGAGTTGGAATTTAGTTGCGGTTGAGTGTGAAGCCTATGTAGTCTGCCAAGGTCATGACTTTAGTATCTTTTATGGAAATGTGACTGGGTTATTGACTTGAGGGGGGGGAATCATATTTTACGACCACAATATTACATTAAACCACACTGTAAGTTCCAGCCATGGATGTTAGAACAACTGATATTTTATAGCAGTTTTTTTACGGTTGGCACAGGAAAAAATAATAGAAAGTTTTGCAGAATTGTCCAATATAAACATTATTCTAGGTGATACAGTTGGAAAAGCATTTGCACATTAAGTCTCGCACACATCTAAACATATTTTCATTTTGTACTTTTGAGCCAAAATACCCACTCAGATCACTTCCTAACTCAGCCAAAAGAATCCAACAGCTTTGCATTCATAGCTCAGCCAAAACAAAAAAGTAAATTCAGGCGATGCCATTCCTCTCACACTGGACTGTACAGCCGACTTTCTATATTATTTGATCTGCGTGTGTGTATAAAAACTGTGCGAATGCATGTGCTGTATGTGTGTGCGATGTGTGTTTGTGGTCTACGCCTGCGCCTCAGTGTGATCGTCTGGTGAATGTGTAGCATGCTGTCATGCACGAGGCCCAGACTATACATGTTGTACTTGCATGCGGTGACTGATCGCAATGACCTGTAATGGAACACTAAACCAAACCAAATGCAGGCTTAATTCTTATACCTGGGAACGTTGGCCTCTCTGCTCTGGAAGGACTAATGTTTAACAATTTAATAGGTTAAATAAAACCACTATCCTACAGGATGATTTTGTGCATTTGTTGCACTTTGCTGCATTTTCTATTCTGATGGGAACCCAGAATTTTACTTTATAACTCAATACTATGTTAAATGAAAGAGCTAAAGGAATATTATATACGATATCTCCTTGCCCAGGTATGAGAACCAGGACTCCATTTGAAAAAGAAGGAGTACATGTAGCAAACACACTGATGTGGGTTGCTCTTCTCACATCCTTCCTCAAGCACTTACAATATGCCTACTTCCTCTTTGTCCATCTTCTCAACCACAACCTCTGCAAGCCAAAGTCCACAATGTTTGTTTACTTTTCACGTACAGAAGGCTGTAGTTTCTTCAGAGTGAAGACCTGAGAAAAAAACAGAGCTAAATTTTTTTCTTCTCTTCTAATAAGCTACTTTATCACAAGCAGACAGATTTTTCTTTTATTAAAGTGACTTTGGTCATTGGTATAAAGGATAATTTCTGAATTTTTGCTAGTATTTCGTTAATATTTAAAGTATTAGTGTAGAATCCGATGCATCTGTTCTGCAACGACACGATGCGGTGAAAAGTACAACACTATAGGAGGAGTGAACTAAAAGAAAGGTATTTTTCTACAGCTGTTTCCCATTCACGGATCCTCCTCGGGAAGGTGTACACAGCAGAGTTGGGTGGAGTTATCAGTCTTCACTGTCTGTGGTTTTGTTTAATCACAAGGAGGCCTGGGAGAAACTGCTAAAATATATTTTTAACAGCCATAGTCTCTCTAGAATGAAAAGGCTCATTTATAAACGTTAATATTTTCCTTTGAAGGTTTTTCAAATGGTTGTTCAAGACGTCAATACGACTATAGGTGGTTTAGGAGTAAGAATACTAATAACTAATAAGAGAAAACACGCAGAAACTATTTTAATACGATTCTATAAATGGTAAACTACACACAAAATCAAAGATTGCCTCTGTTGCTTTTAAAGTCAGTTACTGTTTGTTTATTTAGTCTTGGAGAAGGTGTGCCATGTTCTTCCTGTGCTCTGTGTTCACTGTGGCCAAGCGTCCAGTCAGTGTGTGTTGGACTTGTTGAGATTGGCTTCTCTTGCAACAGCAGATTTTATTCCTTTTCACTTCTGTATATTTTGGCACAAAGCTGTATAATGTAATTGTTTTTAATTTTTGTTTTTTAAAGGTTTCTTCCATATGTGTGGTTAATTTGCTCCTGGGTGCACTGTTTTTGCTGAGTTGTTGATATTGCTTCCATGCAACAATGAAAGTTAGTTATTGCAATTACAAAACAGTGGCTTGCTCGTTTATTCGCACATTTATTCACACATTAGGTGAATGCACATGCATACACAGATGTTTTCCGTGTCTTTTCCCTCTAAAACTAAAAATTTAAAATAGATATATTTTTATTTTTTATTACATACAAATTCTTATGTCTGTGCAAAAGTATGCAGTTAAAGTTTTTGGCTGCAATGCAGAAAGCAAGCTATTTTATGTTATATTCTATTTTTAACCGAAATGAGATACAAATTTACTTCTATTGACCATTTTAAAAAGGCATACGGATTGATTTCTCAAAATATAAAACTGTTGTTTTAGCATTTTGTCATCAGTATAAGATGTCTCACTGTTGCCATGTCTACAGAGGAGGACAGCTGGACCCCTACAATGGGGGACCCAGACAATACTGTGTATATTTCATGTTTCCACAGTATGATCGACTTTATTTGTTTTGAAATACTAGTATTTGGTATGTAAAAATAGACTTGTCCTGTTTTTTTAGTGCCCTCACAGCTATATGATAAAAAAAATTCTCATAATTAGCAGAACAGAAAACATAAAACATGCTAATTGCACACTAGTCTGTGTATTCAAAGCACTGGAAGGAAACCCTTGCACATGTGTTTCCTGCACTGACTGAAATGGCAGCTCAGGTGCATTTATAAATTTATGACCCCCTTGAACTCCTCTTTTGATCTGTTTTAATTTTAGTTAGCTCTCAAAATCAGAATCAGAATCAGAAAGGGTTTTATTGCCAAATGTTGAGCAGGTTTACCACATTAGGAAATTGCTGCGGTGCTTCAGTGCAAACATACTGTCATAAATTACGCTAAAATAGACATGAAAATAAAAATAAGAATAAGAATTAAAAGTGCTAAGTAGATAGATATATACATGAGTGCAGGTGGTGATCAGTGCCAAACATGGAATGATGCAGTGACACAGCGTAGGGTCATGTGTTAGTGGTGGGAACAGTCATACGGTTATTGTTCATGTGTCCGACAGCAGAGGGGAAGAAACTGTTCTTATGGCGAGAGGTTCTGGTGCAAATGGACCGGAGCCTCCTGCCTGAGGGGAGCAGGTCTAATAGACTGTGTCCAGGGTGAGAAGGGTCAGCTGAGATCCGAGCTGCACGCCCCAGTGTCCTGGAGGTGTACAGGTCCTGCAGAGATGGGAGTCTGCAGCCAATCACCTTCTTAGCAGAGCGCACAACACGCTGCAGTCTCTGTTTGTCCCTGATAGTGGCTCCAGCGTACCACACGGTGATGGAGGAGGTGAGGATGGACTCGATGATTGCAGTGTAGAATTGCATCATCGTCCGTGTTGGCAGGTTGAATTTCTTCAGCTGCCTCAGGAAGTACATCCTCTGCTGGGCTTTCTTGATGACGGAGGTGATGGTGGGCTCCCACTTCAGGTCCTGGGTGATGGTGGTACCCAGGAAGCGGAATGAGTCCACAGAGGTGATGGGGGTGTCAGTCAGGATGATGGGGGGGAGTGGGGCTGTGTGCTTCCTGAAGTCCACAATAATCTCCACTGTCTTCTGGGCATTCAGCACCAGGTTGTTGTGGCTGCACCAGGACGCCAGACGTTCAACCTCCCTCCTGTAGGCAGACTCATCCCCGTCCGAGATGAGTCCAATAACGGTGGTGACATCTGCAAACTTGATTAGCTTGACAGACTGGTGGGTGGAGGTGCAGCAGTTGGTGTACAGGGAGAAGAGCAGAGGAGAAAGAACACAGCCCTGAGGGGAGCCGGTGCTGATGGTCCGGGAGTCCGAGACATTCTTTCCCAGCCTCACATGCTGCTTCCTGTCCGTCAGGAAGTCAGTGATCCACCGGCGTCTCAGTTATCATAGAATACATCTCAGAATAAATTGTAGGCACTTGCACCTGCAGGCACAGCTTTCATGTCTGTGTCAAAACAGCCTCTGACCCCTGTATAACATCTGTTCCTTATATCCAGGTCACTCCTGTGCTATTTTACTATTTCACTGTTTTGAGATTCTCCCATGAACCCTCAAAAACCATGTACCTGTCTCTGCAGGAACCTGGGCAAACACAGACAGTCGTCATGACAATGTCAAGGTTCCCCTTAAACTTTATCACCATTGTCCAATAAAACATAATTTCAACTTTTAGGTTAAAAGAATGACATTTTAACCTAAAAGTTGAAATCTGGTACTTGAACAGCATATAAGGATTAAATGTACTTAAAATCTGGTATTATTTATAGTCTTTTACAGTATGAAAATACAGTGAGGGACATTCTGCATCAGTGATGAAGAAACTGTGAGAAATCCATTACATAACAGGCAGAAATAACAATGAAACACCCACATCAGCAGTGTAGACCACTGCGTTGTGGTCAAGGGAAATCAAACATTACTATGATTTTCTTCACAGCTGAAGAAAAATTAATGGATGTTTACATAGTGGATTTGAACTGGATTCGGGACTGAAATGGAAATAGAAAAGCTAGGTTGAATGATGGCGCAAACACAAGAAGAGAAAATTAAATACTTAGTCAGAAAATAAAGATTGGTGTATGAGAATGTCCCAGGAGAGATTAAAAAAATCCCACAATTAGTTTATTCTTTGCTATAAACTGCCAACTGTGACTCCCATGATGTACCTACGTTGTAAGCATCATTAGGAACTGGTAAGTACTTTTAGCTACTGAAAATGATACAATGATACGGGTCAGAGGGCCCGGTGGCGCCAGTGTTCGGCAGCCTCGCCTCTGTCAGTGCGCCCCAGGGTGGCTGTGGCTACATTGTAGCTTGCCATCACCAGTGTGTGAATGTGTGTGTGAATGGGTGGATGACAGGTTGTGTAAAGCGCTTTGGGGTCCTTAGGGACTAGAAAAGCGCTATACAAATACAGGCCATTTACAACATGGTAAATGGGAGCCATATTACCTTCAAACTTCTTAGTCAGTTCTGTCCCTGATGGACAGCAGCAATATTTATGTATAGGATATCATAACACTACAAGTCTTTTTCAGCAATACAGGACAGCTTGTATGCTTGCTATCCTCCCACTGGCCTCCTGTTGACTGGATGGCTTTATGCCTAGAACAGCATCACATTTCAGGGAATACACACACCGACATGATCACACACCTGCACTCACAGGCGTGCCAGGAAATTCACATGCAAAGCGACAATGATATGCAGAAATACAGTAACACAGTGGAAATCTGTACGCACACTATAGATGGTTGCGTGTGTGGTAGGAGAAAAGCTCAGGACAAAGAGATAGCACATTTTGTTTTCAAAGTGTCATGTCATATCTGTGGTATGACTAAGTGACCTCGATATGGGCACAGAAGTGCACACGAAGGAAACAATTATCTTTCTTAGTTGCATATTATTTGTGTGGTTGAAACAGGCTTTCATTTACTGATTTAACTCAAGGTCACTGAGTCACATTTTATCACAGCGCGTAATGTTTTCTCATTGTCTTCAGTTCAGATTTGTAAAAAATACAGACTCATGCACAAACACGCCAATTATAGTTTGTCTTTGTAACTAATGTGCAACAAAAATCAACACAGCATGTTACATTGCAGTATATCTCACACATCCACACCACATGCTTTCTCCAGTTTCTTTCCACCCATAAATAGAAAAAAAAGAAGATAAAAAATACCCTTCCAGCATTATTCATTTCACTACTTTGCCTTTATTGCTGAAAATAAAACAACACATAAGTAAAAACAATAAATAGTCATTGCCGACACTGCTTATGTACAGAGTTGCTTGAAAGTATCAGGCTCCATCTGTGTTATATTCTTTCACGAGAAATTAATCGACACAATGCTGCTTTTTTGCACACACAAGTTAAACATACTTTTAGCTGTAGACATTTTTCAAGAGCTAATATATGAGAAAATTTAACTGATATTTTGTGGGAAAATTTACAACACCTGAAGTTACATTTTGCCAGAAAGTCATTATTCAAACATTAAACTGTAGCAAAAGAAGGGACTAAGAAATACTGCTATCAGATGACATAGTTCAAAGTTGTATTCTACAGTAAGGTTTTTCAGTGCAAAAAGTGAGACTTTAATGAAGCCTGTAACACTGGTAAAGCTCTCCTGTAAAATTTATGACCTCATAGTTCTACCATCATTCAGTGGGGACTAGAACAGAAAGCAGTGGTACATCATTTTAATCAAGTCTATCACTCAAGAGGCTAGAGAGTTGTATAACACTGTCAAAGAAAATCAATGTGCATAAACATTGAACATGCTTTTAATTCCAAGAACAATACTGTCATACCCTGCAAAAATCAAAGCAATAGGTCATGATATTATTCAGTTTAAAAAACACATTCATTAACAAAGGCACTCAAAGGATTTCATCTTTAGGTACACAATAGAGAAAAAATAGAATACAGAATAGAATACAATGTCTGAGTGACACAAGGCCTCATCTGACTATGACCTCAGGTGACTGAGCATCCGTTGCTCAGAGATTCTACAATTATGCAACATTTGGGAATGTTTGCACCGCACCCAAGATGAGGAGGCTGGAAGACACAAAAACAGTCCACTGGTGGGAAAACGACTCCACCAAAACAGTCTTTTATGTTTGGATTTTTGTGTATGCATATGCGCGCATTCAAAAATGTGAAATTTCCATTTCATGAATGGGTGTGAGAATGGGTTGCCTTCTCTTCTGGGACATGTAAAGATTACTGCAATAAACGGGGATATATTAACACTCGTGGATAGGTCTCTATGTACAAACCACTGCTATCAACAATCCACATGGGCTTAATCTCCAATCTTAGACGTGGGCGCTTTTGGCATGATTGGTGGAGGGCGCAGCTGGTGGGTTGCTGCCTCCCTGTTTGGAGTAATAAAAATGGTTGTTCTCCTGGTAGGAGCGAGACGAGGAGGAATCGGATGAGCAGGTGACGATGGATCCACCGAGCAGGCTGAAAATAGTGCCCACCCACCCAGAATAGAGGGAGAAGCCAAATGACATGAGGCCATACTCACGATGGGCCCCAATGGGAAACCAAATAGTGGACACCAAACCGCAGATTGCTGAGGAGAAAGAGACAGACAAAATGTTCAGTTAGAAACAGGAAATTAATGTAAAAAAACATATGATTCGATTTTATGAGAACCGAATCTTGAATTTAAACTCATCCCAAAAAGCCTGTGTAAAACAAACAATGTCTAAATGTAAAAAATTACATTTAAATAGTGCACTTAAATCCATCCTATATCCAGTATCATTACATACAAGAACAAATTCTAAGTGAACACGATCAAAGATATATAAATGATACGGCTACTTATGTAAAGAAGTAAGCACAGATATAAAGATAAAATGTGGATTATAGTTTTACAGACAACAGAGTACATATAGTAACATATAGTTACAATAAGGCAACATGCCCACTGAATTTTAATTATGCTATCCAATAAGTATTTAAAAACATGCATACCCATATATGTTCCTGATAGCTAAAGAAAACTTTTTACTAGCTTCATTAAATCTGAGCTTCATGGTGAAAGAAAATCTGTCATGAGAAAAATGGGCAGTATGAAATGATTTGGTCACTAGGGTTGAAATTTCATTTCAGGGACACAGGCGCTGGAAATGCTAAAGCACCAGTGAAATATTTATAAGCGCAGAGTTCATGTTGTTCAGGACAAAGACAGGGTGTGGACGAGTAGGTGGAGGAGAGGAATGTGATGGAACCTTGGGGGTGGGTTCAATGGAACAGGAACATATAGGAGTGCATGTGTACCCCAGGGAGGAAAACAGTCAAATTCAACATCCTGTGCTCGCCACAGCTTGTAAGCATCTGGTGCACGTATAAAAGTGGTCAGAATCAGGAAGGTTCAAAGAGATGTTGACGTGTATATTAACTAATCTCTTACCAACTATGAGTATAAGCACTCCTCCCAGGATGGCACGCTTGTTCTTGGAGCTCTGGGGTTCACTCCCAAGGTTGATGCAGGGCATGGACATGAGGAGCATAACCACTGCTGGGAAACCGAGGATTGAACCTGTGATCATCAGGGCACGAGTAGTCTGGATGTAGGCTATAGACGCAGAAAAGGAAAGTTATGCGAGGAATGTACACGGCATAAAAAACAATGCAGTTTTTTTGACAATCAACTCATGAATCAATAGATGAAAAAGAATGAAATTATAAAGAACTTGTAGTTAGATAACGGGAAATAAAATAATTAGTGTCAAAAATATGGTGTAACAAACCGCATGAGCTCAAGTGAAGAGAATAACTCAGCGTGTATAAACAAACACTGTGCTGTTCAGACAACGTAGACGGAGCAGTGTCTACCTGGCAGATCCAGGATCTGTGTAAGGGATACGCAGTGGTAGAGCCCTGTAGAGATGACACAATGCGCCCATGGTCCCCTGGCCTCCAGCTCATCCATCTTCTTACAGGTGTTTAAACCGTATTTACAAATATTCACCCAGTCAGTGGTGGATGTGGCGATCACTATACCTAGCCACCCGAGGAAGCTGAGGAGAAACCCGCCCAGTTGGAGACAAGAGTTTGCCATGATGAAAACTGCGAGTAAAGACCACTTGTCCCGAGTTCAGAAACCGTAAGAATCCCTAAAACTAAAGCTGAGTAAAATGACAAAACAGAAATGTAAGTGATAAAGCGTTAAATCAGTTCCACCACACAAGATAATCCGGTCCACGTCCAATTGAATAATTCCATCAAATGAGATCTGTTGCGTACTTCAAAAGAAAGGTTTAATATGACGATACCTTTTATAAGGGGAAGTTCAGTAAAGAAAAAAAACTAGCCTAAAACTTTCAGCCAATCAGAAAATCACGTTTGCTATTTCCAAAAAACAAAATGTGCACTCCCCTTTACCGGATCAAGTGATGCAGACTGTGTAGGTGGCTGAGATTGAAGCACAGAATGTTTAACAAGAGGCCTGCTGCCATCTACTGGTCATTCTGCATTCTCTTCAAACGGACTGGCAGAAAGGTGCATCGTCTCCAACGAAACAATCCCTCAATAAAAAGTTGGAGAAGAATAAAAGAAGACCCGAGTTAAGGTACACATTCCTCACTATATCGCTACGTTTATTTTCCGCACTTCTATTATTGTGTGATACGTTGCGGGATAATAAAGTTATTTGAAATCCACAATTTTTATGTACTTTTATATTTTTACTGTATATAATTTTCTGTCTGTGACCGCCTGTTATTTCCCTTAAAATAACAAAAGTAGATCGGTTAATTTACTATATATTACATGTTAATTTATTTATTTATTTATTTATTTATTTTTTGGGGAGGGGGGGGGGGGGGGGGGGGTTGTTGTGGGGGTTTTTTTGGTTAAAAAAAAAGACTCTTCCTGGCGTAAATTTTACCATTTTTGATAAATCTTCTTCTATCGTTGCTGGAACTAAGCCCTACATGACAAGTAATCTTCTTTATATAGATGCTAATTAAGGAAAGAGGACAAGCTCAGCATCTTAATTTATTGGGCAAACAGACACAAGGCATGATCAAGACCGCTAGCACAATCAACACTGTGAAATAACCTTGAATGTCTATCTGTGACAGCAGTCCAATTTATCAGCACTACATGTTCAGCATCACCCAAGAACAGTCAGTAATAATTTTATATGTTGTGCAGTGGTTCACACATTCACCTAACAAGCAAAGGATCGATTCTAGAAGTAGACACAAATCCATCGGGGGCTGTGTCAGTTAGGAAATCCACCTTAAAAATATGTCAAATCAAATATGTGGAGCTACCTTCTGTGCAACTCGTCTCCTTCTTCCTTTTTTTGACATATACAGGCTGTGGCTGACAATGAGCATTTTATGTTTGCTGGTCTTGTTTACCACCTAAACGCCAGCTTCCTCTGCCTGTAAAGTGACTTAGTTGTCTTGGGGTGTAAGGTAAACTGATTAATTTTGTCATGTGACGACGCAGGGTGGGAGATCAGAACCACATACTCAGTGTTCAGCTGAAGGAGCCTATCTATGTATCAACATACAACATGATAGCCCACAGGAATTGGGGGCTCTACCTAACAAATGATGATGATCTCAGTAGATTAAAATTGTTCAGTCATCGCAGATTAAATATCATAGCTGTTTATTTTTCTCCTGGATTTTCTGCTCTAATTTATTGTCCACATGTATATACAGTGCCTTTTCCTTAAAGCAAATTGGAGTAGATTTGTTTATTTGGCTGCTGTACCAGGGTGTGTTAGGAAGTATTTCCAGTCACTTTACTCTGTTCTTTTGTTTCCTTTGTTTCTGTGCCGGCATCTTTTCTCTTTTTTTGCCTGGCTTTTAACTCTCTGTCACCTCTCCCATATAGTGTACTACAAGCCTGGGAGAAATTTACTGTGTCCTCCTGTAGTTCACAAACAGGTGAAATTAGCTTCATTTTTTCATACCTATGAGTCTTAGATGCATGCCCACTTTTGATCTACACCCACATTCAGTATGATTTCTGCTGGTTACTCTGTGCTGTTACATGTAGACACAGTTTGGGACTTCTAACATCATGGTAAAGATCCCTCAATCTTGGAGCCACTAGTTAATGATCCAAATCATCAACAGGGGGCGATAAAGCACAGCATTGGTCCACTGTTTACATTCAGGTGTTGTATGACAAGGTGTTTCCTTCCACCCGTCCTTGCTGGATGGAGTTAAGTAAGTCCTCCATCACTCACATCACTCAGTGACGTGGCAGCAGCATAGCAATCATTCTGAGAGGAAGACTGAAACTGACTGAGACTTTTCAGATACCCCAAGGTCACTGACTGTAATGGCATCTTTGGGCTACATCCTTATTGCGTGTTTTGCCCATTGCTCTTTGCCACAGATGCACAAATCTCAGATTTTATTTATTTCAGCACATCTCATCAGATCAGGTATGATCAGAATATCTAAACAGAAATGGCCTCTCATCAGGTAGGCCTATGCTATTTTCAGCCTGAAAGAAAACGTTTCTCGACAAGTATCCTGAAAGCAGTGTTACTTTCAATGTATCTGTCATAGCTTCCAGGTCAATGGATTTTACTTTGAGAAAATTTTGACATCAGAGATGTGGGCTCGATAGTATTACCTCACCCTGCATATCAAAATTTAACACAGACTGCATACTTCTTTAAAAAAAAACTCCACCAGGTACTGTGGGGAAAAAAACAGTAAGGAAAGACTAAGACTTAAATGTATCAGCAGGACAAAAAGCTGCTGAAAAGCCAAAGTTGTTGGTATCAGATTATTCTTTTTTTGGGTAATAGCAATGTATCTTGTTAATGCAGTTTCAATATTTCTTTCAGCTGCTTCAAAGAGAAAACCTTCCACTGAAGATAATCATTTATGACTTTCACTTGGGTCCAACAGAGCTATTGAGTTATAGTCATTCAGTGTAGCTTTGTTATATTTTAAAAGAGACTACTTTGTTTCAGATCAATATTTATACTTTGTTCCATTCAAGACAGCAAAGGGGTTTGCTGCATGCACTTGGTGGTGTTAGACTATTAAAAATGTCTTTACCATTACTCCATCTGCAGCTGACACCACTGACTTTTTGTAGGCTTTTGTTTTATTGTAGATTACCTTGCTTTTACTGGGTTAATCTTATATCCAAAATGTATTAATGGATGCACAGGCAGTGTGTTTAGTGGTGAGTAAATGAAAGGAATGAAAGAAAAGAAGGAAAAACACAAACGTATATCTTCAGATAGTATCTCCAACCTTATGAGACACAGTCTGTGTGCATCACATTAGTGTAAAAGTGGTGGGATAAAAACACATTAGATAAACACATAGATCATTGGGGTAAGTGGTTTAAGCCAGTCAGCCATATAAGAAGTGTTACACTTCATCTCTCCCACCATTTAACTACTCTGTGTCATTCATATCGCTCTCTGTCTCTCCCCTCAACTCTCCAGCTCAACTGCCTAATAGAAATGGATGAATGCATAGATCGAAAGATGGATGGATATAGATAGATTGCTCTTAGTAACTAAATCAAAGATGGAAAAAAGTGAGGGAGTATCCATGCATGAACGGGGGAAACCACATGGAAAAAAAGAGTCAAAAAATAAGAAATGTCCTGAACATGGGAAGAGAAAATCCCACTATGATTCCCTGAGCAGTTCGTAAGATACTGGTTGAGTCAGGCGGCAAGGGGATGGGAATATTATGCTAATGGATTAAGGACTGCAACAGTGACACTGACACAGAGGGATGATGGGATTCTATCCCTCCTAGGGAGAGAAAGAGGGGAGGGGGCAGTGCATGCAGCATGTTTGTGTGTGTGCCTGTGGACAGGGCATCTGAACACAGAAGACAGGAAGCACAAGAGAGTAACTCCTCTCTAACCCCTCATGCTGTCAGAGCTGTCAGTCAGTCAGCTGGAAGAGATGAAGACCAATGACATGCTCTTTGTCTCTGAAAACCCGGACTAGTCGTCCAGTTCAGAGGTGGAGTTGCATTGGAAGAGAATGAGTTATGAGTGGGGAGGTGAAGAGAAGCAATGATAAAGTGATTGGAAGAAGAAGGTTACCGTTTTAGGCCAGCCCACTGTGATGGAGTGGCAGCCATATTGGATGAGTCATCCCCAGCCTAAGGGAATGATGGGTACTTTTTCAAATAGATGTCAAGTCACATTCTGTGATTAACAGGAGCCAGAAGCGGAGGAGAAGACGATCATTCCAACAGTGACGTGACTTGCACTGATGAGATTTCAATCAAAGTGCTTCACAGTTGATGTGTTGAGGAAAAAACGAGTATGCATCATTTAAATGTTAAACACAAAGCATCTGCTCGTCAAAAGCGTTATCAAGAACATAAAGTATCAACTTGACTTTTTATGATGTTGGGTCATTTATTAACTATATTTTAATTACTGCAGTTATGTTTTTCTGCATAGTGACAGTCTCTGTTGTTCCATTATGCATCTCTTGGTCATTTGACAGAACTATGCAAAGACGTTTATATTTTGATATTAAGTTGAGAAACAAGGGCAGCAATTTATTTACACATTTGCAAAGATACATAAAAAATAAACCATATAAGTCTTAAAAAAGGGGTTTTATACAATTCCAGTGAACTTGAAAGTCAATATTGTTACGGATACCTTTGTTCTTCAACACCTCCTGAACTCTCTTTGGCAAGCCTTCTTTGAATATACATAAGCAGTCTTTAAAAAGGCTTTTTGGGAGGACATTTCAAAGCTTTTTTTAAATTGTCTTTTATGTGTAAACACAACACCCCTTGAGTTATGTGTTTTTTATGCTTGAATAAGTCAAAGGTCATTGTTAAATGGCTTAAAAAACAAAATCCCAGCCCAGACCTCCTTCTCCCCAACCATCTCCTCCAGCCTTTCTGGGGGAACATCGACAAGGCGTTCCCAGGCCAGCTGAGCTATATAATCTCTCCTGCGTGAATCCAAAATATATATTATATATAAATATATGTATGTAGTGGACTGAAAGTTACTGAAAAAGTAGCCAATAACCAAAGAAAATCTTCGCTCAACACCACTTAAAAATTAAAAATGATCCCTGGATTTATGCCTGGCGTGAACATGCATCTCTTGTTGGGATATTGCACAGACACGATTAAGATGGATTACACTTACATTTTCTATTCTCCTCCACTGTGTACATCCATCATTCACATCACTTCCTGTAATAATGTTGCTGAGTTATTAGATCATTTGATTGACATATTTCCATTTTGTTTTTTTGATTTTTTTTATATGAACGTTTGCACAACACCTTCACTTCTTTGGTATTGTGCTTTTTTAAATGTCTTTTTTGTGAAATTGCTTTGGTGGCTCATAATTTTTCTCATTAAAATGGGTTTCCACTAATTAACTTTATTTGAACACCAGTTAATGTTAGCCTTTGGCTGTCAGGAAGTGGATCTCACTGTGACAAAAGTCTTCAGTAAAACCACTAGTGAAGTAAGTGGCTGAGTGCTACTTTATGGTCTCACACACATATCTCTTTGATTTGACTGCACTGTAGATGGCAGAGCAGTTGGAGCATGTTGCTGCAGTTGGAGCAGAGTTGGCCATGTGTTTGCAGTGTAGCAGCCATCACTCACCACTAACTGTGTTAGCCATTAGTATCAATTAATCTCAGCAAATGCTGTTGGCCATTACACTCAATACATCACCACTGGCTCTGCTAACTACATACCACACAGAACATAACAGAGTGGTAGAACCCCGTCGCTCTCTGGGAGAAGATGAGAGATACATGTGTCGTTCCCCATATGGCTGAAGAGAGGGAAGAAAGTTACAGCTAGAGAACAAGCAAGGATAAAGAGGGAGGGAGAGACAAATGGAAACAAAGGTGATATATAATTCATCCTGACCCTCTGGGACCGAGGAGCGCAGATTCTGTCAACACAGTAAATGCACTCACAGGATTTGTCATAATATTTCATTAATGCTGGGAAGAGATTTACGTAGCTACCAGGGGTTAGGAGGGTGGATTAAGAAAGGGGTGTTTTCCAAAATACATGTTCTGAAACTCTTGTATACAAACATATTTTGAAGCTACCTGTCAGCTGGCACATGAACTTGTTTCTAAACCTGAGCTCCGTCTTTCCCATCTCGTCCTATTCCTTTCATACAGCTCCTCTCTCCGGCATTTTCAAACTGCTTAAATTAGCCTCCTCATCATTCTGCTCTTTATAATCCTCCTCTTCCCCTCCCCTCTCCCCTGTTGTCACCAGGAATAGAATAATCTATTGCTCTTTACACGGTGGGCTGTGCATTATCTAATATAGGAGATGGGAATGTGTTGGGCAGTGAGACAGAAAGAGAGAGAGATGGAGAGATATAGGGAGAAGGAGCCATGTTGTGACTCGTAAATCATTTTGATGAGAGGCTCTGCAGTAGTGGACTGAGTTGAAGTTGGGCCATATGTGAACCACAGGATTACGTTAGACCAGTTAAAGGGATAGTTCGACTCTGTGTGTTAAATGAGGTCCAGAAGTCAGGACATGTCTGACTTAGTCCGAGCAACAATTTGTGACTGCAGGCAGGTTTTAACCCTCCTGCCATCCTTTAAAAAACTCACACCCATCACCCTAGGGACCATTCTCAGCCACGCCATAAAAAGACCATATATCCATATTTTATTCCACTTTAAATTAGCCAACCTTGTAAAACTACTTCTCCCTGAAATATTCATGTAAAGTTTTAATTATATTTTCGTTGTTTTAACCCTTCAAATCCCAGTGTTATTACATGAGCGCCCTGTGTTATAAGCCCCAAAAACCAAAAAACGAAACTAAATATTTCCACAAAAAACCAGTTGAAGTAATATGTGATTGTCATTATAAGTAGGCCTTTAGATGGACCAAAGATTGGCACCAACATACATTTTGACCTGCCATTATTTTTTTTGCATTTTTTTTGCAATTTAAAAATTAAAACTTCAAGGCCCTGAGTCTTCATTGACATCCAAGAAAAGAAGAAAAAATAAAATCATATGATGATAATTTGGGGTTGAAAAAATAGCATTTATAATGGAAGTCAATGGGCAGAAAATGGTCCCCAGGGTGATGGGTGTGGGGATTTCTGCTGCTCAGCCATTTTAGGCTGATTTAAGGAATTCACACTGGAATATTAACATTGACAGGTAAAAACTATCCTGTGGCAAGTTTGGTTATATTCCACTGAACACAGTGGAAATGGCAGCCATTTAACACATAGCAGTGGCACAAAAAGGTCCCAAGAAGGCAGGAAGGTTAAGCATGGCATATATATCTGTACTGTGTGCAGATAAACAGAAGCATGATGGTAACACTCCTGGCAAAATTATTGTGATGACAGACTGTTGGAATAGTGCCATAAAAAGTCCTATCTGTCACTGGTTAAGAAATTGTTCCAGCATATACAGTAAGTTTCCCCAGAACCTTAAATCATCTAAATGAGCTAAAGCACTTACATTTTCCTACTTTAAAGGAAGCTGCAGGCAGAGCCATGCTAGCTAGCTGCTTTCATTCTTTAAGTTGAGCTAGCTTACGCACCAGCTCAGTGAATGTATGGGTGACTGAATTCACAAATCAAGTAAGCCCAGATTTATATCTTCTAAAATGGAAAATTTTAACACATTAATCAAAAATAATCGTACAGTGAATTCCGGCTATCATTTGCGTGTCATTAACTCATTTCTTTGGTGTTATATCCCTAAACATTACTTTTCTCACTGCTCTCATAACCCTTTTCCCAGAACAGCAGTTGGCTGTTTTCCACCATATACTACATGCCCTGCACCAAATGACAGTTAGCACACTGACCATTTAACTTTATGGACCATTTAGTAGCTAAAGATTTTTTCCTGTGCTTTGAGGCACCAAAACTAATCTAAAAGGAGAGCTTCATTCGATCGGTTTAAACACAAAACTCCAAACGCCTGCTAATGTCACATTTTCCATTTTAGAAGTATAGCAATATGATTATTAAAAAACAAAATTGGAAGAAAAAATAGTGTAAAAAATCTAGATTGAGGTTTGGATAAGTAATTAAAGTTCTTTGTTTTCATGAGGAGACCTCTACACCTTAACACCTCTACCTTTATTTTAAATATCACAGCGACAGAAAGGTATACCGGAAAAGATCATTGGAGTAGTTAAGAAATTGTGCAATCATAAGCAGTTTGTCCATTATAGTAAGATAACCAGATGCTGACAGTGAGACAAGCAATGTGTTCATGGGAAATCTGCATCAACAACGGTGGAATATTATATTGGTATATATTTCTAGGAGTTTCTGAATGTTTCAATCCTGAAAAAAAAATGGTATTGACATTGCCCATAAAATTCAGTATCAGACAGACTTTATATAAAGCAGCTGTGTCCTTCACACAGCTGCTTTATATTTTTGGTATCCTTCAAACAGGCAGGAATTGACACTTTTTAGTATGAGTGCTGACGCATTGTCAAGAGTACTGATCCACTTCAGTGTGGCCTCATAGGTGAATTTCATTATTTATTTTTCAGATAAGATTAACTATAATGGACGGAGGTCAATGACCCAAGAAGATCATTACTTATCCACTGACTCAGGCACCGGCCTATACTTTGCTATTCCTCAATTACCAGCTGACAGACAGGAGTGTGGAAAAGGGGTCATGCTAAAGCCCAAGCACCCTCACCCTCTACCCCCCATGTAAAGTCGGCTAAATCTCCTTCCTTTCACCCCTCTACCCCTATCTGGGACTCTCTGGGGAACGTGGATAAGATTGAGTGCTCCATTGTTTCAGCTAATGCGGTTTAGCTGCCTGTCAAAGAGGCAGTTGGGATCTGCTCCAGCCTTAACCACCAGCTTGTCTCCAACAATTTCCCTATATGTCTGTGTGCACATGTGTACATGTAGCGCTTTAATTTGTAGCGTGCACAAACATAGGACATGAGTCCTATGCATATTGTATGTGCAGATTTTGCAAGTATTTATTTCATTAGTCACGTCTTATGTTCCTCTGCCTATTTTATCCTACCTCAATCCTTAAAAACTTGAATTTATTTGTCCCCCCCCCCCCCCCCCCCCCAGCCCCCCGTTCATAAAACCCTACAAATGCATTTAAATGTATTTACCCCCTATCTGCCTTTGCTCCCTGACTGCCAACCCTGCTTTCTCCCTCTTAAATAAACCAATTTAATCATGGAGGCTTCTTTGCCCTTATGCATTTCTGTGTGTGTATGTCTTTGCTTGTTTGTGTTTAGAAGTGACTGTGTGTGTGTGTGTGTGTGTGTGTGTGTGTGTGTGTGTGTGTGTGTGTGTGCGTGTGTGTGTGTGTGCGTGTGTGTGTGTGTCTGATAGAGAGCCGGAGAAATCCCCACAGGCTCGTGTGGGTGCTTGCGAGCATGCACGTGCAGCCTTCCCCCTGTCAGTGCTGGGTTCAGTGATGCCCAGCATACTCATCCCAAATCGGTGTGACCTTGCCAGTCAGCTAGTCAGTCAGCCATGGCAGGGCATCTAGTACACCTGCCCTCTTATGCTGTTGGGGTGTGTGTGTGCATAGAGTTTGTGCACGTGTAGCTCATTTCCTCTTCCTTCCTGTCTTATTTGTGTGGCTTCAACTGTAGCAGACAAACAAGGCCCCATTTTGTCCCCTAAGATCAGATGATTAGCATCTGATTGGGTCTTTTAATCCTAATGACTTTTTCCACCACACGCTTTAAGATCACACCAGCTTTGTCACCAAGTTCCAGCCAATAATAATCACTTCCTTTGGGCCTGTCCCGAAGTGACTGCAGTCATTGCATAATGTCAGATCTTGAATGTTTTTGAATTTGAAAAGTTGCCGCTTGAGATTGCAAGGCAAGCTAGGATACCCAGGCAGCGAAAAATAGAAAATAAACACTCTCCTTTTCCCTTAACAATTACTATCAAAATGTCCTGAAGCATATATCAGATGCATATTCCCTTTTTGCGTTATTTGAAACAGTTAAGCAGCTGACATGTTACAACTCTAAGTGTTCTTGAAACTGCCTAGATATGAATGTTTTTAACTGGCTAAATAAATGTGAAGCAGAGTGTTACTGCATAAAGAGCCTAAGTGCTGAGCAAACCCTCCTTGGATAAATACAGATTAGAAACACACATATATACAGAGTTGGCAGCCAGGTCCTATGTGAAATAGACTAGACTCAAGGCAAATACCACACAATACAGCGTGGAGCTCCGATAATATAATTTTAAAATGAGCCTGAGTAAACCTGCCAAAGGAAATTTTTATCTCACACCTCATCAATCAATTTTTGTGCAAAAAAACAACACCTGCAAGATTTTTTGCTTTGATTCTGTTCAGTTCCGTAAACCTCCCGTCTCCTGTGTATGGGGGATTGAGCTTAATTCATTTCTCAGAAGAAGAAATCTGGCTGTGGGCCCTCCGTGTGGAAAACCAGAGCAGTGTCTCCATCAACCTAATATCAAAATGGCCCGCATCCCTCCCTCTGCCCCTGATCTGTTCTAGCTGGCACGCCTCAGGGCCGTTTGTCACACAAACAGCATCTCATATGAGACTGAGGCTGACATTGGTCCACCAGGAAAGACGGATGACACATTTCGCTACACCTTTATACAATTGCAGAGGCTTGTCTGTCAAACTGCTGCAGAGAGGAGGAATGAGTGAAAACCCAGTGGTCAAGGCAGAATTTAAAATGAGCATCGGTTCTGATTCTTCACTGTCCTCTTTGCTCTGTTCTTTACGTTTTTCTCTCTTAAATGGACCGCCCATCACAAACACTCAGAAATCAAAAATCATTACATGTAGAAAGTGGATGTATTTTTAGATAAGCCATCAAAGTTTGTAACTAATAATTTTATTATCCTGGGTAAAGTACTCCTTAAATTGTATTTAACAAAATAGCACATTAATTAGCAGTTGTCAACAACAACAAACCACCTATTATCCGATAGAAAAGTTATCTGATGTTGAGATGATAATCCTCACTGAATTATAGCCTATAAACAGCCGTTTTTCTTTTAGGAACAGGTGAAGTCTAATCATGAAATGCTTGAAATCAACATTTCTCTCTCTTGTGTGCAGCTGACATAATAGTTTTTGTTTTTAGTTTAAATTAATTTTGCTCCTTTCTTCTCCTTGCCTCCTGCAGGCTGAGATAACTATTGGAAGTGATTTAGTATCAGAAGTGCTGGTGAGGAGGAGAGAAGGGAGCAGAGGTGGAGTTGTCTAAAGGGGAGTAATAGATGGACGGGCCAAGGATCACAATGGCACGCAGGAGGGCTGTGCAGCTGACACTGAATTCTCTGAATCAGGCTTTCTCAAGGACTTTAGTAATTCACAGTTTGAACTTGGCCTGGGGGATCATAAGGAGACAAACAGAGGAAAGGTAGACAGGAGTAACGGGCCTTCGCTCTTTGGGGCTTCACTCTGGCTGAATAAATTGAGAGAGCAATTATTTGAGAGATAGGAGATGGATTGGTCACTGATCCAGTGCAACTACAATGACCAATGTGTCTGTTTGTTTCTCAGAACAACAGAAAGCAGCTGGGGTGATCTGTTATAAAAGTGTGCAGAGAGGTGGCAAGTGCTGACAATTAATGAGACTTGGGAGACTGTCCAGCACCGGAGATTAATGCTGGATATTCAAGCTAGTAGGGGATAAATCAGGCCTCACGTTGCCAGTTTGAAGCTCATAAATTACTGAGTGGCAGAGGAATACACAATTTAGTTAAAAATCAGCTCAATTGTGGCTTGGCAGACCTGTTATAAAGGCATTTGTATAAGTGGCCACTGTGACAAAAGTGACCTATCATCTTGCTCATTCAATAGACTTCTCTGTTTTAACTGTGGTGCAGCAACTTTATTGATTGTAAAACAACAAAGCACTAATTGTCTCTTCAATTTGCAGTGCATTTAAGTCTCGAGAGGATCATGTCCTTATCAGCGCTGAGCAGGCACCAGGAAATGGTGCTGAAGTCTCACACAATAGCTCTTTCCATTGAATGTATAGACTCTTATGCATTTACACATGCAGACTTATGCATATGCATATGTTTGTGTAAGTAGTGTAAGTACATACAATGGGTACACTCTAGAACTAACACAAAAATACACCTAAAAATGCACACCCCTACCTGTCAGTGGACTACAACAGAGGCTGTTTCATGTTTCCAGTCATGTATGTGTGTGTTTGAATACCTCAAAGGCTTGTGCTGTTGCCCGCCACTCGGCTTGCTCTGCAGCCCTAAGCTGCAAGAAGCAGAAGAAAGGGGATTTGCAAGTTCACTAGTGGCTGCTGAAATGAGTGTGATGCTTTGGCGAGTTCTGCTCGTGTGGGATTTAAGTGGCTGAGAAATTCGAGGACAGTTTTTACTCCTCTGATTCAATCCACTGGCTGATCTGTCTTTGGCAAATTTAATACACAAACGAAAAATTTAAACCTCAAGGGCCAAAAAAGCTCTTGACTACTTCCTTTTCAGTATGTTGTAATAAAAAGTGTGATTGTGAGTAAAATACTCTCCAGAGCTTTATAGGTGTAATATATAACATGTCTATATATGCCACACCATGCACAGACAGCCAGTCCCCCGGATCAAGTCACAAATGTTTAACACCGGGTGTGTAGGAGGAAGCTCTACGGCACTATTGAAATAGCAAAGTTAATCACTTAGAGCCACAGATATTCTGCATTACAATATTTCTATATCTATCCAAAGTGTCCCTTCCAGTCGTTTCCTTTTGCTTATCCTTAAGCCAAGACCAGCTTAGACTGATAAGAAGAGCTAGCTGAGGGTCATCAACTGCTTATCCTCTGTTGGCCTGTGTGCATGTGTGTGTGTGCGCGCATGTACATATGTGTCCATCCATGGGCACGCCTATCCTTGCCTTTCTTTATGATACCAAGATGTGGATGTGTGGTAATGTGCATACACATGCATCAATATTCATTATGTGCCATCGCCATGTGTTTTGTCAGCAGTGCTGATAGGCTGAGGTATTCAGAAGGCTGGGGATCTGCTTTATCTTAGCTCTCTGTTGCTGTATCAGACTTTTCTGACCACATTCAGGGGCTCATCCTATACTGTCCCTGCACCTGCACTAAAATATGGCCTTAAAGGCAAAAAAATATGATGTTTTGTCAGTAAACTGAAAAAAACATGGTATCAAATATCAAATAATTGGTGTCAGTTTACAGATTTTACATTTTGTATTATAATCCTAGTTTATGCTGCGCTCCGTAACTGTTTTTACTTACTCAGTATATTATTATGTCATAATTTAAATTTATTCTATTATGTATATTGTATTGCCTGTTAGTTGTATTCTTTCTTCTCACTTTGCAGAAACATGCAGAGCATGAAGACACCAAATTACATTTTGTTTAGTCTGGAGAACTTGGGGAAAATGTTTAGCATAAAAGTTAGAAAAGGGCAGTTCCACCATTAGCTGTCTTGATTCCACAGCAGCAAAATTATGTGAAAAGACTCTTAACTGCACCAGCCATGCGGTTTAAAAGAAAAGGATGTTCAACCTTACTGTGCATCAAATGCCCCAGGGGGTCTACAGTCTCATTATCCTTTTTGTTTTGTCACCTAATGATTTAATCATTAAGAAGTAACATATATTTTCTGACTGAGTTGATACTTAAATATATTTTGTGCCTCTATTACAATAATTAGTGTAAAGAAACAACACCAACCTCGAAATGCGGCTTTAAGTAGTGTAAATGTTTCCTTAAAGAAGTGAAGACACAGAGCTGTACTCTACTCTGTCCTGCTTTATTGTAAGCTGCTAAAATGTGCTCCAATCTATTTTAACCTGATCTATGTCATAAAACTAACCCCTTAACATCATTTTGTATCACACTTTTCTTGGTTTAAGAATCAGAATACTCTAATAATCCCTAAGGAAATTTAGTATGTTTTACTGTATTATGTATGTATTAAGTATATTTTAAACAACAACATGGTTCAAAGGATATCCATAAAGCTAAATAACGCCTAAATGATATTTTTTTTAACACGTTTACTGACAGTAAATGATCTGTATCCCCTTTAGACTAGTTTACTCAAGGAGGTCAGTGGTGTGCTGTCACATAAAACCAAAAAAATAATTTTTATAGTTTGTTGTTTTATCAATCAAACAAATGAGATATAATTTGTTACTTAATGAGCTTTAATTGTTGCTGTTATTGGTAGGTGACTTTTACTCACTATGGCCAGCTAAGCTGTTTTGCTTTATCTTTATGCTAAGCTATAAACTAACTGGCTGGTCTTTCCGGAAATGTAAAGATCTTATCAAGAAAAGTCGAAGAGAGGAGAGGAGAGGAGAGGAGAGGAGAGGAGAGGAGAGAATCTTTCATAATCTAATGGGGAACAGGGACTGCAGAGAAATGAGGCAGCATTGGCTGTAAGCACATTATATGGCTTTTAGATGATTTTAGATGATGAGTTTGCTTTTATGGTATTTCAGGACAATCAGCTCCTGTATAAAAGTTATTTACTATGCCCTTGTAAATCGTGTTCCTTGTTCTTTTCAAATTATTTACTACACAGTTTCATCTAAGACCCAAGTGACATTATTCTCGGAGGATTAGGGGAACTGAACAAACTTACCTTCTTGGCTTAGCTAAGCTGTCACTGGTAAAACCGGACAAGTTGCATTAACAACGCAAGTGAATGCAGCAACAAGAATCATTGTCTGTAACACTGTAATTTTAGAAACACTTTCCGGTGGTAAATAAACTACGTCTAAAAGGGTCTGCAACAGTTTCTAAACAGCAGGAGGTAATTGCATCGCTTCATTGGTAAGTGAGAGACCGTCTACTTTATCTGCTTTACATTCTTACAGTTGGAGAAATTCCTTTGATGTCGAAATTTCCATCGCAGGATTATTGATTCTCTTTAAGTCAAGCTGTGAATTGGGTCCAACACAGAAGAAGACGCATGAATGAAATACAAAGCGTTTCTGAATTCATATAAATTCATACAACACAATCTCCTCTTCAGTAATATCATACACCCCGGCGCAATTATCTTAATGCTTTTCAATTCTGTTTAGATGACAAACAATTTTTTTCATTGTCAAGACGGATCCCCATATTCGATTTACCAGGATTGAATCACGTTTCTCATTAGTTGCTACTTTTGTATCTTTTTTCTTTTTTTTTGAGTGAGTGAGTTGACATGAGTGGATCAATAACCAGCTCTGTTTGCTATGTGATGCAAAAACACCCAGCAGGCCATCATTCTGTCTCTGTGTGATAGTAAAGATGCATTATAAACATATTCCAGCTGGCTTGATGCCTGGAAATTGATTATGATTTTATTGATAATCACTGTAGTATGTCATAGTGAGGATAGTGATATGAGGAATATTAGGCCACTGATAACACAATCTTCCTGCTCTTTTCAAAACGTTGACCTTGACTTATAAATAGGTGGTAGAACATATGATCGTTATTCAGTGCTTGTCATTTTAGCGCTTAATTATAAATGGTTAGAATTAATGCAACTCTTGTATGATGAATGCTTATCATTGTTCCGGGTGGCGCCATGTGCCGTCGGCGACAGCAGTTTACACTCTCATTTCTCCTCTCAGCCCTTGGTGAGTTCATACCCTGTGACCCTGTGTGCCCCAAACATTTTGTGCTTCTGTAGACTGACTGTTAATCGATGGGGTAAATTGTCTCATACATAAGAAATAATGCAGGAGTGCATGGAGGTGATGAATCGGTAATGTAGGCTTGTCCCTGGGTATCTTTTTTTTTTTTTAATCTTTTTTCCCCCTGGTTGTTCCAATTCATACATTCTGTATTCAGAGCACTTCAAAGGCTTCAGTGGGAGTGGGGGGAATTCTCAGTGGAAATATACTCACCGGCCACTTTGTTAGGTACACCTGTTCAAACAGACAGTAGAATGGGTGATTTAAGGGGTTTTGAACATGGTGTGGATGTTGGTGCCAGGTGGGCTGGTCTAAGTGTTTCAGAAACTCCTGATCTGCTGGGATTTTTCTGCACTGCCATCTTTGAGGTTTATAGTGAATAGTCGAAAAAAGGGAAAATATCCAGTGAACAGCAGCTCTCTGGGTAAAAAATGCCTTGTTAATGCCACTCCTGTGGGTGCCAATCCTGTCAACTAAGAATGAGAAACTGAGGGTACAGTTTTCACAGGCTAACCCAAAAATAGACAACAGAAAAATGTGAAAACATTGCCTGATCTGATGAGTCTCAATTTCTGCTGTGACATTTGGATAGGGTCAGAATTTGGTGTAAACAACAAGATGGATGCATCCTGCTTTATATCAGCAGTTCAGTATGATGGAGATGATAGTAGGTGGTAGTGTGGCCTCTTAGAACTAAAAGCACATAACCTACCTGAGCATTGCTTCTGACCAGGTGCACCCCCTTATGATTACATTGCACAAATCTTCTAAAGACAGCTGCCATCAGGATAGCACGTCATGTCACAGATCTCAAACCATATCAGACTGGTTTCTTGAGTAAACTGACTGTACTCAAATTATTTAGCCCCTCGACAAAAAGTGTCTAAAGGGAAAAGAAATGCATGCAAAAATCAAGACATATGGAGAAAAGAAAGAAATTACGAGTTTTTGAAAGAAACAGAATCAGCTTACTTAAAACTCTGAATCAGTAACAAATGAAATATAAGGAGGAGGATGGAGACTTGTAAGGTTGACGATACTATTTGTCCTGTTTGAGTTTCTTTTTCAAATAATCTGCTTTCAGATGTGCCTTTTGTTCCAAATGTTTGAAAGGCGAGCTGTAAATTTGAGATAAACAGTTTAATGGGGTGGCATGGGACTGGCATCTACGGGTGTTGGTGTGGTCCGGGTTTCTCGTTGCTTTAACATTTGATTGAAAACGTGTATTCTTCAGCTGTAGCAAAGAGATGGTGCTCTTTGTCTTCCTGCTAGGTGTATGGGTGTATGTCTGTGTTTTTTTTTTGTTTTGTTTTTTTTTTAATAAATAGGACAGGGGGAATGAATGAGAGAGAGAGGGGGAGAGAAAGAAAGAAAACCAAAGGGGAGAAGAGATGGTGAGAAGGGGGGGGAAGAGAGAGAAAAAAAAAAAAAAACTCCTGGGTCACCTGTATGGAGAAAAAAACAAACAAACAAACAAACAAAAACAAACAGAGGAGACAGCAAACAACAAAGAGCAACATAATAATAGAGAAAACAAAGCACCATCACAATAAACTAGCTAGTCATAGATATCAGTATTTACTAAGTAATAAACGATATTGTGCAGCACGCAAGATAGACAGCGCACAGTGTGCTTTGAGGCAGCAGCCAAGAAAGCTTTAGTCCGCGTCTGTGAATACCCATGTGTGCATACCTGTGTGGATCAGCATGCTTGCATTCCAAAGGTTTCTCCATGTAATGATCTGCTAGGGAGTGTGGGGGGGCCACAGCCCCGTCCTCCAGGGTGTGAAGCGGGTATGGAGGAGATCAAAACTCCAGACATCCAGAGGCCCCCAGAACACAAGAGACCATGGAAGACCAACAGAGGGGCAGCCGCGCCACTGTCCCAGTAAGAGCTGAGGAGAGTCCCAGATGAGGGCTCGCCCAGCAGCCGCGGAGCAGAAGTCAGGGGGAGTTGCAGTGACGCGCCCGTGAGCTCCGCCGGCCCCCAGCTGCGCCTGAGTGACCGAGCCCTAGGCCGAGAGGCCGGGGGCACCCCACCTCCAAAGGGGCCCGAGCGAGCCCCAGGCCCCAGGCCCCGACAAGCGGCCGCCAAGGAGTGAGCCGGTGTGTACCCGGACGCCCACCCCCAGACACAAAGAACCACCAACACACCGACACCTGAGGGAGTCCGCCACCGGCAGGGGAAGTGGTGGTGGGTGGAGATAGGCCTCCAAACCTTGGAGGGCCTGAGGTGTCCCCAGAGAGGTGGCGTCTGATACCCAACCTGACATATAGACACAGACATACAGGCACACACAGACACAAACATCCATTCCCACCCTCATGCTCTCATATGCACTCACTCCACACTCAACCAACGTGGAGACAGACATAAAGAGACGCTGTACACACAATCACACTCCCCAAGCGTACTCTACAAACCGGGTCTAGGTACCCTTGCCCCTGGAGGGGGGAATTGCACCCAGACCCAGGTGGTGTTACCCTTTTCCCTGCGGTGGGGAGAGGCAGACCACCCCGACTCCGCAGCAGCAGGGAGGCCCCACACCCCAGACCGCAGTCGGACGGCCAACCCCTCCTACTAGCCCTCCCGCTCCAGCAGGCCGCAGAGAATGGGGGTGGGAGAAGACTCCAAACCTCCCTCCACCCGCTCATTGTAGTGTTGATGCATATGTGTTCTAAGGTGCAATTAAAACCCAGGAGGGCATGGAGCTACCTGCCAAGGAGCAGCAGGTAAGCGCATAGTCCCTCCTGCTAACCCTCAATGACTAAGTGTATTTAAAATTGAGAGGTGGGCAACGACGTCAGGGGTGAGGTATACACCCTGATGGTGATTTGGACTCCGTGATTGTGCCCACCTCCAAGATCCTATATGTATGTGTAATGAGAGTGTGAATAATGTGAATGTCTAAGTTGTGGGATAAAATTGAGGCAGAGGCAGCCAGAAGGGGACAGGGGGGGGGGGTAGCCTCCTCTGCACCCTGGTGACATACCCCCACTCCAAGGCCCTGCATGTGTGGGTGGTTGTGGAGGAGCGGGAAGAGGGAGGCAGCTGGAGATGGGGAGGGAAGGAAGGGAGGGGCAGGTAACCCCTCCCTGGGGCCAGCTCCCCCGCTGACCCCAGTAGGCACTCCCACCCTCCGCGACCCGCCAGGGAAGGGGGGCCCAGGCCCATCAGACCGGGGCCCAGTGCAGTAGCGCCCCCCGGCTCCACAGAGCCCTGGACAGTCCACCCAACCCCACCACAGAGAAAACTGCACCCACCCCACCAACCACACATCTTCCAGACTACACAAGACGGTAAACGCCCAGGCTGAGATCTTCCTCCACCTCTCCTGTATCTCCCCCTCCTGCAGAGAGTTCCTGAGAGAAGAAAGCTCCTGCAAGATGTGACCATCCCCCCCACCAGTTGAAGAGCCCCCCAGGCGGCTCGATGCACCGGCGGCACCCTGCTCCAGGGCCGGGCCCCCATGCACCCACCCGCCCACAACCCCGGCAACACACCAACCAGGACCTGAGCCCCCGAGGCCCGGCCCGGGCCCCAGCCCAGAGACGGAGCGCCCCCAGAACCTCACGCCCATCCCGGACCCACCCAGGGGCAGCCAGGTTGCCAGGTCAGTAACCCACGTCCGTCAGCACAGACCCTCCCCTAGCCCCGCTGCATGCAGCCGCGAGGAAACAGTCACCTGAGAGCCAATGTATGTCTGTGTTTTTAAACGCGGGGCCTTATTTAGAATCGTCCCAGGTGATTTCCAAAGCACTTTGGGTTGAATAAAAGCACTGGTCTTTAAATGAACTCTGACAGTTTATACCCACACCTCAGTGAGTTATCAGTCACCATCAGCTGCCCCACTGCACTGGCGGGTGCAGAGGTCTTATTGGAACTGTGTCTGTGTGGTTATTGACATCAGCAGAAGGACAGAAACACCCCGAGGTTAACAGAGGATGTAGACCTTCTCTGACGTATTTTCATTTCAAACCATACCTCAAAGGAGTTACTTACAAACCCTCATACTCATTTACAAAGCCAGACATATACACATATGCACACATCCACTGTAAGCGCATATGCACAGCCTCACTGAAATCTGAGGATTAAAAGCTTCTGTTTGGTCACAAATTAAACATGTGTGCCTTTCTGTTTATGTGTGTATTAACCAGTGTGTATAATGTAGTGTATGATGAGAGGGAGAGGGGCAGAGAGAGGGGGGGAGATTTTTTGGCAGGGTGCTGAGCAGAGAGAAGGTTCAAAGCTGTGGATTTTTTTTTCCATCTCCCTGCTTCAGCATGTGCACCACCAATGACCTCAATTAGCTCTGTGTTTGATAGACATACACACAGAGCATCCTCAGATCACACACATACAGACAGTAGCAAATACTGAGATATAATATAAAAAGGGAAGAGGAAAGAGAGAGACAGTAGTAGCAATAGGATGTAGCCCATGCCATTGAGCTGCTCAAACCTGTTTTTTGTTGGCCTCCATTTCATCATTAGAGATAAACCCTGACATCCCTGGTTGTGCTGCCTGTTGGTCATAAAGAGAAAGAGTGTGACGGAAAGGGACAGAAAACCAGGAAACATTCACGGACTCTATCAGCAATGAGAGAGGTTACGGTGATCAGAAGTTTGTTATGGCTCAAAGAGAGAAACTATAAAGGAGTGAGGTTCAGAAAACCAAAAAAGAAGACAGAGTGAAGAAGGAGGATGGGTTTGTTTTTTTTTGAAGAAACCAAAACATGAAGGAAGAATAAGAAAAATGCTGGGACTGAAAATGGATGAATGAATGAAAGGAAAGTGACAAGGTAAATGAATGAAAAGCAGAAGGAAGGAGAATTTTTTTTAAGAACGTGAAGATGAAGGAAGATAAATGAATAGGAAGACAAAGAGGAAGAGTCGGGCTGTGCACAGATGTAGATGGCGAAAGCAGGGATCTGTCAAACGGCAGGCTCACTGAAAAACAGTTCTTTGACCTTCACGGGACAAGCTGCCACCACTGACAACAATTTATGCAAGCTCTCACTTTGTGTTATTGGGTTAGAACAGCACGAGTGCATATACGTGTGCTCAGCCATGCATACGCGTGTGCTTTGTAGTGTGCGTGGCCATATGTGTTTGTGATGAAGCATGAATGAACGTAGGAACATACTCGAGAATGTGCGTATGCACTGTGTGTGGGCGAGTAACAGCCACAGCATGAATGAGGTAAAGAGTAAGGGTTTTCCCCTCATCACACATATTCCGATTTCTCTCTCTCTCCCCCTCGCACTCTGTCTCACTCTCTCAGCGGGAATTCCATTAGAGCTTGCACCGTGTTATCTTATCTTGGAAAAATAGCCAAACCGCCCGTGGTTCAGAGCAATTATAGTACACCATATCTCAGGGGGGGTTTACAAATTAAACATAACTTGGGTCATCCACGTTTATCTTTAAGCAACAGCATGCAAACAAATGTTTATGTTGCAACATATTGTATTATGCATAAAAACTGGCATGGCTTTCAAACGGCTCACGCACTTTTGTAGGAAATAACTTAAAGAAGGGATTTGAACAAAGAAAAGGTCATCGTATTATATTAGAATGAATAATCCACAATCTCAAACAATGGAAATTATTGAGCGAACACTAGAGAGGTGAATGGGAGAGTCATTGGTGGCTTCCGGGGAAAAAAAAATACTTTTTTGCTTCAAATCTCCTGAAGGAGTTGGTAAATAATGATTGAATTTCTGTCTGAAAGGCAATTAACTCAATTAATTATGATGTGACTCCCCTGGCACTCTTCACTACTGTAGATACAAGCTTGGTCCATGTGAGGCAGAACTGCTCAGTGGTCAACGCTATGATTTTTACCACTTCCACTGAAACACCACTGGTGCACTCTACAGTCAAAACATTAATGCCGATGGATTAACGAGAAAACTATTTCCCCTTTTTCAACAAGTGATCCGTTTGCTGTGAAAGCTTATCAATAAAATGGAAGCTCTCAAGCGAAATAATGTCTCACAACAAATTTCCAAGTGATATGGGTACTGAGCATGCACAATTAGTCATGCAATGTGAATAGTTATTTCATAGAGATTCGATTTTGCTACGTATTCCTATTTCATGTTCTTAACTTACAGTGGTGGTGAGAGATGAGTTTATTCTTGCTTATTCAGCATATTTACTGAATGTTTTCAATTAGTTTTGAGGTTTATGGATAGTTACTTTACACGTCGAAATAATGCTACTGAATTAAATGCAGCCCATGGGGATGAATACAGATGAACTGTGGGAGGCACATTTTAGATGCTTTCCGCACCACTGCTGTACTTAGAGGGAATACAGTAACCAAAACAAATTGCTTCCTTGTAGCTATCCTGCAGTACTAATGCGGGATAGCTGCACGGAAGGCGGAATTTCTACAATAGCCACCGCAGCAGGTTCATTTTCAGTGGATTGAATAAATATCTGCTGCGCAGCTCAAAATGTCAGGGAACTTAAATAAATGTACACCAAGGGAGAAAAAAAGTCAGTCTGCACACTGCTTTTTTTTACTGTTTGTTCCATCTCTGGCGTCTTTTCGTATCTTGATCTGATGCTATCATCTGCACATGTGTGTATGGTTGTGATGGTAAGGCTTAGTATTTTAAAAAGTCATATTTGGGTTGTTGGATTGTTTTTTTGTGTGCATTCTTTGCTTTAGACCACAGTTCTTCTTTCACTTATGTATACACACCCTAACATGTTGCTTATCCAAGAGGAAGTTGTCCTACAACAATCTTCAATTTCTTTATTTTTCTTTATATTTTGTTAGGAAAATGGGAAATTGGTGCACTGATTTATTGAACCATGTATAAATATACATGGGAATTTGGTACATAAGACAAAAATACATTTTCCACAATTTTAATGAGTTTAAAAGCCAACTTTTGGTATCACCATACTCTTCAACAGAGCCTGAACGTTCAGCTTTGTTGTAATTTCTTTGAGTAGTCTTCAGGCATAGTTCTCTGGGCTTCTTGAAGGGCATTTTCTTCCATCGTCTTTTACATCTGGTTGTAGACACTCACTGCTGTATCTCTCTTCTGACCTCCTACGATTTGAGCAAAAAATGTTAAATCTGGATTCATCCCTCCATAAGACCTGTTGCCACTGATATTCAGTCCAGTTTTTGTGTAATTTGACATACTTCAGCCTTTCTCCCTGTTTCCCTTTCTTAAGAATGGCTTCTTGACAACCACCCGTTCACTGAGACCATTTCTGATGAGGCTTTGATGAACTGTAGATGGCTCACCAGAAGAGCCAGATGCATCTCTCAGGTCTGTGTCAGATTTAAGGACATGGCTTTCAGATATTGTTCATCTGCTGTAGACAGATTTTTAGGCCTGCCACTTCTTCTTTTATCCTCCACTTGTCTAGTTTGCGGAATGTTTTAAAGACACACTGTACATGATGCCCAGATATGGCAAGTTTAGGGCAAAATACAAAAATACTGTTTTATGCCTGTCAACCTACATTATCTTTGGTATTTTTTTTTATAGATTAAGACACGAGAATAAATAACAACAAGTTGCTAATAACAAAGTGTCTAAAGAAACTATTTAAAAGTGGTTCTTTACTAAGCTGCCTGTTATGTGCAGATAGGTGTCTAGGTGTCTTTTTTATGCTCGAATGATTCGCAAGTCAGTGTTAAGTTCATTCATCAGAAAATGATCAGGTACAAAGACAGAATAAACAAAAAACCAGCCGATGTCTGAATAAAATTTTTAAGAGACCTTCAGGAAGTCAGGAGAACTACTGCTCAAAAACACTCCTTGGAAGCAAAATATAAAGAACTGAAGGATGGTCAAGACTTTTGCACTGTATATTCCCAAACTTATGTTATAAATGTGGAAATTTAGATGACATTGAAGTAGCCATCTGTGGTCCTCCTCTCTATGTCCTTCCTTTGAGCTTTGTCATTGCAATATGTATCATGCCTTAGTATCAGTGTGCATGCCTGCATGTGACTTAGCGTGTGTTATCCTGATTGCAGGAGGCTCACAGGCACAATCTGGCTGCTTGAGAAGCATCTGCATCTATGAGGGCAGTCATCCACCTGTTGTGGAAGCCAACAGTACGGAAGGCTTTCCAAGAGTTTGGAGAGTAGAGAGAAATTATCACAAACACAGACTGATAGCTTTTGATGTGTGGCCATGAAGCCAGTTGGTGATTTGTGGCCACACCCCAACATGAGATTTGAAAAATTAGAAGAGAAAACTTTTCACTTCTACAACTTCTTTCATCTGTATGAAAACACACTAATACCTGCAGACACTCAGCGGGCCTTAAAACCTGCACAACACACACAGAGTGGACCCATGAAGGCTAGAGGCTGTTTTGTGACATGTGATTAGTGATGACTCCTAAAAGTTAAACTTGCCTCTGGTTGCACATACACACATGCATACACAGATACTAAACACACAGTACACACAGACACTCAGGTAAGTTAAAAAGGTTTTCTGCCCCATGGTTGTCCTTGGGCAATATCATCACAGAAAGAATCAATAGAGCCATCGCTCAGAGTGAGTAGAAAGAAGAAGAGACACAGAGAGGCATTGAGAAATATATAGCAAGGGCTGACTGGGGAAGAGGGGGAGTAAAAGGGAAAGGAAGGGAGAAACAGCAAAAGCAAATGAAAGTAAAGGGAAAAAACAAACAGAAAAGTAAGCAAAAGAGTGTATCATTAGAGGGAGTGAGACCAGGACACAGAGGTATACGAGGAGTAAGGAGCTGGCAAAGGTGTTGGAGGCAAGCAGGACAAAAGGAAGCCAGATACAAGTGACAAGTGACAAGGACGGATTAGGGTTGCAGGTAAAAGAACAGATGTAGAAAAGGTGGTGAGTGAGTGAATAAAGGAAAAACAGGCAAGAAGGAAAAGAGAACAGTAAATTAAAAGTACATTAAAAATAGGAGGCTATAAAATGTGGGCAGAGATGAAGAACAGAGAGAAAAAGTAAGATGGAAGGAGGATGAAAATGAAGACAGGACAAAAGAAGAGGAGAAAATGGAATGAAGTGGAGAAAAAAGAGTGATTAAGTGTTTGAGTGAGTCAGTGATTAAGTGAGACAAAGAGTGACCCTGCAATCAAGTTTTGTCAGGTTTATGGTGTACAGTACATGAATGACATGTTGTTATGCTTGATGGTCAAATTGTAATGTAATTGCTCTTGTCAACATTGGCTGATCAGAGCTTCTTGAGCACTAATGAATGTCTTACAGTAAAGCTGAAAATAAAACACAGGAGCTTTGGTGCAGTACACATCCAAAGCACTATTATGAGTTTTCAAAGCTGTGCCGAGGAGAGATTTTATATTCACAAGGGCTGTGAAGTTTTAACAATTGTTAATCATGGCCAACAAATAGAAATATAACCTGTATCAAAAGATTTTATTACATGTACAATGCATACAAATGTATTTCAGTTCATTGCTTTGGTTTTACAGCCTGAACTTTTATTGTTTTGGTTCAACAGATCAACTTATTTCCATTTGCAAGCTTCCAAATGATTGGCGCTCACCAAATGTTAGCAGCTGGTTGTGAAAGGGTGACAAATTCAATGCTTAAGGTCCCAAATATCTTTCTTGGGAGTTGGCAAAGACTGTCTTTAAATGAGACTTAATAATGGTCTTTTATTTAGCAGGTAGTCAGAGATATGGTTCTAAATTAAAGCAGATGTTTTCCATATCTCTTTCCTATACAAAAAACTAATAACTAACACATTCCCACATCTACTTTATAAAGTGGTCATACTGTCGTTGCTCTATTTAAAGCTAGCTTCCACTTCCACTGAAGGGCAGCAAAGATTTTAAGGGATGTTTACTTGACCTTGTATTGTAAATTAGATCATCCTGAGCAATATCCTAAACAGCAAAGAAGAATTTAATACCATAAATACTGTTAAGGGCTGTTGTCACTTGTGTGGGTGTGTGTGTGTTGATAAAGGTGAAAGGAGCTCAGACTGTTAAGACGAAAGGACGAGTAGCAGTAGTTGGATGGAGCGGATGTGCTTCTGTGAAGCTATAATTACATTGGGCCAGTTATGGCCAGGAACTGTGCCAGTCTGTTGTCAACTTCATTAGGAAGTCCCATGTTAATGCAGTGACAAATGGCCTACATGGAAAAGTGACTGATTAGATTGAAATAGATCATAGAAGACACAGATTAGCTCATATTAGCCTCATACAAGACCTCACATTATTACCCAGCTGGCCTGTGTTCCCACTCTGAGGTGAGCTGTGTCTCCCCACTCTCCCCTCCTCTTCATCCTCTTCTCACCCACTCTACACATTGCAAAGTGCTGCGAACGCTTGGGGAGAGGCATAGTGGCCTATATTAATGTAATCCCCTGCACCCAGCACTGCCAGCTCAGCACAGTACAGCCTCCCTTATGACAATGGGAGTAATGGGCACAGCTCTTACCTATTATCACAGCTCACTGTAGCCAGGAGGGACATTAACCTGTGGAACTCAACATGTACATCTTCTGCAGCCTGATGTTTTCTTTTTTTCCACTTTCGGTCACGCCGTGGAGAAACCGATCCACCAACGTTCAATATGGGCTGAATCTATACTGCTGTGCCAGGGGAATATCTGTCTTAGAGAGAAAACAGTGGGAACATTTATTTTTCCACAGTTAAGGAAATTGTAATTGAACAGTTGCAAGGTATAGCTAATCTTTCTAGCCTGTAAATGAGCGAAAAATGTAATTAACCCACATACCCCTCAGGCATGAAATGAAAACGCACAAACACTTTGCTCACTTATCAGGTTGATCAAAGACAGTTGGCTCTATATTTGTTTCGATCTGAGAGATAGTAAATCTCAGTTGAAACAGTCATAAAATGCAACTTTGAGACTTTTAAATGGATCTGCAAAGACTGTATGAAAATGGGCAAATATTGTGGATCAAAGACAATATGATGATGAAATGAAGAGCATAATGATGAAAATTAAGAAATTAAGCTTCTTGAGAAACACAAGCTTTTTTTCTAAGAGAGAGAAACAGAAAGTGTGGAATTTCAGACCAAACAGACTTTTAATAGCAGTGTGTGATAAAGTAGATAGACGTATCGAAACATTATTTATTGGAGCATTTTCAGGGCAGATCCTATATGTTTTACAGACACCGCATAAGCAACTGAACTGGAGAAACGCGTTAGCAAACGTTATGTGTTGTATATCATTGTCAAATTAATTCTTAAAGCCTGCTGTAGCCTAATTATCCCACTTAAATGAAACCATGGTTGAAAGGATTGCTGTAGCCTCTATTTTCCTGCGGTCGGTCTGTGTTGGTGCATCTCTAAATTAAGATCACATTTCCCATAAAAATTCATTACTTTTTTCAGCAAAGTGGCGCTGCAACTAGTCACTTCTCCTCCTCCTGCCTAGCATTTCCCTGTCCCTGTTTTTCTGCTTTTTTCTTTTTAATGTTTTTGGTAAGAGGATGAAGGTGTTGGAGGCATTTCTAAGCTTTTCATTCATTCTGACATCTGCATATTAAGTTCAGCTTCTCCCTCCGTCAGTTGTGTGCTGTAACATGATGTATATAATGGTGTGCATCCACCTTTGTATTTTCTTTATTTTGTAATATAATGAATTAGATCTAAAGTATTTTGTGTTGTATAGTTGCATTTAATGTGCAAATGAAGTCTACTGGGTCCAGTGAAGAACCCTTTATGTTCACCTAGAAGTTGTTAACTTTGTATGTCTGTGTTTTGTTGCTATGATAGATTGTGTACCATCACTTTATAGCTTTTATGATTACCCCCCCCTCCCCTCCCCCTCCCCCATGCATATTAGATAAGTCGAGGGAATTGATTTTACAAGATTAAAGTTCTGGAGCAAAGAAACAAAAGAAATTATTATCAAAAGGCACTTTTCAGGTGAGTAAATCTCTGCGTGTTCCCTTTCACATATAATCGAATATAAATATGAAAATACACATTAGTGCTGCTTCTGTTCTCACGCAGCCAAAATGTACTTTGAACATTTAAATAAAATATGCAAAGTAACTATTGTTTCAGCAGCATTTGTGTTTAATTGTCACACTTGCTTATGAGCTGTCAAACATTTCCCTCCAGTAATGTCACAATTAAATTAACATTTCATTTCTGCTGAACTAATGTTTTCATAATGCAGTCATGTCCAATTGTCAAAGACCGGATTTGCCATGGGAACTTTCAGGAGCCAATCAAACTCAGTTTGTGACAAAGCAAGAAAGAATGCAATAAATGCCAGCAGTCTTGATCGCATTTTGCACCCAACAATCTGTGTGTCATATTATTGATGACACAAAACGTGTCTTTTCTTTGACAGCTTGCTCGGTTTTTGAGCAAATGCAGTACAGCTTCCTCTGAAGATTATACAGTCATTTCTATGGTACATTCATCCTTGGATTCTGCTAATTCTACCTTTTTATCCACTTTCCAATTCAAACATTTTCTTTCTTCCTCGTGACAGCGATGAAACAAAACCAAACAAGCTTTTTCAAGTCCTGGCCTACTACAAAACGGCATCTGTCTCGTCTTTGTCTTTTATGTACATCAGCAACAGGTGTTACGCATCAACTGAGATAAAAGACACCAGAAAATCTGCAGATGTCACTTGATACACGTGTATCTTTCTGTTGGTGTTTATGATAACAGCGAGCTTGTAATGTGCTGGAGACATTAATCTGAACGTGCTGTGAAAATCAAAGACCAGCAAAGAACATAAAAGCAAAAAGAGCTGCAGGCAAGCTCAAACTTCTACCTTGGGAAAGTTTAAATGATTAAAAAGCTCACAGCAGCCCTCCCTCCACCATCCCGTGGCTCATTATGCCTCATGTCCTACTATTGGACCTCATCATTTTCTGTAATTGCCCTCATTGGCCGGATTCCTATTTGGCCTATTTTGTCCCATTCTGCTGAGAAATTAAGGCATTCCTCTAGCGACCCTGACCTGTCCCAGGCTTTGTCATTTGACTGACAGCCCATTAGCGAATCAATGATTGGTTGAATCTTGGAATGTGTCAGCCAACCTAATTAGAACTGAGTCCCTCCTCTCTGAATGTCAATTGAGACCCTTGGAGGAAACAAAAGTGCAGGAAAATTAGGCCTTTCTAATCCTCTAGAAGGAGACTGTTTTACACAACCAGATTGGTTTGATTTACAGTACAGAGGCTAAAGAACAAACGTGTTTGTGGATACCAATGTGCAAATGCAGTCTTGCAGAATTTAATGTGGAAAACAGCATATTATGCACATATTAATCACTTATATTCATGCATGCAGCTGCACAAACAATAATTCACCTGGGCAGTGAGTGCATATTTCCTCTGTCTTACACAAATATATTCACTGAAACTTTTCCAGAGGTCCTGATTAACACTTCACCTCAATCACCTGTACAAACCCTCGGTGTCTCACAGGGAGGTGATTAAGCGGATGCCAACACAAACACACACTTAATTACACACATCTATGCATACATTCACATAAGAAAAACGCACATTCCCACACATCTCTTCTCTCCTGAATACACAGATGCTCAGATTTTGATGTGTGTTAACATGTTTAGAGACACACACATACAAGCTTAAACACACACTGTCACACTGAGTCGGGATACATGTGTGCATGTTTTTCTGGCAGCTGCTTATGCCCACAGCAGGTTGGGAGACTATTTGGGCTAATCAGTGCAGCTCTCCACCACAGATGGTCCTTGACTGAATCTACTACTATCCTGCCATTAGTCATCCTGAGGAAACTCAGAATTCATGAACAACAATAAATAAATATTCTTCTTACCTTGAAGATCTGGGTTTTAATGTGTTTGTGAGTTCGATCATGAAAACTGAGCCACATTTGTTGTCACAGGAGGGCTGAAGATGTCCTTTTTTTCCTCCTTTTTTTTTAAAACCTCAGGCAAGATGCTAATGAGTTGTGGTGTTGGTGAGGGATTTGTTATGAAAAACTGGTGGCAGCGTAGATGACAGTTTATTAGGCTGGCTTAAGATAAGATTGATATTTGTGTGGCGGAATATCACTTTACTGTGATTCTAGATTATATTTGCAGGAGTAAGTGATTATTTTTGGAATTCAATTTCTGTGCAGAGCTACAGCTACAGTGAGTGTTTTCTTTTCTTTTTCTTTTGTTCTGTTTCTGAGGGTGCAAGGTCTTTTAGAGGACACGAATGTATTCTGATTTGCTGATCAGCCAAAATTCTCTTTGGAAAAGAACAGAGGGATAGCAGACCAGAAGGCACAATGGGAAATGCAAACTTAGTGTGATGCAAAAACAAGTGTAATTCAGTTCTCAGCTCATATGTATAAAAAATGTACACCTTTTTTGTAAAATATGCATGAATTGAAGTATTTTCAAACTCTGCTTCTGCATACTTCAATCTCACATTTAATCATTAAAATCTTTTTAGTGTGAAATAATTTACTACTTAAGAGCATTTCCTTGTTTGGATTTCTTATGAAACAACAACAGAAATCTTCATCCTGACTTGGGTAAGGACAGAAAGTTGATCATGCTGATCTCTAATATTGTCTTGTTCATTGTTTACTTTAGCTAGTATTGGCTAATTAACAATAATCACAAAGCCTTGTTAACACTGATGTGAATGCCACTGTTTTTGCAGGTATTTAGACAGAAACCACATTGTTGCACAAATAAAGTCTTGTCTCAGTGATGTTACTAGATAAAAAATTAAGGCATCTCCATGGAACGTTTTCACAATTTAGCCTGAGGGAAGCAATATTTGTTTGCCCCAAATGCAGTGCGAACACTCCATGTAAGTGTATTTCATAACATTACCGTTTCTACATTTTTGTCTAAAAAAGCCCACTGAAGTAATTATAATCTAGAGGTTATCAGAAACATTTGGCATTATAAAAATTCATTTTAAATCATGTACGCTAAATGAAAATAGGTCTTAGGTACAAATACTGAAATGTTTAATTATGAATCATAGCTGTGGACTGAGTGAACAAAAGCACTGACATACCAATACAGAAATACCCAGATGTTTGAAAAAAAAAAAAAAAAACAACCAGCAAATCTCAGCTGCTTTAAAGATAAAGATTTAGACTTTTTAAAGATCTAGTGTTTTCCATATATATTCACTCACTACTTTGTTAAGTACACCTGTTCAACTGCTTGTTTACATAAATAACTAATCGGTCAATCACATGGGAGCAACTCAAGTCACTTTGGCAGACAGGCACGCTCAAGAAAACCTGCTGAAGTTCAAACCATTCCTCAGAATGGGGAAGAAACTTTGTTTCTGTGACTTTGTATGTGCTATAGTTGTTGGTGTTTATTTGGATAGAAAATATCCAGTGAGTGGCAGTTTTCTGGGTGAAAATGCCTTGTTGATGCCAGAGGGCATAGAAAAATGGCCAGACTGCTTCAAGTTGATAGGGAGGCAACAGTTACTCAAATAGCCTTTTGTTACAACCAATGTATGCAGAACAACCTCTCTGAATGCCCAGCACGTCGAACCTTGAAGAAGATGAATCCTAGTTTCTCTGTCCATTCATCAGAGTCTGAATCTGATGAATATATCAATGTTAGATAGAAAGCACTTAGGCATAGAAAAAAAGTACATTCCTGAACGTGTGTGTGAATTCGTGAATGAGACTTGTACTATAAAGCGATTTGAGTGCTTAAGCTGAGTAGTAAAGCACAATATAAAAACCAGTCCATTTACTGTAGGAAGGCCAGAATTTGGTGTAAATAACAAGAAAGCACAGCTCCATTCTGATTTGTATCAATGGTCCAGAGTGGTGGTGTAATGATGTGGGTATATTACCATGGCACACTTTTGGTACCTTAGTACTAGTTTATTTTCATTTAAACTCCATCCTCTGACGGCTGCTTCCAGTAGAATAAAACTCACAAAGTTCAGATCATCTCTGGTATCTTGAACATGACAATGAGTTCCCTCCACAATCAGCACATCTCAATCCAATAGAGAACCTTTAGGATGTGGTGAAATGGGAGCTTCTCATCATGGATGTGCCTCTGACAAATTTGCAGCAACTGTGTGTGAGGCTATCATGTCAATATGGACTAAAATCTCTGAGGAATGTTTCCAGCAACCTGTTGAACCTGTGCCGCAAAGAGTTAAGCCAGTTCTGAAAACAAAAGGTGGTGCAACCTAACATTTGCAAGGTGTACCTAATAAAGTGTCCAATGAGTTTACATATAAATGTATCAGAATATATATTCATGACTTAAAATAAACCAAGAAAACGCATTCACAGAACGAAACACACATGCACACACCCACACACACACACTATGTGGATTTGCCAGACATGTGCAGAATGTTGCCAGACTGTACACATATACGATTACAAACGCAGACACACTCACTTTTTAAATAGAGGCACACACACACAGACACACACACTGGGCGTACATACACATGCAGAGTGCTTCTGTTGCTTCTAGATAAGTCTCTCTCCATAGACCACTGTCTTTGTACAGTGGAGAGAGCAGAGGGTGAGAGGAAGTCAGAGAAATGAACTCATGTCATTAATTTGTTTCAACTCCAAAGACACAAAGCATGCCAAGCCCAAATCTCACGTAAACATTCGCACTTCTCCACACTTGTGTACTCCCTACAGCATTTCCAGCTTTGCTACAATCGATTGTCTTTATTTTTTCTGTTGTATTCTTTCTTCTTTTCTTTCTTCTCCACCGTTCTTCTCCTCTCGTGTCACTGTCTTGCTACTTGTTTGTGAATATTGTGCTAAAAGGTGATATTAATGCCTTTAGAGCTGTGCCAGGAATACTAACACACAGCTTCCTAGCATTTCAGCACCCTCTGTGCTACCTGGGTTTGTACTGCCAGATTACTTAGGATTACATTTTCACACAGCCACACAATGACACACTGACACACACACATGCATAGACATAAACCATTTCTCCTCACAGAAGAGCACTCACCCTTACTCAAATTGGCAGTCGTTGTTGGCTCACCCCTCAGTTGAACCACTATGTTCTCCCGCAGTCTTTTACTAGTGTAATTGAAGTTTCGGTTCGGGAATGAATCATTGATGTGGTTTAATAGTGTGGGTTGTATGTTTGGGGGCAAAATGGCAAATTTGCTGTCTACCTCAAAGAGACATGAAATTTGAAAGGAAGAGTAAGGCAGTGGGAGGAAAAGATCAGAGGAAAACCAGGATGAAGGTGAAGGCAGGAGGAAATGGGTGGAGCTGGATAGATAAACGAAAAGGAAACGGATCAAGAGCGGATGTGTGCACATTTAAAATGCAGAGACAGAGGGTTTGGTAGAAGGAGGGCCAGAACAAATAGAGGGCAGTAGGTGTTGAGCGAACAGGAGAAGCGATCTCACACTGTGAAACAGAGACACAGCTCCGCTAGCAAAGATGAAGGGGTGCTTAATTGGGTTTCTGATTCCTGCTTAATCCTATCCTCAATATTAATCCCTTACAATGTACATAATCATAATAAATACATCCACAGGGAGAAACTGTTAATAGGAAACCGTAATGCAGATAAAGAGTGCATGTGGGACACCTGTATACAACCTTTGGGGACACACTGAGGACGTGTCTCATTCATCTTTCCCCCGTGCAGTGTTTTGAGCACCAAATAGAGTTTGAAATCACACTTGAGACTCTAAATAACATCTTGCCCCAGGAACATATCGTGCTGATGAAATATAACTGTATCACTGTTGTATTCTTTAACAATGGTTTATATCCATGCAAGGCAGCAACAAGTGGAAATAAGTCAACTTGCCCCAAAACAAAAATCCATTTTGGGGACCTTGTTTATCAGCTCTGCTTGTGCCAATTTTGAAAAAATACTCTTTCTCACTCATGTTCCCAGTGTTTTAGTTTGTCATGTTGCCACTTACTAGCCTCTAGAGTGTTCTATACCTAGAATTCATGTAACATATTTCACAGTTAATTATTTTTATTCAGGTTTCGGATTTGTGCTCGTGTCTTTTTTTGAATGATCAAGCAAGTCTTTCAATAAATTTTTAGAGTGGTTTGTGTATTGTATTTAATTTATTTTGCCCAGCTTGTTTAACGAAGTAAATTCTAAGGTCTTGCTGTAAAAATGTTGTACATATAAAAATACAATATGACCATGTACAAATCATCCCAGTATTGGCACAAATCCAAGATTAAACTACTTTTAAACGACTATAATGAATACACATCAGCTTTATTGGTGTTTGATTGACACATCATGTCATGATCGAACAGGGAGGATTCAAACACAGGACTCTGAATAATGCAATTAAGTGAGTTTATTTACAGGTAGACAGCAAATATGGTGGGGGTGGGAAGAAAGAGAGCTCCAGGGAATCCAGGGAAGGGAACACACATCCAAACTCACTCTACACAGATGTCCACTCACACTCATGCTCGCTCGACAGGGTTTGAGAGGAAACAGGAGGGGTTCCAGGAGGGTCTGCATAGGAGAGGAAACACACATTAGAGAATCAGCATAGCACGATGAGGGATTCAGGAATTACAAAGAGAGCTGAGGCTACACTAACTGTGATAAGTACAACGATCCAGTGAAGAACATCACCCAGTAAGCCCAAATGAAGATGATGAGCAGCAGGTGAATAAATTGCAGCCAGGTGTGTTTGCCAAAGGTGGGAAACTGCAAAAAAGAGTACCCCCCAGGTGGGGGAGGAGTGAGGAGGAGAGAGAGAAACAGAAGCACAACAACAAACACTGACAGGGCAGAGGAGAGGACTGGAGGACCACACTTATGGGATGGGCCTAACTAGGAAGGGCATTTATTTGTACCACCCCTCCCTTAAAGTTGAGAGACTCCAGTTCCTCTTTTTCCAGGTAAATAACAATTTAACCCTCCTCAATGCATCATTAATAAGACTATATGATAATAATATAAAATTCTGTCCTGGAACTTTTTTTTTATAACTATACATGCAAAACAATACATTTTAAGCTTTGAAAAAGGGAATCCTCCTCATATGACTTATTGTGGTTTGGTCCAGTTGCAAAGATGAGCTTAAAATTCAGGATGTGTGCGACATTGTTGTTTGCTACTAACTCTCATGAGAATAAAACATATTTATGCTTGTAGCCAGCCTGCATTTTGTTAGCTTCATTACCTCCCAGTTGAATCGAGTTTTTCTTATTGTTACCAGGCAGCCATGTCTCCCAGTGCATGTTTACAAGGTAGTAGGCGCATAGTACTTGTATACAACTGCACTTACTGAATTTTGACCCATTTTATGATTTTTGTGTTTCAGCCAAAGTGAGAAACAGCCCTAGGAACATCCCTGGTCTCGTTTACATATGGTATGGCAAAATCTTCTCCCAGCATATTATGTTTCCCTCTTACTTTTAAATTGTCTATAATGTTGTAATGCCATCATAGTACTCAATACATTGCAAAAAGTAGATGAAGGGATAAAGTTATAGAGGGATAAAGTTAATGAGCCATGCCATGAATCTATGGGAAAGAGTTGTTGAAGCTACGTTATAAAGAGTGGTGATGCTCAGCAAGCAGCAGTGTGGCTTCATGCCAAGAAAGAACACTACAGATGCAATGTTTCCTTTGAAAGTGTTAATGAAGAAGTATTGAGAAAGTCAGAAGAAGTTGCACTGTGTCTTTGTAGAGCTGAAGAAAGCATTTGATAGGATGCCAAGAGAGGAACTGTGGTACTGCATGAGGAAGTCAGGAGTGGCAGAGAAGTATGTGAGGATAGCGCAGGACATACATGAGGCAGCAGTGAGGTGTGCAGTAAGAGTGACAGAACAAGTTCAAGGTGGGGTTCGGCTCTGAGCCCCTTCTTGCTTATAAGAGTGATGGACAGGTTGACAGATGAGGTAAGGCTGTGATGTTTGCAGACAACACTGTGATCTATAGTGAGATTAAAGAGCAGGTGGCAGTGAGCCTTAAGAGATGGAGGTATGCACTGAAGACAAGAGGAATGTCAGTAGAAGCAAGACAGAATACATGAGTGAATGAGAGGGAGACAGGTGTAACTGTAAGGTTGCAAGGAGTAGATCAAGTGTGAGTGAAGGAAGATGAATTTACACACCTGGGGTCAAAGCAACAGGCAGTCCAGGCAGAGAGGAGTGGGTGGAGACGAGTGTCAGGGGTGATTTGTTACGGAAGGACAGCAGCAAGAGTGAAAGGGAAGGTTTACAAGATGGTGATGAGACCTGCTGTGATGTACAGTTTGGAGATGGTGGCTCTAATAAAAAGACAGGAAGCAGAGCTGGCAGGGTTGAAAGTGTTAAGTTGTTTTGTTGGGAGTGACCAGAATGAGCAAAATTAGAAGGACAGATCAGGTTGAACAATTAAGACACAAAGTTAGAGAAGCAAGGCTGAGATGTTTTGGACATGTGCAGGGGAGGGATAGTGGATCTAATGGACAAAGGATGTTGAATATGGAGCTGTCAGGCAGAAGGAAAAGAGAATGACCACATAAGAGGACAGTGGAGGTTAGGGTGCTAACAATAGGGTGCGATGAAGGATGATGAGCCACTGTGGTTGGTGACACCTAACAAGAAGATTGTAAGATTTTTTTTAAATTATCCAAATTATTTACTGTGCATGTTTTATGTCATCAGTTATATGTCTCATAAGTGCCAAGAAGCCATACATAATCAAAATATAAAATAATTTTTAACATTTCTTTTTCTCTTTTTATCTAATGCACATAACTACAAATATCCCTAAGTAACAATGTAAAATGAAACCAAAGAAAAGAGAAAAATGTTTGCTCAAATTGATAATATATCATTTGGTTACATAACAGCTTCAACACCCTGGTCCGCTCAGATTTCCACATTATAATGAACTCGGTTTCCAGACAAACATTATCACATTTCACTACGTAAACAAACAGAAATATATTTGGAAAAACGCGTTTTTCCCTCTCCTCTGCCCAGCTTCAACAGGTACCAGAGGGAGAGTGTGTGAAGAGTCATGCAAGTTTAATGCTGCCGGTTTCTGCCGTACAACAAAGCCCACAGTGTTGGTTTTCATCTTTCCTCTATTTGGAGCAAGTGGAGCATGAGGCGAAGGAGGAAAGGTAAGGAAACACTCTTTTCCCCAACTGTCTCATATTTGTCAGTAAATCGCACTGGTATCACATCAGGTCACCCAGTAGGCTGTGAAATGACTTGTTGATCCCGGGAATATGTGTGTGTGCGTTAGTGATAGACAGTCAGCGAGAGGCAGTGATACTTTTATCTGCAGGTTCGCCAAGGAAACCTTTTCAAGCCAGACCTCACAGTGAAACGGCCCTGCCAAAGCCACAGAGAGTGAGAAAGAAAGAAAAGCAGAGACGGGACATTAAAGGCATCACTGGTGTTTGACAAACAGGGAATTATCAGAAAAAGGGTGTGCGGGGACTATGAGAACCACAGCACCACCAGCCCAGATTTCACCCGGTGGACACAAAGATTTGCTGAATGTTCCGCTCTAACGATGGCAAATTAGATCCGGGGGACAGAGAAGTGAGTGCAGAATGAATGAAAGGAGTACTGAGCACTGTCCCTTGCATGAAGCCATATTAGCATGCACAGTAGATCTCTTTTATGGCATTGGCGCTGTCCGTGGTGCTGAAAAGACGTGGTTACACAACGGGTAATGTTCTACTTGGACGGTAGGAAAGAAGTGGGTATAAATCCCGGAGGAAAATTGAGATTTCAGCGAGCTATTAGCTTTGTGTTGCCCAACCTGGCAGGAACATCGCGATCCGGCCTGCAGAGGTGCTTAAAAGTGGCATATTACATCAGAAAATGAATGGCCACCTTTTCAAAAAGGATTCAATTTGAAAAAAAAAACAACAACTTTCAGTCCTCTTTTTGCTTCGAATCAATCTTTATGACACTCACAGCAGTCTAATACTTTTTGTGCTCGGAATTTGTGCATTTCCGAAAGATCTTTGCCATCAATAGCTCTCTGTACAAATCTAAGTCATCTAGAAGCAGCAAACTTATTTCTGTATTTGATTGTCTGGCTGGCTTAATACTATTGTAATACTCCCTCTCTCTCTCTCTCTCTCTCTCTCTCTCTTCCGCATGTAACCCCGGCGGAAGGGGCTACATGAATAGGATGAGGGACCTATGGATATATATATATATATATATATATATATATATATATATATATATATATATATATATATATATATATATATATATATATATATATATATATATATATATCAGATAAGACAAATCCGATGTTTTTTCAAAACTGAATGAAAAGATTAACGGCAAATTTTCCCCGGGACCCGAAGAAGCGGAAGAAAATGTTACCCGACGAATTTTCATTAAAATTCAACAAGAGGCAAGCTCCGTGAGAGGTTAGATTATTGGCGGGCAGGCTCTCTGCGCGCGCGCGCGCACACACACACACACACACACACACTTGGAGAGACGCTCACACACACACTTCACAGCTGGTGTGCCTTCCTCCAGCAGAGACTGACAGAAGCGGGGCGACCGCACTAAGCTGTGAGCGCTCTTTTCTCCTCTCCTCCACCAAGCGCGTCTTTTACTGTTGACATAAAAACTTTGAAGAGGTGAGAGTCGAAACGTCAAAACGCCGACAAATCACCGTCGACAGCGCGCATCAACAAAGAAGAAAGGGGGAAAGAAAAGAACCATCAAGTCTGAGAAAAGCGGTGGAGCCGGGAGAAAGAGGGAGCTATGCCATCTCCCGCCGAGCAGAGCCCAGTCCTCCAGTGTTGTGTGTCGGAGCTGCAGCATGGTGTCTCTTTCTGGACTCTGGACCTACTGCCTCGCCCCGGGGAGAACTCATCTCCTTTCCTTCTCTGCCAGAACGCTCCTGCTGCTTCTCTTATTAACCGTCTCTTCCTCCCCGGACGCCTGCTTCCCTCACCCACAACCTTGCCACATTCTCGCCCGGATAGGACACACCGTGCGTCTCGGTGCGCTCTTGCCTACCCGACAGCCGGCACGGATACAAAACGCGCTCAACCGCGCCCTGGCCAGCCTCCGGCATCAAGGCGGAGGGACAGACTCCTCCACAACAACCTCTCAGTCACCTCCTCTGCTGCCCTACAACCTGAGCTTGGAAATGGTGGCTCGATCGCCCGCGGGAGGGGACCCTGAGTCATTGTCCCGTAGTGCCTGCCAGGACCTGGTGGTCAGGGGTGTGTCAGCCGTGCTCGCCTTTCCCCGCTCCAGGGAGGAGCTGATCCAGGTGGAGTTTCTCTCCTCTTTCCTGGAGATCCCCTTCGTATCTATCCTGGAGGACACAGAACCCCTTGTGACTAAGGTAGGAATTGACGCTGTGTGTCTTTCCTGGCGTCACTGTGCACCTGTAGCAATCATCTTTGAAAGATGACAGTGAAAAATGGTTATGTGTGTATATATCATGGCTTTCATCTTTCCAGCATCTTGCACTTCAATTAGCAGCATGCCATGACCTAACATAATTTCATCTGATTCCAAGAGCTGACATTCACCAGTAAGTCATTGACTGACCCATTAGCCTGTGGCATGGATTTTGTTATCTGAGTTGGTGCAAAATGCTTCCTACTAGCCAGATTTTAAGGCAGGCTAAAGGCAAATGGACAGTGTAAAGAACTGTGATCATCAGAGCAGTTACACTAAAGAATGATTAAAATAATACAGACAGAAATGGTGATAATGTTACATGGATAATTAATTTTAAATAAAGAGACATTTTAGTGTATCAGACTTTAACTTCTAGCACTGTTGCCTTCTTCCAGCAATGTCTGCTGTTCAGACTGATTTTAACTGAGCTCTGGTGAACCTGCAGGCCCTTAACATGCATGTTTAATATCTGGTCACTCTGACTTGGTATTGGACTGAACCCCCGAGCGAGGTGAAAATTTCTCTCTTTCTAAGCTCTTTTCTCTGTGAATCTATGTGCGTATGTGTGTGTTTGTGCCAGAAAGGATGTGTGTACTTAGAGATTGCTTCTGGCACCTTTCTGAGCCCATTCCAGCAGTTGAAATACTGATAGACAGATGTCACGGAGAAGTGTGGCTCACTCTATTAGTATGATCACATATATGCTATGTTTATGTGTGTACGTGCAAATTAGGTAGACAACACAGATCTATGTGTGTGTGCAATGTTAGTATTCCCAGCAGAACTGCCAGTCAGTCAGTGCAGCTTCTGTCACATTTGCCTACATAAAAATGTCTCTATCCCACTGAGCAGCCAACTGCATCTCTAAGTCACCACAAACATATGAATGCATGCACTTTGCACACACATATTTAACTATCACCATCATGTGGGGTGGGGGTAAGTCTAAAATCTTTGTCCTGCCACCTCTCTTTGCCAACAATGGATTGCTTATTTCAATAAAGGTTGCATGAATGAGAAGTCAAACCACTTGATGAATGTGTCGGCAGAGCAGGGAGATAAGCAGAGGAGAGTAAAAGGAGAGAAATTTAGGAGATATGAAGGGGGGAATAGAAGGGGTGAGCTGGAAGAGAGAACAGGGTTCTTTTTTCTATAGAACTGTGCCAAGCAGTCAGAGGGCAAACAACAATCATCACTCTCTTTCTTTGTCTCTCTGTGTTGTAGCGCTCCAGTATTTTTAGCCATAATTTCAAGCGGCATTTGTGAAATGAAAGCCTTTTTTGGTTAATTTTTGTGTTTAATGCTACACAAAAGCTTCTCTTTTTTCTCCTTGGTGTCAGACTAATCTTTCTTTTTTATTGAAGATAATGTCCAATCTTATGATGGCTAACAGACAAAAAAAGGACCAGAAAGTGGAAATTACTCCCCAGAGAATAGTTCTGAGTACAGCGTGTGACCAATAAGTGCTCTCCAAAACAAAAAAAGACAAATACAGCCATTTTGAAACACTTATTTAAAAAAAACCCTGCATCTACTTCATGTAAAACATTTCTACCTCCTTTATGATCTTGTTTTTTCGAACTTTCATGTCAATTGGGTAGACTGCTGAAAACATTAGCTCGTTAGTTAATAGCTGGTTTCTTGTGATTCTTCTTTTCTTTTGTGATTTCATGTTTTTATATATGTGTTCTCATTACTGTCATAGATTTTGGACTGTGGGTGGACAAATCAAGCAATTTTAGGAGACTGTAAGAAATCTTAAAGGTCAGATTTTCAAATTTCCTGAATTATGAGACTAAAATCAGGATAATTTCACCATTAAAAAATACAGTTGGTTTGGTGACGATAAAATAGCCTTTAGTCACAGCCCAAAAACAGTTTGAATTTCAGGAGAATGGCCTGTGAAGGAGCGTAGTGTGTTTTCTTTCTCTCACACCCTAGGGTGCAACTCTATAGAAAGGGAGCAATGTGGGAAATTAAAGGACGCTGGCAGGAGGTGGGACAGGATCTTAAACACACACAGAGAGGGCAATGACGAGTGGGTTAGGTCAACAGGGAGGCAAATTGTTAGCCTGTACAAACAGGGAACAGTGCACAGGTTTCACTGCTGATAGGGGGAAAACACCCAAATCAGAAGATATGATTCTAATTAAAGATGCTATTTACATTCTAGCATCAGGAGGGCGGAGAGCTCCAGAGATGGGGGAGGTGGGCTGGAGAACAGCAGAGACAAAACAAACGGCTTGGCCAAAAAAATAATAAAAAATCTGTCACAGATTGATCCAAATGAGAAGGGGAGGGTTTTTGTTTTTTCAAAAGAGAGTCTTTCCTCCTGGGGTTTTTAAATTGTGGAAATTCTGCAGGCTACTGGGAATTGAGCCCATGTTTTTCTGGTGAACAGATACCTTTCCTGGACATCAGAGAGGGATAGAAAGACACAAAGAAAGAAAGAAAGAAAGAAAGAAAGAAAGAAAGAAAGAAAGAAAGAAAGAAAGAAAGAAAGAAAGAAAGAAAGAAAGAAAGAAAGAAAGAAAGAAAGAAAGAAAGAAAGAAAGGTCCATGCACATTTAGAAAAAAACCCAAAACTAATTCTTCCCTTTACCTGCCAAAAGAATACTACATCAATCTTAAAACACCACAGAAAGCTAAAAGGCGACTTGTTGACTTGTTTTCCTCACAGGCTAAACAGACTTCCTCAAGGTCAAAGAAAATGTCAATGAGGGGAAAGAAAATACAGCCTTTCACAAATTAATTAGTGTGTGGCACAGTTTTATTTTTCTTTCGTGACAGCTAATTTGCCATATTTCATGTTTCATCTGACGACAACAACAAAAGAAATACTCTTCCACGTCGGGGGCGTCATGTAGCATGCGTGACATTTCTTGGAGGTTGTGATGATAGATTTTCCTGACTACCTTTAAGTGCGCCCAAAAAACTCAAACCAACCAGATGCTGAGGGGTTGAAGGGTTGTCATCATTATGCAAATTTGTCGCACAAATTGTCACATGAAATTCTCTATTGTCAATTATTCCCATGTCACAAGACTGAAAAATATTTGGCACCACTGATGAAACAGAGACATGAAAGGGCACAGACAGACACGGGGACAGAAAGACAGCCAGAGACAGGGGTCGTCTGTCCGTCTGCGTTCTCCTCTCCCTTCTTAGTCAGAAAGAGCTCTGGGACTATGTGATGTGTCTCAGTAAGGAAGTGCTTATTCTTCCAACCTACTTAAGCTAATTAGAACCACTGTATGACCCCTAACTGTAAATCTCTCTCATCCATCTATGGCATGCAGAATGGGAGGAGAGGAGCAAGGAAGAAGGGACAGAGAGGGGTGGGGAACGAAAAGAAAATGGACTTCTAATTCCCATTAGGGCCATTATGGGCATTTTGGAAGCTGATTTTTTCATCAGTTGCTTTTCATTGATTCAAAGTAAGTAATGAAATTGAGCATATTTGATATTTAAGCAAAAAAGTCCAAAAATAGCTTTGATTAAACCATTATAAAATGGGATGGGGTTTGAAATCGGCATTCTATGGATATGTTGGGGTGTGTTGGTAATAGTAACAATTTAATTCTGTTTTTTTTTTTGTTAAAAGTTGGTGCAATTTGCCAACAGACATAATTGAAAAGAACATCTATGCATTTTTAATGTGGCCAGCCTTTTTTCATGCACAGTACTACCAAACAATTCTGGATTTGCTGATGATATCACAGGAATTATTTAGTGAGATCATGATTTCTTTTTTTGAAAGTGTATTAGCGGAGAGAGCCGAAGGAAATGGTTTTGCTGATTTCTGAGTGTGATTAGGTGAGAGGGGTGGTATGAAGTGAATCCATTATTTGTCATTCTCCACAATTGGAACTGAGTTCCTGCAGCTCACTTTACTCCCAGTTGCCATTGAAATAAACCTTGGATTTTTTTCCCCCATAAGGTGGAATGTACAGAAGTCTATTTCACAGACTTTAATCCTGACTAACATTCATATTTTTCCCCTTTGTAGTTCCTTTACCTCAATTATTTCCACAAGGCATTCCTCATATTATTATATTCCTTTCAATAAAGAACGGTGTTTTATTCCTATTTCATAAAGCCTATTTTGTACTAGCCTTGTATACATGCATTATGAGTACAAAGGCATATTTTGCTTGACCCAGCTTGCACCTGTTACATTGCCGGTGTGTTTAGTGATGCTGATAATTAAATCTCAATCTGAACTGAGCTGCTGAACCTCAAGTCCCACAGAATCGCAGCATTAACAGAACGCCATAACTGCAAATGCTGACTATCCCTAAACTGTAATTACCACAATACACTCCACAAAGTAATGCAGTGTATTATTCATGAGGTCTTTACTGTTTATGATTTGAAACAACCTTTATCGTTCTGTTGGTGAACTACTTTCCCTTCTGCAATCCATCCATCCCACATTCTTTCATTAAGTCTCTTCTTTTTTTAATGACATACCTCATTCTGCTTAGTAAAATGAAGATTAGTACAGTAAAAAACCCAATTTGCGACTTTGAATGAAATTACATTTTAATCCTGGGACCCTGCTGAATAAGACGCATTGTGGCTCGGAGCTAGCCCTGCTCTCAGAGGACACACATGCTGCAAACGCGTTCGCACACACATCTGCACTCCCGCATGCACATCTGCAGAGAAATGCAAGTACTGGCCTCACGCAAAAAAAAATGTATCTTGCATTTATGAGATTCATGCACGCACAGAGAGGCTGCCCTGTGCTCACTAAAGGTTATTAAGCCTAATGAGGCTTTACAAGGCCATGCTGCCTTTAGTGTTTTCTTTGAGATGATGAGGGGATTTGTGCCGTAAAACCACAGTGGAATAAACGAGTGGAAAGAGAGGGACAAAAACTTGCGCCTAGCCAGCGCTGCAGGGAAACTGACAGCTTGGGACAAGCAGGCCACTTAATGCAAACAGCTCAAAGCTTTTTCTTTATTAGTACTATGATGACAGTTCAGCGCGGTCTTGACTGAGCCAGATTAATTGAGCAGAGCAGAAACAGCGGAGTATGTATTACCAAAAGGACTCTGGGCTTGTTTGAGCTGCTCACTATGGCATTCAAGTTAGTGTTCTAATGTTTGTCTTGTGTTTTTGCCTCTGGTAAAACAAATGTCTCCAGTAGTTCCACAACAATTTTATGTTACTCAGTGGAGCTAAAAAGTAAATGAAGTAGACCAGTGATGGATGGAAGCAAAAAGCACCAGAATGGCTGTATATATCAGCAAGCAAAGGAGATGTGGTTTTCATTATAATGAGTTAATAAAGGAACTGATGGAGGTATATAGGGATAAAGAAAGCAGGAATTGGTCCATTCTATACTCAGAAAGAAGGGAAAACGTTGAATGGGAGAATATGGAAGTAGGGGAAAGTGGTAATCAGGTGCTAGGAAATATGAGAATGGACAGAATATGCGGAATTAGAAATCGCATGAAAAAACTACGCATCAAGCAAAAATTAAGGAACATTTGAAGGATGAATCTTGGAAAAAGGGAAGTATATTTCAGAGAATAAGAACGTGACTATGGAAAAAGGGAGGCACCAGGTAGAAAACAAGGAAAGTAAAGAGATAAGGGAATAAACTTAGTGTAAATAAACAGGAAAGAATCAGGAATGAAAGAATGAGGCATGGGGAGAAAGTAGTTATTTAGAAAAAAGGGAGGGAAAGCAAAAGGAGGGAAGTGGGATAGAGGAATAAATAGAAAAACTAGTGAAGGGTGGAAAAAAAGAAGAGGGATCAGCAGAGGAAGGAGAGTTCAAAGGTTGCAAGAAATGAAGAAGAGAGGGTGGAGGTGCTGGGAGGGAAAGTGGTAATGCTGGGGAAGGCTGACAGCAGTCCCACGACTTGTGTTTTCTCTTCCTTTGCACAGTCTGATGGAGGCAGTTTTATCTACACTGTGCTGGTTCATTAGAGGATTAGTGAGTGATAACTAAAAGTTATCTGTGATTGAAAACACCTTCACTCCAACACGTGCACACACGTGGACATGCACACATGTACACACACATTCTGTTTACACACGAACACACACTGTGCACATATAGATTGTACTCATGCAAACTTATTCAACTTCCCAAACTTATTCCATTCACCTAAAGTTAGTGCCATCTTTCCCGTTCTGCAGAACCTGCGATTGTGCAGCAGTTGTTTGCCTGCATACACACATGAGAATGTGTGTTATAGTTTTTCATTATGTGGCAACTGAGGCAGAACACCACAAATCTAGGCCAGGTGGGCTTCAGTGATAAGGGCACATCGGGAGACAACACACACACATTTTAGGACCTCCTATAGGAGATCCCATAGGCATAGGTCAGGGGTGAAAGACAAGCAGACGGGAGAGGCAGACCAGTGGCGAGACAGGGGAGAGAAGGTGAGAAAGACATGCGCTGATGTGAGATTAAACAGATGCTGACAGATGGCGTTGGGGCATAGCTGAGCCACTGCCAGAGAGACAGGTTAGCCAAACACAAGATGAGAAAATGGGGTAAATGTCCAGAAAGGGGTAAGACAAAATTCAAGTAATAAAAGCAAAAGAGTAGGAAAGAGAAACAGATAGAGAACCAAACAGAATTAGACAGATAGCAATTCCGACAGGGTGGGGTGGGAAACAAAGAAAGATTAAAAACTGAGAAAGAAATAGCAAAGTGAAGTGAGCAAGTAAGTTAGAGATAGAAAAGGAAAGGGGGGACCAGGCGGTGTCAGAGAAAGTGTGACAGAGCCAAGAGCTGTCAGGGATGAAGTTATTTGAGAGGCGGGTGAGGCACAGACAGAAGATTGAAGGATGGTAGACCCCAAGGTAACTTCTGTGTTCCTTCTGGGATATTTATGTTGGGAGTTGGCAAGAAAACAGGCATGATTTAGAGCCCATCTGGTTAGGTTTCAACACCACCTGCCCACAGAGGAAAAGCTGTCTGTAAGGAGACATACAACAGTGCACCAGTGGCACTCGTGTACACACTCAAACATGCTTCGTTACATCAGTTACATGTGTAGAAATGGAACCATTTCCCTCGATTTGGCTCTCCTCCAGTTTTGGCATTTTAAATTTGAGTCTAAATGCTGGGATTTAGGGCAATGCACAGGATCCTAAACATAAACGATATCATAAAGTTATATTTTGGTCCAATTTAGTGTATGTTTTGGATGCTAAAGATAAGAGTAAGGGCAAAATGAAAATGGTTGCATAGCAGGTCACAGCACTGAAGAAAGAGAAACCAGTTATGTTTGTGGATGGAAAACTTGATCGCCTTGTTTAAAGGAATAAAAATCTTTATGTAATGAGGCATGACCATAAAAACTATAAGCCTACTACCGCTTTAGCCAGATCACAGAATAGAATGATGATTATGGAAATCTGGAATTTGTGCAGCGTTTTTGTTCACTACACTCTGACCTCGCCACTCCCCACAAGGAAACACTCTACTCATCTCAGCAGGGAGAAGGGATTTGTGTTGGTGTGTGCAGGCATGCAGCAAAAGAATGAGCAGAGCACTGACAGCTTAAGTACACCGCTGTGATTGAAAGGGTTTCTTGAGGTATGTGATCGCTGCCTTTTGCTTGTCAGTCTGTTTGTCAACAGGAAAAACTACAGAACTGGATTTTATGAAACCTGAAGAAGTATATGGAGCACGGCCAAAACTGAACTTTTAAAATTAGGCATAAATCTGGATTATCTTGTTTAAAAATTACAAAAATCAGGGAATTGGCCTTGGTTGAACATGAGCTTGAAAGGGCCCTTTCCATTTGGTTGTGTGTTGCTTTTTTAAATGCAGCATCTAACTCAAGTGGGGCTCCTGTAACTAGCTTGCAGGTTTTAGTTTTTAATTTTTTAAGTGGAAAATTTTGTTAACGATATTTGTGAACACAGTTCACAGTTCAGCACAGCTAATATTCCAGTGCATTGTTTTGAATAATGGATTGTCCATCAAACTGGTTTGGGCCAATGGGCAAACAACGGTTTTACTACAAATCCTGAATAGACTTGGATGCTACGTTTAGTGCTCTGTATGTTCACGGTGTCAAACTACCATTAGCTCGCTTTCTTCAAATCAGTTTGTGGTGTTTGTGGTCAGACTGCAGAAACAACAAAAAACGAATACAGGTTAAATTGTACTAGTATGTCTCAAGAAATTAAAATATTATGAAAATTGTTTTTTTGTTAAATTAATTAAAAAGGCAGACCTTTTCATATTTTACATTCATGTGACATAAAGTCAAATATTTCAAGTTTGCTGATTATTGCTTTTAGCTTGACTGTAGTAAAAATGTAAATAACTGTGGTAGGACTTTTCTTTATTAAAGCCTAGAAATAATATGGTAAAGGTGGAGTAATACGGTTGGAACAAGACTAAGGTCATAGAATGTTATTACCATGTAATTACAATAAAATGATATAATATATATATATATATATATATATATATATATATATATATATATATATATATATATAAACATTTAATAGCATTCTAATGTGTCATGGTGTCAAAGCATCAGTGTAGAAAAATTATCATTTCCCTCAGTTTCTGACCTGTTATTAATGTTATTAATTAACCTGTTATTATTCAGTCACTTTAATTTTAAAACTGTGTATATACTGTATATTCTGTGTATTCATTATCTCACTCTTATTGTCTGTTTATGCCCTGTCCTTATCTTCAATGTCATGCTGTTCTGTTGTATCTTAATTGCCCCTTGGGGATAAATAAAGTCTTTCTGATTCTGATTAACCATGTACATAGAGTTCAGTGTAATATTACTCAGGTAGAACCACTGTTTGTGCACAGTAGTCACTTGGGATCACCATCTATTTGGGCAATTAAGTGGTAATAAACTACTATTTCCACATTCTTGCCTTTTTGTTTCCACTTTGTTGTTCCCCTATTACCACATTATCACTGGAAGCTGCACTAGAAAGTGCAACCAAAAATAAATAAATCGGAACTGCATGTCTGACGTGAGTGAAAACACCCTCAAATTAAAGCTATGTAAACTTGGCTCTTGTTTCAGCGGCAAATGCAAAATTACGGCACATGCTTCGGACTTTTCTAAAACTCTCACACAATTCCACATTTACATTAATATTGACACGATCTCCCCGTAAAACGCATGTCCTATCCCGTGATTGCAGGGACCTACTGATGCAAATCAATACATAAACTCTAGTGTTCAAACGCCACGACAGTCGCAGCCACAGCTCTGCCCCACACATGCGTGGATAGGAATGCCTCAGTCAAACTGTATCTGGGACCATCCATCACACACAAGCAGTTGTCATTTCTTGGGAAGTCATGTTTCTCTCACCTTCTCGCTTTCTGTATTGACCTCTGCGTTTGAGCTGGCTCCATAAAGCAGAGCAGAGCGGAACGACAGATAAATCCTCGTCTGACTGCAGGTGCAGGGGAAACGTCAAGATGATCTGATATTCATTTGCACAACATCTAACACATAAATACTATTTATTGGATGAGAAGAGACATGCAGACATGACACAACAGAGCAAGTCACTACAATATACAAGGTAGCAGGGAAAAATTTAAAAGGGCGAGTATTGAAGGCAAGTGATGTGTGAATTTCAAAGTGAGTTTAAATGGGATGACCCACAAGAAATAAAGAGATGGAGAAATAAAGAGCTAAAAAAGTGCGATAGAGAGAAGAGAAATAGGATGTGATCAATTTTCCTTCTTCATTGTCCTTCACTATAGAGGACAGTCCGTCCTCCAGATAGCGCTAAAGCAGCTTCCCTGTCGCACTTATCTCCTGCCAAGTCACGCAAGAGAGCGGTGCAATATTTCACTCTAATTCAGGTAGTAGCATGCATATATCTTGCATCTAGCTGCTCATTTTCTTTGTTGTGGTTGAGGGACAACTGAAGAACACCATAAAATTACTATTTGTAAAACCTTTCAAGATAAATTGTATGACCAAAATGTGGACTGTTTGGACACTTATTGAGATAAAATGACAAATAGCATGACAAGAAAACAAATCACTTTTGTTTGATAACTTTATGCCTGACTGCCATATTTTCCCGGTACAACAGTGTAGGCGTGTAGGTGTGAACAGTCAACTAACTTCACTTGGGTTGTCATGTCATAACATTTTTATGCTGTATAAAAAACAGATTCCCTGAGATGTAACAAGGTTGTTGCACCGGCAAACAGTACAAGACTGAGCAGAATCAATAAGTTGTGAAGTACCTCAGGCAAGGAAACGGAGTCAAGATTTTTTAATTGAGAAAAAGGGAATGAACAAATATTGAATTGTGTTGTTCTTTGTTTTCTTTCTTTTGTTTAAAAAAAGAAGAAGCTTGTGGCATTGTTTTTTTCTGTGTGTTTCAGCAGTAGAGTGGCCGTGAGGTTTTGCTGGAAACCAACTGTTTATATTTTCCCAACTCATGACACCAGAGTGAACTGGCACTGAGGCATGCAGGTGGAATGGTTTGGTAGAAAGATCCTTTTCAGGCAGGACAGCTGGGCAAAATGGTTGGGTGGATATATCTTTTTCAGGCAGCCCGCCGTTGACTACTGCTGACTGGGACTTGTCAGGTATTAAATTGGACTGGAGGAGCGATATCTCAATTTTAGCTGAGATGCCCGCAGAACGAGTGGATCGAAATCTGTCCTTTAAAAATGTAAAGTCTCATTTAGGACGATTGGCATGCGACGTGTGATAATGAAACACATTTGAAACGACTGAACTGTTTCACCAGAGTAGAAGCATTTTATGTCGCCTTTTGTCACCTAGCTGGGTATGAAAAGCAAAGGAAGGCAGTGCAGTATCTGAAAATATGAATTCCTTTTTTAGTGCAGTGCACAGAAGAAGAAAATTAGCTTTCATCAAATGACTCCTTCAACAGAAAAAATGGGAAAGGCATAGAAGTCACACTTTGTCCTTGTCCAAAAGGCTCATTGTGCTTGAATATCAATAGCAATCTAAAATTATACATCGAAATAATCAATTGCAGGCTTACAGCTTCCAAATTAATTAAATGATTATGAAACAGCAAAGTTGGGCAAAGGTTACATAAGGCATTATAAATGTAATCCTCTGAAACTCGCAAACTTAAAATACAAGTCCCACAATTCTCCTGCTGGACAAATGGGGTTCATTTTGCAAGAGAGATTAAGTGTTGAAATTACATTTTTGAGTTTTATTTTTACTCATGCTTAATAAATAGTTGGATTTACATGCAAGTCAAGAAGGAGAAATGGCACTTTCCTGCCATCTGTGTTTTTTGCTTTTCTTTTATGGCGCAAAGAAACAAAGCATAGCTTATGAGTCAGCAAAGCAATTGTGGCATTGGACATTCCCGCAGCAGTCACTCTCAGACTTTGTTTAACAGTGTTAATTTTCCAAATGGCACCATAGTACAGATGCAGAGTTCATTGGCACGCTTTTCAGCTGTAGTTAAAGGATGCCTGATAGACCAGTACGTGCTTGATCTGTACATTCCACTTCCTTGTCCACTCTGTCACTCTCAATCCAACCATCGCCGCTGCATCAACAGAGAGGGTTACAAGTTGACTGCCAAGGCAGAAGCTCTGCCAATAGCACTGTTTGTGCGCCTGTGTCTTTTGTTGTTATATTGGGTGTGAAAATGTTTGTTGTGTCAGCTTTGGCATGAATGCGCTGTCCTCACTTTACCGTATAAACAGTTGAGTTTGAGCTCAGGTTTTATTTTAGTTTCACACGAGCTTCCTCGGCAGATTTTATTGCCTGGATCTTTTGAAATAATAATGTTTACTTGTTCATTTCTGTGAGTCCTTTATAGATGTCGTGTTCATTTTGGATTTAAGGCTGACTTTTACTTTTGTTTCTGAAAAGATTGATTTTTTTAGCCACCCAGAGAGATAGGAACAAGCTGAAAATAAACACCGAGTTGCCCAGCAGACACTAAAGATCACACTTAGCATTTATCTGGATTAATGGCTTTTTAACTAATGCAAGCTTAACAGTCACTCTTTGCATACATGTAGTTTGATCTTGTTTGGAACAAGTAGTTCCAAATTTAATTTGCTTGGCATTTGGTGATGGAGAGGTGGAGTACAGTGGGTTAATCAGAGTCTGTTTTCAGCGTCTGGAAAGGAAGATTTATCAAATAAAGAGTTGGTGTTAAATGGGACTAAAAATTCAAAGCGTTCTTATTCCAGGATGTTAAAATGTCACCGATGTTCTGTCACTTGTGCTGGTGTTCCGGAAATACAGCGAGATATGCTCTGTGATGTCTGTGTCTTAGACACAGAGAGATAACGGTCCTCTTTTAAAGAGTGATGCCAAGTTACTTGTTTGCCCGCCAGGGTATCGCAATTCACAGCCTATTAAGGACCTAAGTGTTTTGCATTTTGTTTTCATATGCTGATTCATTGTGACTGTTGCTTGCTTTTTTACTTGCTTCCACTCACTGCTTGGGCACCAAACACTACTTCAGTGTTTCCCCTAGGCTGGCTGCATTGGATGAAGGGAACACTGTGCTTGGTTAGGTTAAGGAAAAGATCAAGATGTGGGTTAAAATATATTGTGTTAAAACATAAATCCTGCATATTATTGTAATGACGTGTATGCACAAGTTCAATAAGGAAGGAAGATATTTCCTAAGTTTTTGGCTGCTAGTCTGTTCTCTACATCACTACCACGTTCCCATGCTGTCAGTCTCAGTGCTAACACCATTACCCTAGTCCAGTCATCTTCTTGCCTGCCTTCATTGAACCAATCAGCCTCCACTCTGCATGGTTTAAATTTGTGCTCTCCGTCACTCTCCCTTTCAGAATTGTGCAACCCACCTCCTCCCATCTCCACCTCAACCAAGTCACCCAGAGCTCCATCCAAGCCTCAGTCTTCATCTTCACCACACCTCTGCATCTAGGGGGTGTCCTGTCCTGTCACCCCTGGGATATGGATCTGCCATGATGGGTCATCGGATTCTAATCACCAAATACATTCATACATTTCTCTGTCTCAATAAATCATGTTCAGTTCTTCCATATGACCTCTCCTTACTGAACTGGTCGTGCTCTACTGGTGTCTCTTGATGTAGTTCTTTGCAAGCATCTACAGTGGCTTGCAAAAGTATTCGGCCCCCTTGAACTTCCCCACATTTTGTCACATTACAGCCACAAACATGAATCAATTTTATTGGAATTCCACGTGAAAGATTAATACAAAGTGGTGCACACGTGAGAAGTGGAACGAAAATCATACATGATTCCAAACATTTTTTACAAATAAATAACTGAAAAGTGGGGTGTGTATAATTATTCAGCCCCCTGATTCAATACTTTGTAGAACCACCGTTTGCTGCAATTACAGCTGCCAGTCTTTTAGGGTCTGTCTCTACCAGCTTTGCACATCTAGAGACTGAAATTCTTGCCCATTCTAATGTGCAAAACAGCTCCAGCTCAGTCAGATTAGATGGACAGCGTTTGTGAACAGCAGTTTTCATATCTTGACACAGACTCTCGATTGGATTTAGATCTGGACTTTGACTGGGCCGTTCTAACACATGGATATGTTTTGTTTTAAACCGTTCCATTGTTGCCCTGGCTTTATGTTTAGGATCGTTGTCCTGCTGGAAGGTGAACCTCCGCCCCAGTCTCAAGTCTTTTGCAGACTCCAAGAGGTTTTCTTCCAAGATTGCCCTGTATTTGGCTCCATCCATCTTCCCATCAACTCTGACCAGCTTCCCTGTCCCTGCTGAAGAGAAGCACCCCCAGAGCATGATGCTGCCACCACCATATTTGACAGTGGGGATGGTGTGTTCAGAGTGATGTGCAGTGTTAGTTTTCCACCACACATAGCGTTTTGCATTTTGGCCAAAAAGTTCCATTTTGGTCTCATCTGACCAGAGCACCTTCTTCCACATGTTTGCTGTGTCCCCCACATGGCTTGTGGCAAACTGCAAACGGGACTTCTTATGGTTTTCTGCTAACAATGGCTTTCTTCTTGCCACTCTTCCATAAAGGCCAACTTTGTGCAGTGAAATCTTTTTGTAGCCTAAGCCTGTTTTTGTCAGGCGCAGTGGCCCGTGGACATGGGATGGACTCAAGCGCAGATTCAAAACCGGAGGCCAGGGGTGAGGTGTAACGAAAAGAGACTTTATTTTTACAATGCTCAGAGGCTAACAGAAAGTGCAGACTAGAATCAATGAACATAAACTAGATGTCTGAGGCGAGAGAAAAATACTGTGGTGAAAACTAGATGGCAGGGATAACTGGGTGCAGGTACTGGGCAGGGAAAACTGTGGCGGGCCCGGGCAAAGCTTGCAGGTGGGGGTTGCGTGGAGGGGGGAGGCAGGAGAGGTCCAGGTGGGTGCTGCATGCAATGCAGGGAGGCAGGCAGGAGAGAATGGCAGCTCCAAAACGGAGAGGGGTTACCGGTGGCAGCAAACTGGTATCCAGGAGAGCTTGGTAGGTGGTTTTCAGAGGTAAAGTTGGCAGATAATCTGGCGAAGACCAGTTGAGTGCGCCGGTCATAAATACTGCTGGTCCGATTGCCATCAGGTGAGGAACAACAAAGACTCCACCCAGTGGGGAGGAGCTGATGCTGTGGAAAACCACCCAGACCACGACAGTTTTAAATGTCTCAATAACTTTATCCCTGACCTGTCTGCTGTGTTCTTTGGACTTCATGGTGTTGTTGCTCTCAATATTCTCTTAGACAACCTCTGAGGCCGTCACAGAGCAGCTGTATTTGTACTGACATTAGATAACACACAGCACCGTGGAGGGAACAGCCATCCATCATTTGCACTATGAGTTTAGTGCAAATTTAGTGCACTCTATTTAGTCATTAGCACTCATCAGGCAATGTCTATGGGCAACTGACTGCACTCAGACCAAAAGGGGCTGAATAATTTTGCACACCCCACTTTTCAGTTATTTTTCTGTAAAAAATGTTTGGAATCATGTATGATTTTCATTCCACTTCTCGTGTGTACACCACTTTGTGTTGGTCTTTCACATGGAATTCCAATAAAATAGATTCATGTTTGTGGCTGTAATGTGACAAAATGTGGAAAAATTCAAGGGGGCCGAATACTTTTGCAAGCCACTGTATATTCATAGCAAGTGGGCGACCGTGGCTCAGGGGGTTGGGACTCGCATCTGTAACCGGAAGGTCGCCGGTTCGATCCCTGGGCTCTCTGTCCTGGTCGTTGTGTCCTTGGGCAAGACACTTTACCCTACTTGCCTACTGGTGTTGGCCAGAGGGGCCGATGGCGCGATATGGCAGCCTCGCTTCTGTCAGTCTGCCCAAGGGCAGCTGTGGCTACAACTGTAGCTTGCCTCCACCAGTGTGTGAATGAATAGTGGTATTGTAAAGTGCCTTGAAAAGCGCTATATAAATCCAATCCATTATTATTAAGTGGAAATGAGAGATCCATCTATCCTTTATTTATCACCGATTGCAATATTCATGGCTGAAGTGTACCCTGCTGATATTTATTTTTTCCTGATTCTGATTTTCTTTTTAAAAACTCTAACGTGCAGCATATACGGAGAAAAACATTGTTTCTTCAATGTAAAATATTTTTTTCATAATACAAATTACAAAAATAATTAAACCTTACAATTTTAGCCAAAATCTCAGGTACCAGATGTCCTTTCACTGGATAATAAAGAGCTCTGCTACAGGAAAGAAGTACAAATAATTCCCTGAATATGAGTTCTTGTACACCCACATTTACCTGACACGTTTTACCTTACCAAACAAGAAAAGGTGCAACAAATTATATTACAAAATGATATAACTAAATAAATGTCATGTACTTGCATAATTTTAATTTTTATAAATTAAATTTTCACCAGATAAAGGACATCAATCCTTTTCTCTTTATCACTTGTCTCCACAGCTTTAGCTTTAGCCACTTTACTTTTGTTAGCTTTTATTAAAATCTACATGTTAAACCTGGGGAGGGTGAGTTAAGTGTCTAATTACATTTGCTGTTACAAACATTTTCACAGTGTTCGAGTCTTCATTAACAACAAAGAGCTTCCACATTAATGACGTGTTCTCATGTGGTTGTGAGTGTACACCTGAGTTGCTGTGTGCATGTTGCGCATGAATGAAATAGACATTTCGCTAGAAATCACAGATTATGGTTCCTGGTTGGTCAGTTATCTTATCACTATGTCCAGGTAAAACTCTCATTGAGATTAAAAATCTCTTTTTCATGAGTGACCGCCAAGAGGAGCAGAGATCTAATATTGCAATAACCCAGTGGGTTGCATGCACATATCTGTGACACAGCAGTTTTTAAAAAACACCAGTATTTGATGCTCCGTGAGAATGAGCATCAAACGAGAATAGATTTGAGTGACAATTCTCTTTCGGTTTGTCACTACAAGTGACAGCTTTCACATACTAATTTGATCCACTGCTGATAATGTTATTTCTAACTTGGTTACAATTGTTGAAAGCCAAATGTATTCCATGAACGATTCAAAAGTATTCACATTTAACAATTAATTTCAGCTCAGAGTTTTGAACAAATGTGATTTCACCTGGCTCCTTTCTGCTTCAACAACAAAGTCAGTGCACATATTTGTGGATATATACGTACAGCAGGCCATACACTAAAAGAAATGCTGGTCAATTCTTGTTCCTTGGTGGCACTTAAAGAATGAGATATTGATTGCAACACACACAACTTATTTTCCAGCTTTACGTAAATCAGTTTGTGATTGACAGTTTCTGGACCCGGAGCTGTCCATCCCACTGACTGTTGATACCTATATCCACTTTCCAGCCTACCAGAGGTTTAACCCTGCTTTCAAACTAGCATCAGTTGCTTCTCCAAGAGCTTTTATTAACAGTGGACATTTCCAAAACCTAATAATATTGCTGGTTTCTCTCTATAGCATGCCTGGGATTGTACAAGCCTAAGTGATTAGTTTTACAGCAGCACAAATCGCTCTGAAGTAGATTGTCAGTGGTGAGTGCAGGAGGTCCTCCAGAGGGAAAACATTCAGTCCTCTAGCTATTTAATTATGAGGGCAACAGACCCTTGGGTCCATGGCTTCTTTCTCTCACAAAAGAGGCTCACTAACAAACTCCGGTGAATGCCTTTGATTGATCTAAAGCTATTTGAGGTGGCCATGAAAAGAAAAAAGACAGTTACAGAAGGAGGGAATGGGAGAGGAGGAGAAGAAGAAAGCAGAGAGAGAGGGGGCTGGAAAGAAAAAAGATGGAAGGAAAGCGGAGAGAGGGATATCAGCAGGGAGGGAAGTACTGTATGGAGCCAGGAAGAGAGAATGAGGGATGAAGGGAAGCAAGGCATGGATAGATGGCTGGAGGGATGAGTAGAGAGAAAGAGGAGGGGATGTTGGCGTCTTTTCTGGCACGGCAGTTTCCTGCACACACAGAATCCACACAACTAGAGACAGACCCAAGAGGTGCATTTGCACACATGCTGACACAAAAACACACTTTGTTAAACTGGTGTTAGGGCTTCCACTGTATCATGGGAACAGAGATGTGGATGTATTTGCATAAGTGGGTATTATACTCTGAGCCAGTGGACAGTAGCGATGGCTAAAGTAGATAAGATAATGCTTTCATTCTCTCTTTCGCTCCCTCCCTTGCCCGGTTGCCACACACAAACTCTCCATTTATTGCTTACTGACTTTTTTTCCCCCTCTTTTTTTACTCAAGGCAGAAAAAATTTCTTCCTGCTCTTCTTACTTTGTCTCCCTCCCTCTCACCAAACAAACACATTCATCCTGTATATTTGTTGTGCAGTTAACACTTTTCACACCCTCCAACTTCTCCTCTTATCTCCTTTACTAAACTCCCAGTGTGAGAACTTTTTCAATTATCCCTGCCTCTACCTCTGAGGGTGAGGGACGAAGGCACTGTTTTGGCAGGATAAAGAGCCCGCAGAGGAGAGAGAGGGGAGAGGGGAGGGGAAAGAGAAGGGTGGAGGCAGGAGGGGTGGGAGGAAAAGAGAAGTTAAGGGAGAGATTCCGCAGTGACTCCGTTCCAACAAGTCATCTTTCATTTTTATGACTTCAATCAAGTGTCCTTGAAGCCTAAATACACCCAGATCATGCACTCTTATCCTGGCTCAAAGACTGGGATACCTTTAAGTATAATAATACCTGCACTGCCCACTGTGTGCACAGATTTTAATGACTGTCAGTCTAGCCCTGTCATTTAATAGCAAATAGTGTCCTGTCCCTGCTGTGCTTGGGCACAAATACAAAATGTACCCCATTTACTTTCATTTTTTTCTCTTTGTCATTGCCTCTAAGTGAGCCTCACTCTCTTCTACTCCTTCCCACACTTTTTGCTCTCCACATCCACCTCTCATTTCTACCACTCACATGCACACGTCTTTCTCTTGGCAGGACACCACTGCAGTTTGTCACAATATGGTACTGGAAGCAGTGAGAGTACCTTTGTTTCTCTCTATCTGTGCGTGGGTGTGTGACAGAGTCTGTGTGAGGGTGAGAGATAGAGAGACATGTGTAAACTTGCTGAGGATGTAACCTTGCCCAGAGAACTCTGGCTGCAGAAAGTCAACTGTCACCTTTGTGTGTGTTCCACTACAGTTACAGAGTTATAGGAGTGTGTAATTCCATCTGTCAGAGTCTACCTCAGTCTGTGTGTGTGCGTGTTTTACGTGTGTGTCCGCGCACGAGCACGCACAGCAGGACTCTCTCCTGTTCCTTCGGGCATTCCGATTCCTCGTCCCATTTTCATCCTTCTCTTTCTTATTAAGACTTGTCTTCTCACCTCTCTGTTTCTCCGTCTCTCTCAGTTTCCTCTCCATTTCCTCATTCCTTTCGCAGCATCGTTTTTCTCACTTCTTCTCCCCTCTCCACCTCTACTTCTCGGTCTATCCATCTTCTCTACTCTCCCTTTTTGTTTTTGCCTCACTCACCCTTCCCTCCTGCTTATCGCTTTCCTTTCCCCTATTTTCCTCCTACTCATTTCCCACCTGTATGGGACTGCTGTTCAGAGCCATCGAGCCGAGCGCTTGTAATACCCTGACCAGAGTTATTTAGCCGTGATATGACAGGTAGGGAAATGAAATCACCACTTGGGTGTGTGTGTGTGTGTGTTTTTCGTTTTGTTCCCCTTTACTGTTTCTCCTTCCCATTTATGAGACCCTGCTGCAGGGCTATTTTTAGTCAGCTGCCACCTTCTCACTGGCTTGTAAAAGCCGTCCACCAGACGTTCACTTAGGCAGAAATTCTCTATTGTGATTGCGGGATTGATGAATGTTATCTGCAGTGGTGTTTTGGAATGAATTTTAAAAAACACCTTCCCCTCTCTCTCTCTCATTGCTCCAGCATTGCCTGACATATATATTATAAATATTTTAAAACTGTTGTGTATCACATATTATATTAAGTCAACTCCGACTCTGCTTTTGGCTGACAAATGAATGATGATAAACGTATTAATTCATTTACAGGTTTGGATTTAGGGACTCATATACCACTGTCGTTTGGTTTTAGGATAGGCTTGGTTTCAGCTGGCCCATCAGCATTGTACAGAAAGAAATGCTGTCTATTACCTGACAGTGAATAGATTCACACTGTTTTGCCTCGAGGCAGCACTCAGGACCTTCTTGCCTCACAGCAAGAAGGTCCTGAGTTCAGTTCCACCATCAGGCCAGAGTCTTTCTGTGTGGAGCATGTTCTCCCCGTGTCTTTGTGGGTTCTCTCCAGGTACTCCGGCTTGCTCCCACAGTCCAATGACATGCCGTTAGTGGGAATAGGTTCATTCTAAGTTGCCCATAGGTGTGAATGTGAGTGCGAATGGTTGTCTGTCTGTATGTGTTACCCTGCCTCTCACCCTAAGAGAGCTGGGATAGGCTCTCTTAGGGTGCTAAAGTAGTGCAAACCCTGGATAACAAGGATTTTTCTGCTTTTCATGGGTTGTCTCTTATATTTCCTAATGATAATTTTAGCCGGACTGTGTTTAATGCGTTAATCACATGTCCACCTTTTTATGTTCTGCATTTTAACTGAGTTGCCCTGTCTTGTTAATTTGTATGCTTTAGAGTTAGCAATCTGATGTTTTTTAGTTTTTCCTTTTTGTATGGTGCAACATCAGCTTGTTACTAGGCTAGGCACTTTTGATAAGGTCCCCTCTTTACACTTATGCATGTCAGTAAGAACTCCAGGACACAAAAATAAAGTGCACCAGTAAGATTTGCAGTGAGATCCGTTTAGTGAGTAGTGGGTAGCAGCCCCGGGCACTCTTCAGTGCCCCAAGTTGGCCATATTGATTTGTTGATTTAGTGGAGCTGTTGTTTTTAACTATCTAATATTGTGATTGTAGATTAATTTTTAAGAAACATATTAAAATAAAGGAATAATTTGGTTTTAATTTAAATAGATTTTTTCTTCTTTTATGGCCACTCAGTCCTAATTTTGATTGACTGATTGTCTGTGTGTTTTACTGCCAGTTTGTAAAATAATTCAGCATTATTAGATTAATGTTTCATGGGGTGGAATTTCCTCGGGTGGTGGTTTTGATCATTTTTCTTAAAACCTTTGTGTATTTGATCAAGGATAAAAAAGGACAGCTGCTCAGTTTGTAGCTATGCTATGCTGCAAACCAATGATACTAGAAAAAAACAGAGTCACAGAAGTAAAGTAAAGTAAATAAACCAGAAGAAGGGCTTTTGAAGTTGCATCCAAAGAAATTTTGTCTGTGATGCTCATGCTTTTGCCAAATCTCCGTTCTCTAGTGTTGTGCAGGTTTGTTTGGTAACAGACAAGTTGGTCACCCCAACTCATAAAAACAAAAAGTAGATTATGCTCCCTGTGGTGCCCCCAAACTCAGTGTTCGATAACCAAACAGAAAAGGAATCAGAGGTCCTGATTCTATTGCTTTTATACTCACTTCCAAACATTTCACACACTCTGAAAGGATCCCATGCCAGTCCTAGAACCATAAACACCCCCGTGGATCGATTTGCTCATGCTTCAGTAAAGCAGTAGGTGTACAACTCTTGTGGTCATGGATACAAGTTTGAATTGGACTGTTACTGCTTGGAAAAAATGTGTTGGGAGTAAAGTGTAAGGATCTTCTTAAGCAAAGTGGAAGTGGCGTGAAAGAGGCAAATTGAGAAATAGGGCGAACGTGACAAAGCTTGAATGTGATTCCTGGATTAAAATGCAGTTAAAAAGAAGAAAAACTTTTCTGAAAAGGCTCTACTCACCACAACCACTCTTTTCTGTAAATCAGAAGAGCTGGCACAAAGTAGAGCTGCTTTTGCACACCATTTCCATCTGCATGATTTTTACCAAGCTCAGGGGCCCAACTGAGGTGACAGATCGCTCCCAAGGAAAGGACAGACTGCCTGATGTTCAAGAATGGAAGACTTGTGAATTTCTGATCCGTAAATGTCATTTTATCTCTTGGCTATCTTTCAAAAATTCATTTTCTGTCTCTCTTAAGGGTGTAGCCTTTCACAGACACACTTGCACGCATTCAATCTCTCCTCTGTCTCCCTCCCTTTCCTTTATCCGTCAGATGCTTAATCTGATATTAAAGATACTCCCAAATGCGAAGCTACCCTTCAGAGCTCCCATTTACCACTACGACACATGCATACCTGCCAATTACACTCCCTCTTCTCTCTTCCCTGCAACTGCTCTCTTGCTGAGTATTTTATACATATGGGGACACACCTGCCAAAGGCACTGATTTCTCCACCACCTCCTTTCTCATGTGCATGCACGCACACACACACACACACTTTGACCTGCCAGTGCCACAAAGCATCTTTTCCCTTTGAGCAGACTCCCTAAATATGTCAGGTGGGGTATAACAGGAGGTGAAGGAAGAGGAAAAGTTGATGCTGGGGAAAGAAGGGAATTGAGTGAGAGATGCACACATCAGACATGAGGAGGATTTCACTTTTGCGTGAAATCACGTTATCAGACTGGTGCAGGGTATGCCAGCTGGGAGAAGAAAGCAGCAGGAGGAGGAGCTGAGAGACAGGAGGGGGCGAAATGTCTGAGACAACTGTAGGCTTTCATATCCTGGCTACAGAACATAACACATATTGAAAGGTAGAGATTTTTACATTGATGAATTATTACTAGAAGGACTTCCAGACAACCAAATGGATAATTTGGATGTGCACATGGTCGGACCAAAGGATGGCATGTCAATTTCATGGTTACTTTGTTTTGTATGCCAACGTAAGCTTCAAAGAAAAGTCTTAGATAAAAGGCGGTGCGTATAATCACCAGCACACTATGCGCTCACACATGCTCGTGCATACTATACCCAGTATTGGCATAATCTCCCCTGCTCTGGCATATGGCTGCACACTCAAGTGTGCAAACTTTTATGTATGTTTCACATTAGACATAGAATTTCAGTGCTTGAAGGGTTCAAATGTAAAATATGGTTTCAGAGATGTGGGACATATTTTATAGAAGTATGCACACAATCTCTCACCTACTGTACATTTACACATTCCGCCGTGTACTATTTATTATTTTGTTATTCTTCATTTTGTTTAGGTAATATTAATTATTCATTGCTACTGGCACCCACAAATATCATCCCAGAAGATTAATATGAAATTTATCCGTCCCACTTCCTCACCGGCATGTACTCATTCCCGTGGTGTACCTGACACTGAGCAAGAAGCCTATTTGCTATGCAGGGGAACCTCCGACAAGCCGAAGACCTAAAGTTGAGTTAATTAAACATTAGGCATTAATCAAAATGAGATCATTAATCTCGACACGATTATCTGTGATATTTTGTAAATTATGTGCTCCTTCCCAGGCACACTGAGTCAAGGGTGTGCACACTGGGGCATGCACGCAAGCTGACAGACATATACACACAGTGGAGAGAAATTCACTTTGCCCAGTGTGTGTGTGCATATGTGGGCCGACAATTCAGCTCTCATTGCTCTTTGATGCCCTTTACATGTTTCAATCAACATCAATCAACACTTGGAATGCGGCTCGTCATATTAATTGAGAATGAAAAATACAACTGCTGAGGGGGAGGGAGGGAATATTCACACATCAGTGAATATTGCTTTCCATTCACTTGCAACATAATAGGGTTAAATGTTGTAGACCAAAGTAACTTTGCTGACCTGCACACACCACACGCAGACACAAATCATTGAGACTCACAGCTGCTCCCTTTAATTGAACGATCACACATTGCAGAGGTGTTTGCCAACTAAGGAAATTAAGTTTGGCTCCTAAATGTCTATCTACTTAGAAAGATCTGACGCATGCAATCTTTTTTATGAATCTAAATTAGAGGTGACTTTGTAGAGTGTTAAACTCTGAGTTGGCATTTACAGAAAGATTATTGCCTTCTCTCTTTTTTTCTTCCTTTTCTTTTCTGCTCTTCAGCCTGAAGGAGCTGAGCTATAGTTATCAATGGGTTTTGTCAGGAGACAGGCGAAATTTCTAGCCCCAAGGCGTCTTATCTCTAGCTGACTTTGTTTCTGGATGTATCTACTGGCTTTCAGTATACACGAAAAATGACGGCACACACAGCATCCACGCAGTGCGCTGAGATCCTGTGATATAGTCACACAAATATTAAAGATAAGTCGCACACGTGTGGACATCCGCTCACTCAAGTTAACGCAGAGCTCACAAACATTCCTACATGAGAGCACATTTAGCTTACACCACCGCAGAATTTACAGCATAATCCCTTTATTTTTCTCTGAACTGACAATAGTTGCTTTGCACATAGCCGGCCACCCTTGTATCTGTGTTGATGATAAGTTATTTTCCTCTGCTACAATTACACCCCTTGGCTAGACGTACTAATAGCAGATAAGTGATTAGGACCTGGTGCAGAGATTTGTCCTATTTATTTGATGCAGCAATTAAGATGAAAACTGAGGTAAGAGAGAGACAGATTAGTTACTTAATTTTCCTGTGGCCCAAATGGAGGAGGCAAAATGGACAAAAATGGCACAGTGATTACATTTGTACCCTACAAATGGAGGGGGGGTCCTGTTGGCTCAGAATCTTGCTGATTGTGCCAGAACTTTCTTTTCTGTTTGTTCCCATTTCTGCATTCAAAGACACTAAGTGGAAACACTAAAGGCAAGTGAATTTGGCCTGTACAAAATACAGAAAAGATGCTTGATCAATAGAAATTCCATTACAAATCATATATGAATTAAGACTGATATTTAGTCCGTGATCAAGACTGGAAAAAGAAGGGCAGGCTAATTCCACTCCCCTCCTCCCCAGCCTTCCGGGATTTTGTCCCACGTAACAGTTTGATATATAGGCTTTGTGGCAATTTGGGACTATTGTGAAAAGAATGCTGAGAAGGTTTGCGAAAATCTAGTTTTAGCGACTTAATCAGCGCAAGTGTTACTGTTCTAATTATGTTACCGTAGTGATTTTTTCCGAATATTACAACAGACCAGGTCTGTGCCTGTTTAAAACAGGCCTTTTACCCTCCAGTATTGCTGATAGCAGTTTTGTCAATATTATTGACTTACTGCTCATCCAAGCTTAAAACTACACTGACTGCTTGGGGTCATCAAGACGCTAGCATTACAACTCAAATTAGCTGACAACGAATAGCACAGCTCAGAGAGAAGGTTAAATATGACCTTCTCTCGACACATATAACATAGCCTAGAGCACCACCTAATGACTAGTTTTCCAACTTAATCTAACTGTTCTTTTCTTTTTAGTTGATTAATGTAACAACTGTTACATAAATTACAACTGTTAAAACATAGTGTTTATTACGTATTATAACCAATCATTTTGGTCAAATTAATCATAAAATTTAACATTTTTAACTTTTTTTGCAGTCATCCAATAATCCAATCCAATTTTCTTGTCACTGCTGTCATTCTATTCTAAAGTTAGGATGTGGGCAACATAAGGCTGGAAAAGTAAGTGGTATTAAAACAACTCAGTTAGGTTAACTGGTAAATTGGTTATTTAGCAAAGCTGGTTACAGGTTCTGAAAGAAACAGCATTAACAAATTGTGGAACAATTACAGAATAACACACGCATATTATCAAATTTGAATATTGACAAATAAAATTGAGAGAATCTGGAGAAATCTCTGTAGGAAAGGTTAAAAATCAATACTAGATCTTCAGGACCTGAAAAAGCTAGTTAAAGGTCTGACATGCAAAGAAGAAGCTATATGTGTACATGATCTAAAAATGCTGCTGTCTTCTCTGGGTCCAAGCTCATTTAAAATGGACTGATGCACCATGGGAAAACTGTTGAAATGTCAATTTTGGGGGTTTGGTCCTGTGAAAAAATTCACATTGAAGACTGATATTTAGTCTCTAGTCTGGAGGACCTCTTGTGAGAAACCATCCGACTTGTTGTCATCATCCAGTTCAAAGGAGCACATGCCAGATGGTATGGGGGTGCATTAGTGCCCATTGGCAGCCTGCACATCTGGAAAGGCACCATCAATGCTAAAAGGTATACACAGGTTTTAGAGCAGCATGTGTCATAAGTATTTTACACAGTTTCCCAAATTGAGGTTTTAAAGTAGAAAGTTTACTGATTTAACATCACAGAACATAACAGCAGCAGAGCAGAATGAAGGTTGAAGAATTTCATACGGTATTAGGAAAAAATTAAATATCTTGCCAAAATTAAGTATGTTATGAGTTTTTCTGCATGGGAGTTGGTTTGTTCTGACTCTGTACGTTGAGGGTATGGATTCACAGCTATTATGAGCCCAGATGTTGCGTCTAATCTTCCTAGAAAAAGAGAAAAGTCATTGCAAAACCAAAACTTTATGCATTCTGTGCAGTGTGTGCAGCAGGTAGTCAACCATACTGGGACCCAGTTTCCAATGAGCCAAGTGCAGCAGCACGGGATGCCAAAGTCAGCAGTAGCAGAGAGAAGCTTTCCATCTGTTCCCCAGTCACATCCTGCCACTGCTGGCTTCCCAAGTCCCAATCCATTATGGTAATCCTTCAGGTCTTCTATGGCTTAATTGTTGTATTAGCAAACGTACATGCTATACAATGTGTGAATAAGAGAAAGGAAAACCAAAATTTGAAATAAAGAAATTTGGACTAATACTTGTAATACTTGAATAACATCTGGCATTTAAGTTTTTTTTCATTTTATTGTGTTTTTTATAGACTTTTTATAACGTCTGTGTCTATCTTTACTGCTAGCTTATGACAGATTTCAGTTAAAATTTGCAATTTATCATTGGAGCAATGGCATGTCTACATATTCTCCTCACCATTGACTGATTGAGTAGAACTTCCTCAGTTTTTATGTATTTTGGCCAGTAACAGATTAGCATGAGAAAAATTGGTGCATGAGATCGTGCCTGAAGGAAACTAGCAGAAGCCTGACACAGACTCCTTTACTCACTTACCTTCCCTGCAGATATCAATCTTAAAGCATAATAAAATTTCAATGCAGGATTAAAAAAAAGAAAGACAGAAAGAAGAGAGGAAAATATTTTATAAGCAGTGCTGAAAATTTGGTAATGGTTCATTTTAACTCATATTGTGGGAACAGTCAAGCCACATTAAAGACTGGTATAGTGTAAAAAAAAAGAAAAGAAAAGAAAAGCCAATCCAACTTCCTTCAGACTCAGCACTATACCCCCCACAGGGATACCTGGATAAACAGCTTAATCAAGTTCCACAACTAACTGGAAAATAAGAAACCAAGGGCAGAGATGAGATAACTCAAAATATAATGAAGCTGGCTTTTATAGGCTGACAGCCACGTCAAGTCTCCCATAATAAATGAAAAAAAGACATCGTTTGTCATCGCCCTGCATAATTACACATAGAGGTGTTGCTTTATCATTTCTCACTTTACCCACCCATTTTGTTAGAGATAATCATGTCAGAGGTTAACAGAAATCAGTTGTGTTTGTCAGGAGGAAACAGTCGACCAACATCCCCCTGTGCTGAAGTCTGATTTTTGTTAACCTCAGATAGTCACTGTACCGTGTCCTCCATATCTGTGAATCCAAATGAGCCTAAAGCCCCTATAGTAGGTCATTTAGCTCCGCCCCTAGTGTGTGCATTAACCACCATGGATGAATCAAACAAGGTTAGTTGTAATGATACGTCATAACTAAAGAGACAGCACTGAAATGTCCTTTTAGGCATTCTCCTTGGGGTATATTTCGTCTATGGTGTTTGCTGCAGGTGTTATGGGCAGGAATGTAACAATGGCACATTTGTGTCTTATAAATAAATCCATGCGCTTGCCTCTTTAAGGTTGCGTAAAGGTCACATCTAAAGGGAACGGTTGCTACAGACAATTAGACCATTGTATGCAGGATGAATCATCAAAATGACTAATGGCACATTCACAAGGAGAAAGGGGCTCAGGGGCTATGTTAAGTGCATAGTTCTTATGATATTACTTTTTTTAACCTCATTCATCTCTCCAGAGTATGCTAACTACACCACTTTAGCCCTGAAAAAGTCCTTGTTTATTTAATAGCTTCCCACAGTGAGCACAGCGACAGCTTCTAATACTGCTGAACTTCCACCATTTACATCTACCGTTTAGGATTTGGCTGCACCAGAATTTCTTTCCTCTGATAATGACATTATTTGTAGTAGGTGTTAAGTCTAATTGTTGAATGTTGTCATTGGGTTTCTTACATTTGTAAACTCTGAATTCAAGCTATAGGATCAAGACATTCCTTTGATCCTGACCACCTCTCCAGCCACTCTGTGCTGGAGAGGTTTTAATGTAGATATATCCTATCTGACAGATCTGTTTCTTCTGTTGTAAGCTTCCTGCTTTTATGACCCTTTTGGTCAGCAGGAGGTCACACACACACACACACACACACACACACACACACACACACACACACACACATTCTCACATGACACACACACACGTTCTTGCACATGCACATACGTGCTTACACATACACACACATGGTGCCTTGTCTTAGAACCATTGGGGGGGGGGGGGGGGGGAGTTACAGAGGGAGGTGCTTGTGTTGTAATGTGTATTGTGACAGTTTGTCAATAAATAGCTGCGAGGGAAGCTGCTCTTGGAAGGATTTTGGGCATGAGACAGGTTAGGAGCGTGAGCTCCAAGAGCTGGTTCTTGACCAAAAACTTCCCTCGTTAGCGAGTGAAAAAAACGGTTGAAGATGTTCTGTTATGTCTTGTTTTCTTCATGATGAATAAGTCTCTAAGCTAGCGGGCATGTAAACAAAAACCAGCTTTTACATCTGTAGAAATCTTTCCATCAAAATAAAATATACATTTTAATAAAAATGCACCAAAATTTTGCACAACATTAAATCAACAGACCACTGCTTTCACCTATAGATTGAGCTGCCACTCTATAAATTAATCTTTGCAAACAAATAAGGGTGTTTGTTCACCTGGCCTGAACGCATCTGCTAAAAGCAAAATATAAAATCTTTCACTCCATTCATTGCACCTGCATGATGGTCGTGACATAAACATGTAGCAAATTACTGGAGAGGTGTGAGATCCCTGAAAGTAATCCTATACTGAGTTATCTAACACCTTTTAGAAATAATTGGCACTTTACACCGGGAATGAAAAGTGTAATATTTCAGAGATTCAAATATATGCTACTATGTAAATTATTGTTTTTGGCAGAAAATGTATTCTTTTCAATTGGATTAATGAAAAACCACCAACAATAACTCAGTGGTATAAAGAAATCTTTAGAGTTTTACCAATGGAAAGACTGAGTGCAAAATTAAGTGGCAATGATATTTTTTTTGGATATATGGCACCCGCTATTGGATTACTTACCTGATGATCTGAAGAAAACCATAGGGAGAGGGGCAGCCCCACTCCAATGGCGGGTTGAGTTTGTCAGGACAAATGTGTAAAGGAGTGGTAGACCGAATTATATATACTGTATTAGTTTTCCGTTTACATGTCTCAGACTGCTTATTGTGTTTGTTTGGGGGGTTTTTTGTTTGTTTTTTTCTCTCTGTTGTTGTTGTGGTAGTTGGTTTTTGTCTTTTGTTTTTTGTTCTTTGTTTTTTTGTTTGGGTTTTTTTTGTTTGTTTGTTTTTTAAATTTTGCTTTTTTTGTTAAAAAAAAGAAAAGAAAAAAAAGAAAAAACAACTGATCGGAGGGAAACCATATCCTTTGTCGTGAAATTTGTCTGCGTCATTCACCGTCTTTAGAGGACGCATGTCTTTGCCCAAATGGAATGGGATTGCATTGGAGATTTCAGTAAGCCTTTGTGAGCTGCATGAATATCCTGACATGCTGTACAGGCTCACTTTTATGGATGTCTGAGTTGACGTTGAATGATTCACGTTAGCAAGCGTTGCATTGTTTTTCTTGGCCCTCATGCATTAATTATACTGTAGTGTATGGTGTATTCTCGAGGGATTTAATAAGTTGTGTTGCTTTGCAGTGCAGAGACACCTCGACAGCACTCTTTGCATATGGTTTGTTTCTGGTTAACATCACTTGTCGCAAGCAGCAGATGGTGACCTGCTTTGAGGGAGATGTTCTTCACCTTCTTACATTAAAATTTTGTTGTATATCTTTTAACATAGGATTACTCATTGAGTTTAGCCCAGGAAACTTCAAGCTGCATCATCATCGTCATAGCTACAAGCAGCCCAGGCAATGAGCAACCAATTCCCTCTAATCAAATCTAATTCAAAGTGTGCTTTACGCTTTATGCCTGCTGTTCCATCTTGCTTGATTTGCTTTTGCTTTGCATTCTACTGGTGAAGCATGCATTTTTTGTATCACTCAGTCACATTTATTTAATCAAGATTAAAATTCGATTAATTGTGTAGCGTTAATCTGTAGTCACTGGGGCTCTAGGCTCATAAATAAAATGCTAGTTTCTTTACAACATCACACATTTTACAAAAGCACCGTATATGCGGGTTTACTTTTTTCCTACAGAGATTTGACCTTGAAACCAAGAGGAGTAATCTGCATTCCTTCCTGTTTTCGAATGAGTAATCAAGGAACCTTTAAAAATATGACTGCTTGCAATTACCCAAAGGAATATGGAAGAAATATAGTATCATCAGAATTCAAGTATTTTTAGACATTGAATTTATGACACTGAATTTTTATCCTCCAAATTTCCCTGCAAAAATATTCACCTGCAAAAATTCACCTGAAAAAAATTCACCTGCAAAAATTCACCTGAAAAAATTCACCTGAAAAAAAATTCACCTGCAAAAATTCACCTGCAAAAATTCAACTGCAAAAGTGATGAACTTTAATGACCCAAGCCAGAGCAATCAGCACCAGATCGAGTCGAGTGGCTCTCAGCCAATTAAATTACGCTGTTTGATCACATGACACCGTTAGCCAGCAGTGTGTCTCCTAAAAGAGAGCTGTTTAAAGGTGAGTGATTAAGTTTTTCTCCTAAATAGAGATCATTACAGAACGCCTAGTCCTACTTAAAATCCCATTTATTATTATTATTTTTTTTATCATCTACTCGAACTAAGGAAAACGTTTGACTAACTCAAAGACAATTTCCACGCCTCCCCTGCCTGACTGCAGAGGCAGTTTTGAATTTAGGAGCGCCAAGATGGCAGCGGCAAACCCTGGCGGCTCTCCGGTGAGTATATATATTTTTTTATCTTCAAGTTTGTCTTTTGAAACCTTAATTTTATTTAAATCCGTTGCTCACGTATAAAGTACACAGACGGGGTCTTTGCTCAACTCGTCTGAGGCGTGTCTCACTAAGCGCTACATGCTAGCATCCTGCTAACCGAGCTACCCTTTACATGCTGTGCTTTAGAAAATAGGATACTCGTTAAAAAAAATACTCCGCAGATATTGATAGATAGACGAACACTGCAAATATAATGTTGGAAACGAGAACGGCCTTTGGTGAAGGGGTAAAATACACCATGAATAAAGCCATAGAGTGAATGGCTGCCATGGTTGCAGAACAGCCTGATTTAATGACAAGAATGGGGAAGAGTGAGGTGAAGTGAACCACAGCCACAAAACACGGTCAGACAAGGCGGCAAAGGGGCAGTGATCTGTCCGTCAGTATGAAGTTGGTGTGTGCTTTGGTGAACAAAAACTCCAGACTGGTAGCAGGAAGATGGGAGACTCGTGTTTCACTGGAATAGTGGTGAATTAAAACATCCTTTGTTGGGGACATTTCGGTGTAAATGCATCCATACAGGCAAGACAGAGGCAGACTAGACAGTGAAGAAAACAAGGCAAACATTAGAAATATAAAAACGGAAATATAGGATGAGTCGGGGATGAGTTCCTGCCCCAAGTGGAGGAGTTCAAGTATCTCGGGGTCTTGTTCGCGAGTGATGGGAGAAGGGAGCCGGAGATCGACAGACGGATTGGGGCTGCAGCTGCAGTAATGCGGACGCTGCACCGGTCCGTCGTGGTGAAGAGGGAGCTGAGTGTAAAAGCGAAGCTCTCAATTTACCGGTCGATCTACGTCCCTACCCTCACCTATGGCCACGAGCTGTGGGTAGTGACCGAAAGAACGAGATCGCGGATACAAGCGGCAGAAATGAGCTTCCTCCGAAGGGTGGCTGGCCTCTCCCTTAGAGATAGGGTGAGAAGGTCGGCCATCCGGGAGGGGCTCAGAGTAGAGCAGCTGCTGCTCCACATCGAAAGGAGCCAGCTGAGGTGGTTCGGGCATCTGACAAGGATGCCCCCTGGGCGCCTCCTGGGTGAGGTGTTCCAGGCATGTCCCACCGGGAGGAGGCCCCGGGGCAGACCCAGGACACGCTGGAGAGATTATATCTCTCGGCTGGCCTGGGAACGCCTTGGTATTCCCCCGGATAAGCTGGAGGAGGTGGCTGGGGAGAGGGAGGTCTGGGCCTCTTTGCTTAGGCTGCTGCCCCCGCGACCCGGCCTCGGATAAAGCGGATGAAGATGGATGGATGGAAATATAGGATTAATATAACATACAATTAGGGAAAATGTAAGGAACACAATGTAAATGATATTGTAAAGTCATTAAAACAGCATACTCTGATTAAAAGAAACACATAATTGGGTAGGATAATAACAATAATAATGTTAAAAACCATGTACAAGATGGGTATGTATACTTGTAGCCAGAATACTATAAAGTTGTAGCATGCCAGACCATCTTGATTGAATGTAACTTCGCTACACACAAGTTTTATGGTAGACATATTCATATTGGTATCTAATAAATGATTAATTCTTAGATTTTATCGAACGTTAATTTATAAATTGTTTCTGTCTTTATGTGTTTGTTTCAGATTATGCAAGATGAAATTATTCAGTCAGCAAGACACTTGCTGCAGTTGCTGACATCATCCAACTGAACTGCTGCTGTGATGAATCAGAATACAAGATTTACTTTAGCAAGACTTATGAGTTAATGCTACATTTAACTAAATTGTTATATATTTTTTGTGTCCAATATTGTCTCCATATGATTTTGTTTTTTGCAACATCTTGCAGAGAACAGAGTCAAGGTACCAGCTTGGTCAACCCTAAAAGACCATCTGTTCAATGACCAGGTGAAAAAGTCATAAACTAAACACTCTGCATGAGCATGGAATTTAGGATGCAACTTTATATCTTACCTGCTCTACACTCAGGGCTTTAATTACAACAACAGTCAATCACATTAAAAAAAATATACTTTTGGTAGTTCTGTGTCTCTCTCCTCCAAACCCAGATGGCTGCTGGTACTGAACCGGGTTCTGGTTCTGCTGGAGGTTTCTTCTTGTTAAAGGGGAGTTTTTCCTCTGCACTGTCACTTCATGCTGCTCAGTGTGAGGGATTGTTGAGGTTGAGTCCATATGTCCTGCGAACAACTGCTGGGCAATGACACCATGCAATCTTCTGGGATTCCTTGGATAGAAAACCTGTGAACTGCACTTGTCCTTGGTCTTCACAACTCACCTTTTTACTGTTTATTGAATCAAAATGCTCCAGTGACATGGATTCTACATTGTAACTGATGTGATGTTCTATAAAGTGGTTTTAATAAAAAAAAAAAGGCAAAAATTAGTTTGTTTCTTTATTCAATTTTTGAACAGTGATACTCATTCAGTAAATGCAAATTATTTACATGGCAGTGCACTATAGGCATAAATCTAGACCCCTAGATAAAACATGATGGCATTATAGCAGTGACAACTCCTCCACAGTAGCAGGTGGGATTTCTTTTTTGAGGACAGCTCCTTTTACCTGTCACTACAGATGGTCTGTTTGTTCTGATCAAGAGCCTTTTTTTGGGCAGCTGAAGAGGAGAAGTCTATCTTATGGCCAACCTCTGACTGTATCTTGGTCACATTACCCAGCAAAACCCAGTATGCAGGTTCACCTGTAACAGTCCTTGTGCCACAGATCAACACTGTTGCTTCTACATTAAACAGAAGAGCAGTGACGTGGGTGCAGGTCTCCGTGACTCCGGCCTTACAGCTGGAGTGGGCGGCTTCAACCTTCCCTGTGATGCTCACAATGACCCATGGCTGCAATGCTGGTTCATTCAGTCTTTGAGAGTGCAGTACCTGAAACACACACAAAGTTCTTGTCTTTAAATGAACTATGAGCCAAGGCTGACATAAATGTTTTATCTACTTAATCATTAATGTAACAGTGTTTAGAAAGTTAGCATATACATGTAATTTTTCATTTCTTTATGTGTCCATCTATAGAACGCTGCATGTTATATTCTAAATCTGCCTGTTCTGTCAGAAACCTGCCTGCAGAAAATGAACCTAAAGGATGTAATGCAAGGATGTAATCACTTTCAAGATGGAGAAAGCATAAAGTGACAATTATGAATCACTTAATATGATAAGGAGATTCTGCAGGTCATTAATCAATGTATAAAATTAAAATAAAATGCATTTTTAGTGACACAAGATACAAATATGGAAGCAAGATGTATAATCGCTCAGTTTGGGGAAATTGTGGGTAGCCTGCAAGAGCCTCAACTTCTCCATACCCACAATGTGCAACAAATGGGCACAGCTGATCTTCAACAGTGGAACATCGGCCAGTTACTTCCAACTTTAACGCAGCTTGTAGTCTTGGAGAGCAGCACACCAAAACTGCATGCACAACTACTGCTAACAGTGGAAACGGATTAAGAAATCCATGCAAACAGATTCATAAACCGAAAGAATATTATTTTACAGGATTAATGATCATATCAGCCGCTGGCTGATCACAAACCCTGAGGGTGTATACGAGAAGCAGAAGAAGCAGAGGGAATATCCCGTTTAAGTTTAGATAGTATTTGTAAAGATATTGACCATATCCTTTTCTGAAAGTGTGGATACAATGGATGGGGTAAGGTACTGACATGCTACAACTTTATAGTTGTTAAATTCTGGCTACAAGTATACATACCCATCTTGTACATGGTTTTTTTTTTTAGTTTTTTTTAATTATTAATTATTATCCTACCCAATTATGTGTTTCTTTTAATCAGAGTATGCTGTTTTAATGACTTTACAATATCATTTACATTGTGTTCCTTACATTTTCCCTAATTGTATGTTATATTAATCCTATATTTCCATCCATCCATCTTCATCCGCTTTATCCGAGGCCGGGTCGCGGGGGCAGCAGCCTAAGCAAAGAGGCCCAGACCTCCCTCTCCCCAGCCACCTCCTCCAGCTTATCCGGGGGAATACCAAGGCGTTCCCAGGCCAGCCGAGAGATATAATCTCTCCAGCGTGTCCTGGGTCTGCCCCGGGGCCTCCTCCCGGTGGGACATGCCTGGAACACCTCACCCAGGAGGCGCCCAGGGGGCATCCTTGTCAGATGCCCGAACCACCTCAGCTGGCTCCTTTCGATGTGGAGCAGCAGCTGCTCTACTCTGAGCCCCTCCCGGATGGCCGACCTTCTCACCCTATCTCTAAGGGAGAGGCCAGCCACCCTTCGGAGGAAGCTCATTTCTGCCGCTTGTATCCGCGATCTCGTTCTTTCGGTCACTACCCACAGCTCGTGGCCATAGGTGAGGGTAGGGACGTAGATCGACCGGTAAATTGAGAGCTTCGCTTTTACACTCAGCTCCCTCTTCACCACGACGGACCGGTGCAGCGTCCGCATTACTGCAGCTGCAGCCCCAATCCGTCTGTCGATCTCCGGCTCCCTTCTCCCATCACTCGCGAACAAGACCCCGAGATACTTGAACTCCTCCACTTGGGGCAGGAACTCATCCCCGACTCATCCTATATTTCCGTTTTTATATTTCTAATGTTTGCCTTGTTTTCTTCACTGTCTAGTCTGCCTCTGTCTTGCCTGTATGGATGCATTTACACCGAAATGTCCCCAACAAAGGATGTTTTAATTCACCACTATTCCAGTGAAACACGAGTCTCCCATCTTCCTGCTACCAGTCTGGAGTTTTTGTTCACCAAAGCACACACCAACTTCATACTGACGGACAGATCACTGCCCCTTTGCCGCCTTGTCTGACCGTGTTTTGTGGCTGTGGTTCAATTCACCCCATTCTTGTCATTAAATCAGGCTGTTCTGCAACCATGGCAGCCATTCACTCTATGGCTTTATTCATGGTGTATTTTACCCCTTCACCAAAGGCCGTTCTCGTTTCCAACATTATATTTGCAGTGTTCGTCTATCTATCAATATCTGCGGAGTATTTTTTTTTAACGAGTATCCTATTTTCTAAAGCACAGCATGTAAAGGGTAGCTCGGTTAGCAGGATGCTAGCATGTAGCGCTTAGTGAGACACGCCTCAGACGAGTTGAGCAAAGACCCCGTCTGTGTACTTTATACGTGAGCAACGGATTTAAATAAAATTAAGGTTTCAAAAGACAAACTTGAAGATAAAAAATATATATATACTCACCGGAGAGCCGCCAGGGTTTGCCGCTGCCATCTTGGCGCTCCTAAATTCAAAACTGCCTCTGCAGTCAGGCAGGGGAGGCGTGGAAATTGTCTTTGAGTTAGTCAAACGTTTTCCTTAGTTCGAGTAGATGATAAAAAAAATAATAATAATAAATGGGATTTTAAGTAGGACTAGGCGTTCTGTAATGATCTCTATTTAGGAGAAAAACTTAATCACTCACCTTTAAACAGCTCTCTTTTAGGAGACACACTGCTGGCTAACGGTGTCATGTGATCAAACAGCGTAATTTAATTGGCTGAGAGCCACTCGACTCGATCTGGTGATGATTGCTCTGGCTTGGGTCATTAAAGTTCATCACTTTTGCAGTTGAATTTTTGCAGGTGAATTTTTTTCAGGTGAATTTTTGCAGGTGAATTTTTTTTCAGGTGAATTTTTGCAGGTGAATTTTTGCAGGTGAATTTTTTGCAGGTGAATTTTTTTCAGGTGAATTTTTGCAGGTGAATTTTTTTCAGGTGAATTTTTGCAGGTGAATTTTTGCAGGTGAATATTTTTGCAGGGAAATTTGGAGGATAAAAATTCAGTGTCATAAATTCAATGTCTAAAAATACTTGAATTCTGATGATACTATATTTCTTCCATAAAGGAAAGACTAACATGACAAAAATACTGTAGAGACAAATGCTGTAGTTTGAAATCTGCATTTGACAGCTGCAGTGCTGTAGTTTATCTTTTCTGGTTTGCTCTCTGATGAAAACCATAGTGTAAAGGATATATAATTATAACACAGCTGTTAGTGCCACAAGCAGCTGGTGGCCAAGGTCACTGGTTGGAATCCCACAGTATTTTAGACTGGAAAGTGAATGCACACTTCTTGACCCTTGTGATGCGGTTGGGCTGTGCAGCTCTCTGTGTATGAATGTGTGTCAGCTGTGCTTTGCTGTAAAGGAACCTGCAGTCTCAGCATGCTCTGCAAATCATCCCTGGATAAATAAGGGCTTAAATATAGATATCGCAATTGTAGCTGTAGAAAAATGTCAACATCTATCTTGAATTAGCGCTATAGCAGGCACTGCAAGTAATCCCCTCTCGAAAGTTATTCATTAGAACAACATTAGCACAGTTTACTCACAGTTTATTGGCAGGCTGAGCTAATGACAGGCACAGATGCACAACATTTATGTGGCTATGTGCCTTATGTCTCCCCATGTGGCAGGATAGGAAAGCCGGTAAAGGAGAGCTCTGATTTCAAAGGAAATGCCAGTTTAATACAAGCTGGGTTGATCCCACTTGTTCAAATGTTCAGCTGTTGGACTGGCCAAATTTATGTCTAAGAAAAAACACATTTTTACACAAATTGTTACCCATACTTCCCATTTTTTAGACTAACTTACTGAATTAAACTTTTCAATGTGATATTTAGTTGTGGGCTTATTATACAATGAAAGATCATTAATGTCATTTTAAGCCTGCTTAATTTAAGTTTTACCAGACAACAGGGTCTTAGATACGTTTAGTTAAACTGTCAGTTTGTCACCTCTGTGTCTGTCTGATTGTCTTTCCTTCATCAGACTTTGTAAATGGGTTTCTGTGCTCCCCAATCTCAGACCTCACTTAGGAGAGCATTGTATAACTGACAGAACCGATAGGAAAAACCTGTAATAATCTGCAATTTTGCTTTTGAGCTTCCTTCTCTGTGTTATCAGGGCAACCATACTCTTTGAATTTTTATACGCATCGCCGTCCTTGTCCACAGTTTTCTAATATAGAGCTTATGTGTTTTAAAATTACTTTCTCTGAGTCATTGTCTCCAACTTAAAAATAAAGTTGACACTCAGAACAAATCACAACTCTCGAAGTCGTACCTCCGCGGGTAGGTTGGTGGGTCAGGTACAAGGACCAGAAGATTGGTTTGGATAAGCAAGGACATTTCAGCACCGGATACATTTCTTTCTAAATTACTTTGTATTCATTTAGTAAACAAAACAATTTTCTAAGCAAAGGCATTCAGGTGACTCATGTTTATGGTAAAATTATTATAGTATAGAGGTGTCCTCTTTGTTTTCTTTTTCCAAATAGCCTATTTTCCTTTGCTCATTCTGCTCTCGCTACCTCTGAAATTAATACTGCGTCTGAACATGTAGCACAAGTGGTGGTGTGAGGTCAAACAGCATACTCATTTAGTGTTGTGCAAATGTCTTGAGCCATACCCCTTGTTATTTTTAAAGTAGTCTTGAGCAATAGTCCTTCAGATTTCTGAAAGTTTTACTTTGGACATTGACCCCACTTACTTTCAGTCTGGTCATTGTATCCAACCAGAAGAGTGGTTTTGTTTGTTGGCTTGTTTGTTAGACTCATTAAAACTAATGTATGAATCAATCAAGAATTAAAAACGCAATAACTCAAGGGTTGAACTAATGTTGTGTCTCCTAAACGGTTGATTCAGTTCATCTCAATGTAGCATTTTCAGTGGTCACATTAGCATTTGGAAGTCACTCATCCAAGTAACTTCTTCAGTCTCAGCAGACTGCAGGTTTCCCCAACCTTATAAACAGTGCATTTGCACAAAAACTGAAACCCATTCAGTGGGCTGGTTTTAGTTATTGTGCACTGAAACCAGCCCACTGAATGGACTGAATGAGACTGAAGAAGTCTCTTGGATGAGTGATGAAATGTTTCTCCCACTGAAAACGCTACATCCAGGTGAACAGAATCAACCTTTTGGGATTTACTTACCTGGATGATTGACCATGCATCAAAACATCAATGATAACCAGTGTAGGGACTAACGCGTTACTAAGTAACGCGTTACAGTAACTACGTTATTATTGTGGTAACGAGCACAGTAACTAGTTATTATGCCAAAATCAGGAACGTGTTAATCGTTACTGGGATTTAGATAGGGTCGTTATTCGTTACTTCGTGTGTTGCGTTCGACTTACCTCGGAAATCGGAACACGGACCTGGGAATAATGTCACACTCGAGTAAACGGCGTTCTGGTTAGCCTCGTCAGAGAAGTCGGGATTCCAATATGGCAATGCCTTCGAAAACGGTTGTTTTGCTAGCCCTCTACAAAAAGAAATTACTACTAAACACATATGCAGCCATAGCTGGACTCGGTGGGCCAATGGTGATTTGTTGTTTTGATGGGCCAATGTTTTTTTTTCTTCTTTTTTTCCGTAACGGTATAAACAGTGAAAGGTAGTGGATTGGCCAGATGTTGGCAGATGTGTAAAAATAACTCAATTGTTTGGTGGTGGCTATCGCGGAGCTTCCACAGATTCAGTACACTCTAAAAACTAAAACTGACATTTACTTAAAATTTTTGAGGCAACACTTTTACACTTAAAAATATTGAGTAGATTGGAAACCAGTCAAATCTGTTCAATATACTTGATCAATTGAATAACTAAAGCTTAAAAATATTAAATTGAAATTAATAATTGTAGTTGTTACACAAACATGAAAAATTGAGTAAATAACACTGACATGCTTGGTCAATGTAACTGAAATATAGATGGTCAGTTAATCCAAAAATTTGTTCCATTTTCTTAATATTGTAAACTGAATGTAATCAAAATTGTACTTAATATTAAATATGGTAAATGGTCTGTATCTGTATAGCGCTTTACTTAGTCCCTATGGACCCTAAAGCACTTTGCACTACATTCAGTAGTGTGCATCATTCAGTCATTCACACACACGTTGGTGATGACAAGCTACATTGCAGCCACAGCTGTCCTGGGGAGCACTGACAGAGGCGAGGCTGCCGGACACTGGTGCCACCGGGCCCTCTGACCATCACCAGTAGGCAGTAGGCAACCGAGACTGTCGGCGCCGGGGCTCGAACTGGCAACCTTCCGATTACAAGACGAACTGCCAACTCTTGAGCCACGATCACCCCCTAACATTCAAATAGGAATGTTATTATATTTCACTGGTCTGAAAAGTCTGAAAAAACAAACAAACTAATATGTAGTTATGTGTTTCATAATACATGTATGAAAAATGACCACATGTTAAACATTTTTCCAAACAAAAATTAAATTTTCATAAACATGGCAATAACTCGAAATAAACAAGCACTAAAAAGACAAGAGCCTTTTCCCTTTTAGCTCAGAGCCTTACATACTTGAAGGATAAATGGCAAACCAGGAGAGCAAACACAAAAGCTCAGAGTATTTTTTTTTAAAAATGAACAAAACTATGAAAAAGGCTCATGGTAGTCAATTACTCTAATAATTACTAAAAGGATATTCATAGATTTTATCAGGCTCATCTAACTTATATTCATAGTGATATTTACTAAGCCTCTGAATTAGACCCGAGGCGGCCTTCGGTCCGAGTGTCAGGGGAACTGATCTTCAGGTAAGAAGTTATGACCTGCAGTCTATCTGGGTCAGATATAAACCAAGTTTAGGTGGAGTTTATTTTCGTTGTGCTGACTTTTACAGTCAGTTAGAATAACTCGTACTGCGCACTAACTAGCATGACTGGGTGGGTGCTATGATGTTACTGATAGTGAACTTTATTTTATTCATAAGGTTAGTTAGTAGAGTTGCCAACCGTCCCGTAAAAATAGAAAATATTACGCGTTTCGTATTGAGGCCAAAAGGAACACAGTTTGTCCCGTACTTCAGCTAGAATGGAAAAAGACACAAAGCTGGAGTCCTTCTGTGTCTTTACGCTGCACAGCTGTTTCTTCTTCTCTCATTCTCTCCCCTCCCTCTCCTGCTGCTACTTCAATCATGAAACTGATCAATGATCAGCTGATCGGCTTTTCTCTCTTGTTTGTTTATCTCCCACTTTGCGCCAAAAAGAGGAAACCAGCGGATGTCGCGCTAAACAACAGCACCACATTTAAGCTTGATCAGCTGTTGTTAAAATTTTGTTAATATTACCTTTTAGTATCAGCTGATGTTTGCTGGAGCCAGAGCTGTAAAAGCTGCTGGTCATGATATCAGTTTGAATATGTGGTGCGAGGGAAGCATGAAGATGATACCAGGAGATGTCCTTACTGAATCATCACTGCTGAACAGGTGATGGAGAAACAGGTTTTTAGCTTTTAGGTGACATAAATGACTTGAAAGGAAGTTAGGAACTATTTCTGAGAGACAAATAACACCAGGATCCTTTTTTTATGTAGCTGACTACTGGTAACTGTGCAGGGGCGGGTCTAGCAAAGTTTTGCCAGGGGGCCAGGTAGGGCATTAACCCTTTAAAGCCGGTCGGAGTGGGCACGCTCCGTTTTGCATAACTATTTTTAAATCCCTGTAGAACCAGAACCGTGGAAGCTAGCGCAATAATTTTTTTTGCATATGAAACCGGGGGAGTTGTACTTACATCTTATGCCATCAGCTTGTCCTAGGTCACAGTTTCCTTCCACATATAGCTTTGCAAAAATTGCATAAAAAGTGCTTGCAGGAACAAAAACATAATATTCCAGAAACATGCTTCGCCAATCTGATCAGCTGTTTGTAACACTTCCCACATTGAAACCGATGTCAGCGCGAACGATCGCATGTCCGCCATTTCCTGCCCGAAACCGGAAGTGATGTCATTTTCGCGGAAAATGTAGTTTTTTACCTTAAAAGCCTATACTGGTGTTTTTATAAGTCATGGTTGACTTTATGCTTTTCTGAATAGTTGCTGGGATGCTTAGAACTCGAATTGCACTGCTTAAAATAGTTTATTTTGATGCACATGCTGTTTTCTTTGCAGATTTGCATCATAGGATTGTTTTTCGTTTTTCCTGCAGTATATAAAAATTGGTGTATCTCAAAAATAAAACTATGAAGACACTCAAAATAAATTTGCTGTTGTTGTAAACTATTTTTTGCAACTTTTTTGTATTTAAAGTTTTGAGGGATAAGCCTCTTAAATTTCTCCAAGTAGAAATATATGTAAAAAAAACAAAAACGATTTTAAATTTTTTTGTAGTTTATTGCACATTTTTTTGCAATTAATGTAGTTACTATGGACTTAATGCATACATATTATTAAAACATGAGCTGTAACAGTTGTATTGATGTATAGCAACTTGAAATGCTCCCAAAAATGGCACTACAGCATGTAAAAATATACAGTAAGCTCTGGCGGCCTTGGTTCTATGGTAGGTCTTAAAGGGTTAACAGGGAAAGGGGGGCACAAAGAAATACTTTTCTTTCTTATTCTCATTTAAAATATCTACTTTCAACAAATAATTATCTGAATCTTACAACAAACGGTTGATAGATTGATACATATATACCATCAAGACAGTGTACATCACTGTCACAACAGCATTTGCTTTCATTCAAAGGCTTTATGGTTTTTCCTATAATGGTGGGCCGGTCTCTAGTCAAAATGCCTGGGCTAATTTTTTGTCCCAGTCCAGCCCTGTATGTGGCTCATCTGCAGTCTGGAGTTACCTACATCTCCCTATTCGGAAGGCAGAATTTCCGAGTTCTGAGTACAATCGAAAGCACCACGACTGCAGTTTTTGTGTTGGATGTAAAAAGTGCACGTGACGCTGTGACGTAGGCTAGAATCATGGCAGCAGTCGACGACGGTCCAGGCGTGGGATTTCTCTCGTGGAAATATGCACATTATTTTTTTCCTTTCTGTTGGTAGGTAGCACAGTGCACTTGTGGCAGGATAGTGCTAACATGTAAGCAAGCTAGAAGACTGGCAATCTTGCTGGGTATCCAGTTAGGGAAGCAACACATTAACAAGAGAATTCTGGGTAAAACCAAAGTTACTTTCCCTAGTAACTAGTTACTTTGAAAGTAACGAGTAACTTGAAGTAACTGAGTTACTTTTGATAGAAGTAACTAGTAATGTAACTAAGTTACTAATTTAAAGTAACTTACCCAACACTGATGATAACACATCTGACCGGCATGAAGTCTTTTTCTGTACCAACAAGGTGATTCTGGGCAGTGTGTCCTTAAAAACATTTGAGTAAACTTGGCAAGTGGAGGACAAAAGAAGTATGTACAGCATCTGAAAGTCATGTCATCAAGAATCAGGAAAAAATCCAGAAGAGACCTAACACAGGACATGAGAGATGCATCTGGCCTGTCAGTTGATCCATCTACTGTAGGAAGCTATTCAGACCATTTCTGATCAGAAATGGTCTGAATGGAAGGGTGGCTCTCAAGAAGTAATTCTTAAGGAAAGCGAAATGAGTGTCAACAGGTCTAATGGAGTGATACATCCAAATTTGAAATTTTTGGCTAGAAGAGAGCGTGAGTGTCTACAGCCATCTGTAAAACACAGGCTCTGTCATGGTTTGGGGTTGCATTTCACCCATTGGTGTTTGGGATCTTGTCAAAGTTGATGGAATTATAAATGCAGAAATGTACCATCATATTTGAATTGAAAATGCAAGACCATCTGGAAGGCATCTGACTCCTAGTGGTTTCAATTATGAGTATGACAATGATCACAAACACTGTGTTTGTGAAAAGAAAAAACATACCTGGATAGAAAAACACACAATGGAACACTATTAGTCATGGATTGGCCTCCCCAGGGCCTGGACCTCAACGTTAATGAAGCAATGAGGGATCCAACTAAGACTTTTATAATGTCCCTCAAGAATCCTGGGGAAATATTCCTAAAGACTACTTAAAGAAATTATTAGAAAGCCTGCCTAAGAGAGTTCAGGCTTTGCCAAAGAAAGCAGGAGGTCATGCCAAATACTGACTTTCAAGCTTGCTAGAATTGTGCAAACTCTGTTTTTGCCTTAGTATATCTCCATTTATGTTTGCAAATCATTCACTGAATCACTGCAGCTATTTGCCATTTTCCTGGCAAAATATAAAGAAATGTGGCTCAAGACTTTTGCACAGTACCCGTATGCGCCCCAAATCAACTCACCCCAAATGATCCCTTAATCGACTGGAACTCAGAGTCATATTAGAGAGGCACTTCTGGTGCGAGCAGGGTGTCATTTGTCATACATATTACTCAAGATTTATACTTGAGGCTAATAGTCTTTTTGTTCACTTCTGCCTTTGTCACACTTGCTCCCAAATTTTTCCCTCTTCTCTAATTAGCCCCTTTATGCTTGATCTTGCACTTGAAATCTTTCACTCTCTTCTGTGCATATTCACCCCCACACTCTGTCTGCCACTGCCTCTCCATCTCTCCGTCATCTCTCTCTTATAGAGATGGATGAAAGGGGATATCAGGGAGCCTGGGTGGAGAGCTCAGCTGATAGGCTGAATCAAGGCAGGTCATTTACTCACCACAAGCCCATCCATCCTGAAACCCACACATACCCACTTAAAAACACGCACACATACCTTTACTCACCTCATACTTTCCCACAAACACATTGCGTCTAAATGACTTCCATCTCTCTAGGTGTATTATTTCACTCCTAGGAAGCCTGGCCAGAGTTTAAATATTCAAGCTGACTGGAGCAAAGGGATCTTTTCCATCAGGAATTTGTTCTTTCACACATTCTTGAGCATGCACATTCACCCAAACGAAAATGCACACATGGTCTAAGACTAAGAAATATCACACATAGTCAGGCACGCACCCCGTGCTCAAAGCTCTAGACATCTCATTACTGGCATGGTGTGCTTTCATCGCTGGGGTATTGTGAATGAATGCGTCCCTCCTGAAGTTTTTGCTGTTTGCAGCTCTGTTCCCCGTGGGCTGACTGTTAATGACATCGCGCCATTCTGCATCTGTACTTGGGAAACTGTTAGTATGATACTCCTGGTAACTAAATAATGTTCCCATCTCACAAGTCCAGCTGCCTGCTGGTCAAATTACAGCCAAGCGAGAGGCTATTTTCTGCCCTGCGCCACTGCATCTAAAACAGCTTAGTTTACCCCCAACGTGATGGCATGATTACTCCAAATGCTTGACGCCACCTCCGGCAGGTTAGCAAATCAGTGAGCGAGGAAGATAAAACTGGACAGCAAGAAGTGAGAGAGTCATGATCTTGGAAATCATGGTGATGGGAAGCCAGTGAAAGGTGTTCATGAAAGAGCAGGCGCACGCTGCCGCTCCTTCCTTTTGGTTATTGACAGATGTGCGGCGTAATCAGAATACAGCATGTATCCGCTACTGTAGGGCAGATGGATGAGGCAGGGGGAAAAATGCGATTACAGTAGCAATCATAACTCAGATTAGCCTTCCTCTGTACCTCTCTCCACTGTTCAACACGGGAATCAATCACCATCACATTCACTACGCTGCCTCATATCACACACAGGGCCGCACCAAAAGGACAAATATTATTCTCTCTGGTAGAGAAAACAACATTGTCTATAGAGCAAGGACAACAATCGCTCTCTTTAATAAATAACGGCAGCTATTATGATCATAAATAGTGAGGGGGCCAGAGGCTGTTTGTAGGGGGGAGGATGATACATGAATCCATTCAGCATATTTCTGCTGTGGGCTTGTAACTCTGCAACTGAGGGGATCAAAGGATCTCCTGACAAAAGAGGCGCAGATGCAGCGTGCTGAGATGACAGCCTTCACCAATGCTAGAAGTGCACTCAGCACTAACATTGGCTGACTAGAGACCTGACTAACCAGTCCAGAACAGCACATTTAGTCCCCCCCTGCTGTTTCCTCTATCTGATTATTATTGATGACATCAGGACATTCGCAAACCCGTGGAGGCTCATTAAAACAGAAGTCAACTGATAATGAAAGTGAACACTCTGCACTGGATTACTTAATTTACTCAACACGACTATCACAGAAGAATTTGCATGCTTTGATATGTGCTTGCTTTTTAGCTATTCCCCCTGGATCGCCATTTGATTAAACTGTGGAATCATGTAGCAAAAACTTCTTCATGAGTAAAGCCCAAAGCACTTGGCTGGTTTGAGTATGTGATCAGTCTGTCTGGATTTGTGTGTCATAATGTGCTTGTGTGTGCGTTGTATCCTCCTGGTCCTTTCTGTTCTACAGTAGCTCGCAAGGCTTCAGGGAATGGAGAAAAAACAAAACGCTGATGTGCTCTGTGTCTTGATCATTCAAATTAAATTGAAACCACGCTGAGAACAATATTCCATCAAATGGTTTGTAAATTATAGACATTCACATTCATCACGCAAATACTCTTGCAGACACCCTCACACCCAGACAAATAGTTAGCATACCTGTACACGTATACACGTTTTAACTCACACAAACACTTCCACGCTGCTACAGTTGGTTTGCCACCAACATGCACAATGAACGAAACCCCTTTTATTTCAGTTCTCTCTCTCCCCCACGCAGAACGATTCCCATAAACCGAGAGCCTGGAGATAAAGAGAAGACATGGCCTGTCAAGGCTTTTATGGCTTTTCCTACAATCGCTCAGGACTACAGTGGTATTTTTATGATGTTGCAGTACAGCCCCCAATTCTCCTAACACGCCACACCACCAAGGAAACTAACAAGGCCCTTATGTTTAATGGGCTCAACACGCTCATACCTCCAGCGGTCTTCAAATCGTCATAGCTACGAGCTGCCCAAGCAATGAGCAACCATTTCCCTCTAATCAAACCTAATTCAAAGTGTGCTTTACACTTTATGCCTGCTGTTTCATCCTGCTCCCCCAAGGGCCACAGTCTCTTGTATACTTTCCCGCTCGATCACCGTATTGAAGATGGTGGGTGGAATTGGATGGAGTCAGGGTTTTGCATATATAATTCAGTGGTGACAATCAGAAAGACATGGCACTGTCTCCATCAACAGTTAACTGTGAAACAAGATTTAGCCATCCTTTAGTCTGTGGCCAGTCCCGTGGTGGAGCCTAATAGTGTGTATCTTACTGCTTATCACTGTTTCTCTGAGCCAACAGGCTGTTATGCTTAGATAACCATAGTCATTTGCTGTGTTAAGTGGCTGATTGCTTCACAGTCGTGTTTTGCGTGCATGTGTGAGTGTGTGCCATGCTTTCATGCATGTGTGAGCACGTAAATGTAATTTGCTCGCCTGCGTGTGTATTGCAGTTAGGTGTGCGCACATTGCCACTTTTGCCTCAGCTGCATATGTTTGTGTAGCAGTGCCAGCTTCTTTCCAACACCAAGCTTAGCTCCAGTCCCCGGCAGCATGGCTGAGTAAGATTAAAGTCACCCATATTACACTTACCGCCAGGAGACGTAAGGAAATTAGAAGAAAATTAAACAATGCCATTTGCATACAATTACTCAACAGCAAAGCAAACAGCCCAGTTAGCCACTGTCTGGTCAACTAAAAAGTGCGGCTGTCAGTGTTGCTTTATGCAAACAGCTTTGACTAGCCTTATTCAGTCATGGGTGTTATTTGGACTGTGAGGGTAAAAAATTGCACAAATTCAACAGCTTTTTTATTCATTGTGTATGCGTTAATGCAAGTGTATGATGTTCAGTGCCCATGTTTTCATTCGCCAGTTGTGCACTGAGGGTTAAATCGCTCCGCTTAAGTTGGATTTAGATTATTTTATGTGTGCGTGTAAACCTGCATTTGCTGACATTTTAGTCTGACATTCAGCTTTCAATCCTCAGTTTTCATCTCAGGTGTTTGAAATGTAAGGCTGGCATCCTGCAGAGAAAATATTTCTCTGTCTTCCTCAAGACACGCATGCACTCTACCATCACTATCTCTCGTGTTCCTTTGTGTTGCAGACACATTCAGATGCAAACTATCGCCTTTTACCTCCTTTCACAAACACGGATATTAAACCACATATCAATTTCTCTTCCCGCTTTCATCTCAAACATATATTCCCATCTACATCCGAATTTCTCTTCCTCTGTCTCTCTTCCTATCTCTCATTCCATCCTCCCTACGTACAGGCAACTCGCCTGGTGACAGTCGGGGTAAAATATTAATGTGTTCAGTGAAGTGTTGTTGTCTGGAGTGCTGCCCTGACCATGAGCTTTGTTCCTGGACAGAGGAAAAAGCTAAGCAGCCATTCAGAGGCTCAGGCAGAGGTCCATGCAGCTGGATGTAGCAGCGAGGATGACTCCAAGCAGGGCCTCACTCTATCCACCACTGCTTAGCTCAATGCAAATGAGTAATGACCGCAATGTTAAACCCAACTAGAGCTAGAGTGTGCTTTTGCAATAAATCAAGCTGCAGCAAGGTAAAGTGATCCGTTGCCTGAAGCAGTGACGGAAGGCCAAGCAGAGACATCTGGTTTTTAAGTGCTTCAGCTTGGGCCTTTTTGCCTCCTTCAACAAACCAAATTCTCAAATACAAACACAGAAAATGCACTTGCTCCCATGTCCCACCCCTTTGCTTTTCCTTCCAACTTACTTTTAATAAGCTTTGAAACTGCAGGTGCTGCTGTTTTTTCTGTGCTTATTTTTTTATTTCTTTTTTTGTTCAGGGAAATCTTTTTTCCTCCCCCATTTTTGGCTCTCGAAAGTCTACAACTGAGTGCACGCCTTTGAGTCTCCCAGCTTTTCTTATGGAGACCTAAATAAGGAATGAGCTAACTAACTGAGAGCTGCTACCTCCTGTTCTGATTCAACGCACTCCTGTCGGTTTGCTTACTCCACATTGCCCAAAGATCCTTTTGGGTTTATGCTCACACCTTGGTGTGTTTGCACTGTATCTGTGTCTGCTTGTTTTTGCCTACTGCGTGTGCGCCTCTCTGCTGCCTGGGAGTGTTAGGTTTGCAGTTTGTTTGAAGACCTGAAAATCATTGGCTAACAGCACACTGGAACTGTTAAGTAGAAGCAAAGGTTTAGTTCAAGGATCCTAATTTGCAGATGTGTGAAAGGGGCTATGGATTTTATATTTCATTGGAATAATGCTGACACTCTTTTAGCTTTGCTTATCTTGCATCCTTAGTTCTGAGTCTTTCTAACCTCATGCTTGTGGATAGAGCTTTTACCTGAGAATAGAAAAAGATAAGAGCATACGCACAAAAGCACACACACATACACACACTGGAGGTCCTTACAGGTTAAAATCTAGCGCTGCTTAGCGAATCCATTACAGTTCTAACTCAGCCTGAAAAAGTCCTGTGTACTTTACAAAAAGATAAACCTGGGTCTGGACCTGAGTCGCACAGAGGGGCTCAGAACTACAGCTAGCAAGATCAGGACTGTTTGTCTGTAGCTGGTCCCTGCACTCCAAAGCAAATTCCACAAAATAGCACAGAAGTGAATCTGTGTTTCAGAAGAAGCCTGCCAACACACGTTAAACTTCCTAGTTCCAGACAGCACAGCCACTTTTAATCTTGACATCGTAGCAAATATGCCACATGTATTCCTCTAGATAATGACTCAGGTGTCCTCAGGTCCGCTAAATTCAAAGTCTGGTACGTAAAATAATAAAATCAGACTCAACCCGAGGCAAGAACACCGGGATGTCAAAAACAACACAGATTCATGCAGACAGCTCGAAGTGAAGACTGTTGTAAGTATTCACAAGCCAGAATGCAACCATATACATATGCATACATTAAATCTGGTGTGTCACTGGGATAAACACTGATGTTTCCAGCTTATTTTGAAGACACGCTGGATTAAGCTGGAGCGATGGCTGACTGGCAGAGCTTTCATTGTTCTGGATACATTGCAATACTTAAAAATGCTATATATAGGGTTTTGAAGAGCTTTTCAGCTTTTTTTTTTTTTTGAGAATGAGTGGCAAATGCCTCCTTTTTATAATCCAAAAAAGAACACAGTGTGCATGTGTGTTTAATAGAAAAGCATAATGACGAATAAAAGGCTGACTGGCAGTAAGCTGTTAGAAGCTTACTATGAGTTGGCATCAGCAGCTAGGTCATTGAATCATTTTATCTTACACTGCAACACTGTGACATAAGCAGGAAGATATGAGATTCAAAAGTTTGAATTACGCAGCAAGGTGTGTTTGATGTATTTGCTTGGCCAGTGCAGTGCCTTGCCAACTTACCTTACTAAGAGTTGTTTTCGAAGAATTTTGTTTGCTTGAGTCCTTAAGGCTGGCAATCGCAATTACATTTTATTTTTAATTAAGGTTTTGGCTTCCAAAATTTCTGAAAACAAGATAATTGAAGTTAGAAAAATGTGCTACATTCTGCTTCACAATGATGCTCTCATTCCTGCATTGGAAATCCAGTGCAGCTGTTTCGTTTACAACACTGGATTTTTTCCTTACCTAAAAGCCAAAGTTTAGTAGCTACCACGCTCTGTTTAGATGTGTTTAATGCTGCCCATGTTTATTTTTATCTCATTTTTTGCCAATTTGCAAAAGCCCGTGGAAATGAGCATTGTTATCTACTCCAGTGAAGTGTAACCACACTTTTAAAATTTTAGTTCTCTCCACAATTATCACTAAGAGCAGTGTGTCTGTGTGTGTTCTCCAGCGAGTCATTGCTACCCCTGACCCTTGAACACAGGCTCAGGGAGAGATCTCTCCTCGGGATTGGCTATAGCAAAACTGCATTACAGAAGAATTTCTTGATCTTATTGCAAAAGTAGAAAAGGAGTTGGTGAGATAAAATGGGGTTATATCAGGCTAGAGTATTTTCAGCATACAAAGCTGAAGGTGTCTGTTTGTTGGTGATCCTTCTTTTCTGATGTTGTTTCATGTTACATTACATCACCTTTGCACCAATACGCACATCAAAAACATGTCTCTTTTACTCTAATACCACAATTGTGATGAAACATTCAAATGCAGACAAGAAAGGATTATATTAATAACCAGAATAAGCCTTACTGATGTGCTTTTTCTTTTCTTTTTTTTAAGAACTTTCTCACTGGGTCCACTTGTGTGGATCACACATTCGACTTCCTACAAAACATTTTCAGAAGTCTTCCCTCTCAAGCCAAAACAGCAGAGTGCTTCCTTATCTTATGGGCTGGAACTCACGTCCTCTCGAAATGGCTCATATCGCCTTATCTCTCCAGAATCACATCACGGCCCCCATGTCTGCCTCTTCCGAGTTCTCTAATTTGCTTTCTCTTCTAACACCAGCAACTACAAACACAACTTCTTTAACGCCTTGCTGAGCTTTTGCTATTATTCTCACGTCCTCACCCTTGAAGTAGTTCTGCTGTCGTGCTCCCTGTAAATTGATCGTGAGCGCAGGCTAAATGCCTTAAATGTAATTGAAATTGTAAAAGAATCTCTTTAAAAGTCAAACAAGCTATCTATGATTGTGCAAGGAAAAAAAGATAATGCTGGTACAAAACAGCTGACGCAGCAGTGAGATATCCCGCAGATGAACATTATCACAATTAATCTGACAGTGATAAATGCAGCAACAATTCGTCTCTCGTTTTCTAACAAGCTATGTAGACAAGGAACATAATTTACAGCTTTTTCTCCATTATGCAGACTCAGTCTGTTCCGATTTTTGTAGCCTCTGACAATTTTTTCAGGACAGGAATCATAACATAACCATACATTTAGTCGAATATTAATATTTAAGCGCTAGCTTAGATAGATCGTACTCAGAGGAATTTAGGATGAGAGCAGATATAGATTTACATACTAATTCCTCCAGCTGCCTTGAGGCGCTCTGTTGATCTTCTATCGTCACATTTTCTGTATATGCATAATATTAGTTTTATTCCTATCAGAAATACACTGAATAAAACTTGCACCTGTAGGCACTACCTTCCCATCTCTATTAGTCTCTGTCATCCATTACCATCTCGCCAACAACCCCCACTTACCAGATACCCCCACATTTCTAGCTCCCCTGCGGAGTTCAAACGAGAAGACCTATCTTCAGTTGTCCCCTTGCACACACCTGGGCCTTTCCGGGAAGACAAACATACGGCATTAATTCATCCATGTCTCTCCAGACTTCAAATATTTTTTCTCTGACTCTCTTAAGAGACTCAAGGACTTTCAGCAGAGGGTTGCGCTGTTTACTCTGTACTCCTGGGTGGGATATTTCCACTTGAATAAATGTGTCTCAGTGTGGGTTACATCTGTGTTCAGATAGCTTATCTTCAGATATACAGGCATGTGTGTGCTTTCCACAAGTGTTTCTGGACATAAGCTCGTAGATTAATAGTATACAGATTCAATTAGGTAACTTCTGTGTGTGTTTTATTTTATAGTGCACAGACGTCTTTCTGGATATATGTTACAAAGATCCTGAAAATGTGTATGCATTTGTGCCAGAGGATGTTCTTCTATTCATTTGGGTGGAGCCATTCAAAGCAAACTTCAGGTCATGTTAAGCTAAACTTTGAGCTCTTTATATAAAAGCAGTCTCCCCCCTCAACCTTGCCTGGAGCACTGATAGGATGAAAAATGGATAGAAACCCCAAAGGAAGGAAGGGGAAGGTCCATCTGTGAGCTGCATTCAAGGACAACAGTGTTATCCATTTTGGAACAGTATGAAACAAGCTAGTGTTTTCAGTGGGGTTTGGAAATGTGGGCTTCTGGATGAACTGTGGATGCTACTGTTGTCTTGCCAAGCCAACTGTGATGTTGCAGATTAGATGCGAATCATTGACTCCTTGTTTGTATCAGTGTGACTCTTCTCATTCAGAGTGAGAGATAATGAACAAATGTGACTGATTGTTTCTGATCTGTGTTGCTGTAAATTACTGCCGCATCAGGAATTGTTTTGCAGAGCTCTGGTGCATAGAAAAGCTACGTTTAATGTGATTTTATGTTATTCAGCCCAGAGGTGTTTAGTTTTGGTGATATCTATTAATCTCTGGTCTGATCTTGCTTTTTATTTCCTCTCTTATCTTCTTTCTCTTTTTGTTATTTGTTCTGTTTTTATATTTTTGTATTTTTTCTCCTAACTCTTTCACTGATCTACTTTTTTCTTTTGGTTCTTTCAACTCTTCTTATTTACTCCTATCCTCTGTCACAGAACCGATTTCACCTGCAGATGTCAGCCCGTGTGCCTCCATCAACCCTGGGAAGTTTGCTCCTTGCAGTTTTGCAGGGGGGAGATGGTGGGGATAGGGATAGAGGAAGTCGGGGGGACAGCTGGGGAGGAGCAGCTGTAATCTGCCCAGGCTGGGACGAAGGCGGTGATGGCTTACTGACCCACCTTCAGAAGTACAGTGGTTCAACCTGGCATTTGTGGGACATAATCAACCTGACTCGCATCACAGGGAGCAGAGATAGAAGAGGGGGGAGCAGTGAGGAGAGAAGGGAGGAGCAGATGGAAGAAGAGGCTTTGAAGATCATCTCCACCCGTTTCCTGCGCTCCCCCTCACCTGTTTCGTCTGTTCTCCTCCTGGGATCCGACCCCGAGTGTCTATCCTCCGTCCTTCGGGCTGCTCAGCGTCTCGCACCATCACTACCAGCACTGCAGTGGATCATGGGATATCCCTTGTCTCCAGATTCGCTGCACACTTTAGGAGGTCCTCTTGGACTGTTAGCCTATGGGGAGGTCGGCCGCAAGCCAATAAGCTTCTATATACGGGATGCTTTGCAGCTGATTGGCCGGGCGGTCACTGCAGCAACCATGGTGAGGCCAGATTTGGCACTCACTCAGAACATGGTAAATTGCTATGACAAACCAAACCGACATGAACAGCCCTCTTCTGGACAATATCTAGCCAGGTAAGAATGTACAGGATACACCAACTAATTAAAGGGTTACTTCACATAAAAATGGCTAAAATAATGTCTTTGTTCACCTCTAATAATATTTAGCTATATAGGGTTTTTTGTAACAAATTACTCTATTTGGCAGCTTTGATCTGACTAGTGAGTACACACGACAGAGACAGCAAGTATATATTTTTTTGGTATACAGACTGACAGTGCAGGAACTGGTAATTCTTATTAGTCCTATGCAGTGTAGTTTGTTGCTATAAGCACCCTTACAGATAACAGTCGGGGGTATGGGTTGATTTGATGATGCTGATGCTGGCTATAAGCTTTCACTTTTACTTTAATCTCAATTTGGTTGTTTAGCAAAGTCTAGAATTAGTGCCTAGTGTTACTTGATCATCATTAAACCCCACTCTCTGTCAATGTTGATGCACTGAGATCAACTCCAGAGTTTTATGGTTTAGTTTAGAGATGATAGTAATACCTCCTCTAAAAATAAAATGTATTGTTTCAAATGGCATAAGACTAGCTTTATACTCTCTACACTCTATACTTCCTTGCAGCTACAGGTTCACCTTAAATGACTCCTGGGTTTCTGAATTTTTGCACATAGTTTTACTATTTAAATAACCGAATGATTCATAGAAGACAGTGAAAAACTGCATTTAAAATTCGCTGGTCACATCACTAAATACATGCTAGGTCGTTAGCTTTCTGAGTGACATTTTGACATTTTTGTGAGGAGTTACTGGCTCCACTTGTGGTACTGTATGCTCTGGTTGCTGCCCTTGTCTGTCCTTTGCACCATGGGGGTGGTAATTTCTGAATAGCACTGTCATACTGGAGGTGGGGAGGAGGTCTTTATGGCATACAGATTGGCAGACTGACACCAGAGGGGTTTTGTGTGTTTCTGTTTGCTGTTGCTCCAACTCCTGCAGCTTTCAAAAAAAGGCTTCTGACAGCTTTCACGGGTCTGACAAGGTGTGGTCTACGATGATAACCACTGACACATGGGGGGAAAAAACTGACTGAAATACACATTAAACCTTAAACATTTTCATTTGAAGCAGAAAAACGTAAATCCTCGCATTCGGACATGGAGTGCAAAAACCTATCACACTCGCATACTCTAGAAATCCTCTTGAGCAATATGTGGCTGATAGTGCATGATGCACTGAAGCCTGCTGCAATAAACTCACTGCAAAGTTAAATATTTTTCTCTAACAGTTGACATGGATATACTTCAAAGGGTACAATGGATAAAACAGCATGCATCCAAGTCATGTGATACTGGTGAGGGAAGGATTTGTGGTAGGAGCTGGGTCCACAGCAAATATTGAGCCCACGTGGTGCCTGCCAGCTGAGAGTGATCACAGACAACAGCCACATAATCACAAGCTGGATTCTCACAGTACTCTGTCCGCAAAGCAGTTTAGTTGAGCACTGGGATCTCAGAACCATGGGGCATGGAGGGCCACAGGCTTTTGTGGAAGTTGTGTTATTGAACATCCATTATTAGAGTTTGAAACAAGTTAATTAGGTTCAGAGTAGCGCCGCCACGATAGATTTTTCACTTCATGGTTATTGTGGCCAAAACAACTCACAATAATGATAATAGGGCAAACATTTTGATAAATTACTTGCCTAAATCACTACAAACAAATGCCGCTGATGAAAGCAGGGGCCAGTATGTATACAAAGTTTGAATTTAAGAGCACCAAACTGTAGCGACTCGATCAAGCCAGCAACCATGCAGATGTTAGTGCAGTTTAACAGACTAGCTTTAAATGACTCAGGCGATGTGTGACAGAGAAGCTGCAGAGACAGAAAACATGCAACAGTGGTAGTCACTTTACTTTAGTCAGGCATGAAATGCGCTGATAAGCTGAGGCTGTAGTGTAGTCCTACTTAGTGCAAGGCTGTTACTGAAATAGAAGAGACTGAAGAGGTAAACTGGAAAGAGAGTTTATAACCCTAACCGGCTTTTGATGGACCATTTATGATATTATCATATCTATATTTTTAATATGTTGTAAAGTATTATGCAAAATTCCTTAGCCGCCTCTCATTTCTTGATATTTTGTTTCCAAGGAGCCAGACTTTAACTCATCAGTTTTTGTTAAGTGCAAAAGTTCTGAATGGCTGCTGAATGTCTTCAAGGTTTTTCACTCATTTTCACTCTTGAATCACTTATCGCTGGCCTATCAATTATTCATTCAGTTGAAGTTACAAAAAACTGGCAAAAATAGTACGGATTGACAGGTGTAAAATTACATTTTCACCATCAAGGTGATTTCCAAAGAGCTATTAGCTGGAAACTTGGCATATCCCTGCATAGTGGGCCCTTAAAAAAATTAGAATAAAATGGACAAATGGAGGATAAAAGAAGAAGTGGCAGGACTAAAAATATCCTTAAAATAGGAAGACATACAGCAAAGACCTGGCACGGGACCAGAGAGATGCATCTAGTCCTTCACATGATCCATCTACTGTTTATCAGAAACCTCATTAGAAATTGTCTGACTGGCTTTCAAGCAGCAATTTGTAAGGAATGAAAACGGGAAGAAAAGGCTGAGGTATGACAAATTATACAAGAACTGGACTGAAACAGTTCTTTAAGGAGTGATGAATATAAATGTGAAACTTTGGTTCAAATAATCATCAACATATACGTAAGAAGAGTGTCTACGGCCATCTGTATAACACTCTGTCATGATTTGGGCCAGTGTTTTAGCCAGTGGTACAGGTTTTTTTTGGGTGGGTGGCGTTGATGAAATGAAATTGATGAATGCAAAAAAGTGCAGTCATCTATGTAATACCATCTGGAAAGAATCTGATTGGTAACCGCTTCATCTTTCAGGATGGCTATAATCCCAAACACACTGCCAATGTAGTAAAAGGATACCAGCATATAAAAACACACAGCAGAATGCTGTAAGGGACAGACAGGCCTCCCAGGGGACTACAACATTATTTTCATCTTAATATCACACCAAACAATCACATCATGACTAGTAACGGCTATTTAGTAAATCTTTGATTTTCTATAAGTTGTGTTTTATATGTTATTGGTTTATTGGCTGAATTATGTTGTATTGTTTTTCTCCTCTTTTACGACTGTATGAATTTTAACACCATGGTTGTTAATCTTAAATTTGTATCAAGTCAAAATTTTACTTTGCGTAACACTTTAGTTTTTCCCCATGTGCCAAATGAATATCATTTCAAGCAACTCTTTATTACACTATATTTTAGAGACAATTAATGAAGTATTGTGCATGCTAAACTAAGACTGCATCCAAGGTATATATTTTATCAGTTCAACTTAAGCCTATTTCTATGAAGATATAAGTTTTGCTTTGTTTTTTTATTTAAAGAAGAAAAGAAAATAAGACATTTTTAAATGACTCAAACTTCATCAGGACTCTAGGGAAAAATGCAATCTTTTCGTGGGCAACCAATTGGCACATGGTCTAGCCTATCAGATTAAACTATTTACAATAGAGTTCTCCACAAAATAGTCTCAGTGACCTTTGTTCATGGCCAGTGAAAGACTGATAAAAGGGGTTGTTCTATTGCACTATTCAAACTCATGCACTTGTTCTCCAGTGTACTCCCTGATTCTTATCCCTCGCCTCCAACAGCCAGACACGGCAGTTCTCCGGAGAGCCTTAACAAAGCTGGAGGAAGTGAGAGACTTCCACATGGAAAAGGCAATTAACAGCTCAATGCCCTGGGGACAGAGTGAGGAAAGCAGGGAGGGAGGGAGGATGTCTTGAGATATTAGCAAGTAAAGAAGGTATGAGAGGATGAGAGGTTACAAAAATAAAAGTTACAAAATTACTCTTTCAAAGCAATGAAGATAAAAATATGAGAAACTAGCCACTTTTGATGTTGCTCTTCAGAATGTCCAGAATCACAGAATCCCTAGGTGCTTATTCCCAAAAGTACATTAGAGAGAAGGGAGAATGTGGTCAAAGACAAACAGATAGATAAAAGAGAGGAAGTAGGATACAGCTAAAGAAAAATAGAAGTAAAAACAAAGGAAAAGAAGGACACACTTGTGTGGAATAGGATGTGAGGGAGGAGAAAAAGGAGGAAAAAAGATAGCGGGTTGTTGTTATCAGAGTGAAATCTGCCAGTCAGTGCCATCTCACTCGACACAAGCTGCCACGCTGATTCCATCTCCCCCGAAGAGATTAAAACCAATGAAACAAGCAGGCCTTGTATCATTCCCGACAGACAGGCAGAAAAAGACGAAGGGAGTAAACTTTCCTCCAAACTGAAGGAGGTGGACTGACAAGAGATTGAGACGCATGCTTGGGACAGTCTTATAGAGTCATCATTTACCGACCACACCACTGACATTTACTCTGAGTGCGTAAACCTGGGCCAGGTGTTAGGGAAGGAAGCCATCCCTCTCTGACATAGCTGGGTGACTTATCAACCTGCTGTGAAATCCAGAGTCATCCTTTAAATACAGCCTCTGGCCTGATGCTACAAAAACAATCCGCAGGACCCATAACTAAAAGGTGGTGCAGCTTTAAAGTGTGCAGTACATTTTTTTACACCACTGCTCTTATCCCTATATTATGTCACACTCCTATCTCACCTCTTATCTCTGGGCATGAATCCAAACGTGTCACAAACAGTGGGAGAGGACCCTTTGAGACCTTGCACTTTTCTCCTTGGATAAAAGATGTAAAGCTTACAGTGTGGCTATTTTTTTTTTCTTTCTTTGGCCAGCTTAGACTAAGAGTCTGGAGTTGGTTGGCTTGATGAATCTGCTGTCTATTGGATATGATGATTCAGCCGTGCTATTACCATGAGTGATTTCAGCTCAAGGCAAGGCTAGCACTTTCGCTTTATGGCCACAGAGACAGAAGGGAGCTGCCGATGAGGAAACATAAGTTAATGTGAAAGGGAACGGGGATGGCTTCCAATCAGAAGCATTTTTAATCAAGTTCTTTACAATTATGTTGATGTTATAGTAAATCACAATGAGAGGATATAGGGCAAGGAACTAAAGCGGAATACATAAAACCTTACATATATTCACATTTTTATATCAGTCGCTGTGTGGGGCAGACAGGCTTTAGTAAAGGCTAAACTTGGAGGACAGGTTAATGACCCACAAGATAAATTTAGCCTTTTCATTATCCTTTGGATATTCCATATTTAATGAAGAATATTCTCAGCTGCCACAATCTAAGCTAATGCATGCATATAACCTAGTGATGAGAGTGAGAAAAGAAGAAAAGATGGGGGAGGGAACTAAGTGCAAGAGGATAAACCTGTTTTCTGTTCTAAGAAAGGACTCCGGCTCAACCACCCGTTTCTATTATATGGAAGGAAAACTTGCCATTTCTAGCCTTGACCCAGACATCATCAACAGTCCCGGCACGGTTCAACACCCATACTGAAGTGGTCCCTGCATACTTTAACATTTAAACAACCACCCCTATGATTTACAATGACCTCATGACAATCCCTTATGATCAAACAGAGCTCGTATGGCTTGATGATGTCCACGTGATCGACTGCTAAGACATGTGCAAAAAAATCCCTGCGTGGTTCAAGAGGCCAGGAGAGATTTATGTGCGAATGGGGATTGCTCCTCCTAATGTGTGGAGACGAGTGAGCCGAATAGCAATGACTGTCTGTATGGACTGGCAGATAGGAGGAGAAGACCCTCACTGCACTGCATTAACTTTTAATTATGACTCTCTGGAAGATGCAATTACCCATTAGAGACCAGACTTGCTTAAGCTCTGCAACCACACTGTAACTTTTTTCTTGCATTAGCCCCATTTTCCTTTTTTCATAAGCCTTTTTTCATAGACTATGTTTAGTGTCATCTGTATAATATTGCAGGCTGTACTTTTTTAAGGTGGATGTCAAGTTTATTTTCTATATTTTGTTGGCTTCCACTTATTATTTGTTCTTTGTCCTCTGTCCCTCGAGGTTTCTCTCCAACACTTCCTTCACCGGGGCCACAGGCCTGATCCAGGTCGATGCTGGTGTTTCTCGGATTCTGTCCTCCCAATTGTTTCATGTATGGAGTCTGAAGAGAGGTGCTCTGGGGCAGCCTGCTTGGGTTACTGTAGGCCAGTGGACCCGAGGTCGACTGGAGTTGGAGGGTGGCATTCTGGGACTGGTGGGAGGGTTCATGACCAGCCAGGGACAAGGTCTTGGAGCCGGGGTGAGGGGAGGGGATGGCCAGGGTGACGGCAACTTTGGAGGTCGCTGGAGGCCGGGACTTTCGGTTGAAGGGCACCGCCTCAGGGTTGTGACCCTGGTGGAACACCCATTTGTCTTCACACGGGAGGTGGACGAGGATGGATTGTGTCCAGCTGGACAGCTTTGTCTGGACCCCAAAACTAACCAGTCTAGTATAATACATGGCCTTTTTAACCAGCTTCACAACTCAAATACTACAACAGTAGACTGGGATGGCACAGGTGAGTGTTATTTTGCCATTTGTCCATAGAATACTGTCATTATAGAACCATTATACTGTAGAAGTGTAATACTTGTCAGAAACATTTTAACTTGTACTGTGAGCATCTATGACTTCTAATTTATGGCCTCTCCAAGCTTTGCTTACATAAACCCTCAGATCTTTTCCTTTCAGTTTCAGTGTTGCTGTATTTGGCTGGCCATGTCTCTAGAGCACATATGGAAATTTGAGGTAGAATCAATAAGGGATTGCACCAGGTCAGTTTAGTTGAAAATATAACAGGGTCAGGGTCAAGGGCTACACTCACCAGCTACATCTTTCATGAATGAAGAGCATATAGGAATTCAATCAATAAGAGATCAAGAGTATCTTGTCAAAGATGTACTACTACGATCTTTCTTTCACACATGAGATTATCTGCAGCTATACATCCAGTCCACAGCATAGTAATAACAGTCAACCTGACTTTCTTTAACTTTAATCAGCCGATTGCATATGGAAGCTATAGGAAAATGTAAATTTTTTTCACGATGATGCAGGTACTAAATGTTGACGTGTACTGTGAATTTATTCGGTTGCCATTGATAGGATTAATCGTTTCAATGCAGAGGGGTATTTACACCTTTACATAACATAACTTACAAAATATTGAAAATAAAATTCATGATGGTTCATTTGTAAAAGAGGTCCAGAAGCCAAGCAAGAGCAACGGGGACGCTGCTGATGTTGATTAAGCGATATTGCAAGGAAAATGTTTGCCAGAGCAGTTAAAATGGCAAACATGGCAAGAACTTAAAAATTCATATTGAGCAGCTCCATTACATCTTGCCAGCTCTACTTTTCTTTAATGAGTTTGAGGGTTGTTAATTTTTTTTTTATCCAAGTACTTAATGTGAATAAATGTAGTCCATGCCAGGTCATAAAAAATGCCAAAGCTGAAGTGTAATGTAAGAATCTATCAACATTTTCCTTCAGCTATGGTTGTTTGTAGGCAATTCCCATATGTGCAACCACATCCAAATCATGCATATGAATGTCCGGATGGATATCACACCATCATCATTTCTTTCCTCTCAGAACTACCAGAGGACCTGAGAAAGTGCTGCTATGGGTACTGCATTGACTTGTTGGAAAAGCTGGCAGAAGATATGGGCTTCACATTCGACTTATATATTGTGGGAGATGGAAAGTATGGGGCGCTCAGTGGGACAGGACGCTGGACGGGACTGGTAGGAGATCTGCTGAGCGGAACCGCCGATATGGCCGTCACCTCTTTCTCTATTAACTCTGCCAGGAGCAGAGTCATAGATTTCACCTCACCCTTCTACTCCACCAGCCTGGGCATTCTGGTACAACTGCTTGAAGTCATCATTAATTGTTGGAGGTTTAAACTTGATTTTTTACGACTGTAGAATTCATGGCATGTCCTAAAAATGTGCTCTGTTTTAAGTTAAAGCACTGCAGTCCTCAGTGTTACTTTGACTTTTTATGCCTCTGCCGGTATGATTTAATCATTTGGCCTGCAGCTACTTATTGTTCACCCTAAGCCCCCTCACCTTGGTATTGTAGTAAGGAGCGGGAGATCATTAGTTGAGCATGTATGTTAATTACTGAACTTGGATGCAGTTTAAGAGTGTGTAATGAGTCTAAGAGGCATTTGAGAGACAGAGTCCTCAAACATGCTGTAGCTATTCTTTGATTGGTTAGCATTTCCCTCTATAGCTGACAATCTGCAACGCATGATATGATCTGACAATACGGCTCCATTTGAAAATGAGATATTCATCATTTTAAAAAGTGATTTCTTCTCCTGGCTGAATAATAAATAGCACGGAATAAAAAACAATGTGTGCATTTCTTTTTAAACTAATTTGCCGAGGAGTCATTAACAGAAGTTTATACAAACAATGCATGGCAATCAACGGTCTCAAGTCTGCTTCTTGTGTTTGCATTTGATCCAACAGGTCCGTAGCCGGGACACTGCAGCTCCCATTGGAGCCTTCATGTGGCCCCTCCACTGGTCCATGTGGGTGGGTATTTTTGTCACGCTGCATCTCACAGCGCTCTTCCTCACCTTGTATGAGTGGAACAGCCCCTTTGGCATGACACCCCATGGCCGGAACAGACTACGTGTATTCTCCTACTCCTCTGCTCTTAATCTCTGCTACGCCATACTGTTTGGACGCACTGTCGCCACCAAGGTAACAAAGCTCTTCTCTCTGTGATTAATTGGCATCATGTGGGGCAGGGCGAGGAAAAGTCATTGCAAAGAAGAGGGGGAGGGGATGCTTTATGGGATGCTTATTGTCAATGGCAAAGGAAAGTTGAAAGAGGGTGCTAGAGAGAAAAATGATGGAGATGGCTAGGGAGAAGAAAAGATTGATAGTGGATAGGTTAAGAAGGTAGGCAGTGATGAAGTAGAAAGGTACAGGGAGGATAATGCGCATACAGGGACAGAAAGGTGAAAGGGTAAGTGAGTGACAGAGAGTGAAGGAGTTATGGTGAGGATGATGGGGTTCGATGAAGGTGGTGAAAATGGGAGCAAGTTGAGGTTAGCTCCCCAACGCAGTCAGACCCAAAGTTAAAAACAAGAAGGCACGGAGAAGAGGGCCAGTGAGGGGGATAGGAAGGTGAGAAGGCGAATCAGGAAATAGGTTTCAAAAAGACGGTATTAGGAAGGCTGACAGAGGGATGGTGAGATGGGGTTGAAAGGGTAAGTGGGTAAGCAGGGATGAGAAAAGCAACAGATTGACAGTGACGTGGAGGTGGGCAGAAAGGGGATGATGTAAAGGAGGGGGGGCATGCGAGCAGGCAAAGTTGAAACATGGCGACATAGGTTAATATCAGGGAGAAACAGAATTGCGAAAGATAAATGGAAGTCAAATCCTCAGACTGAGGCAAATTTATCTAATAACTTGAAAGCAACTTGAAAAACAATGTCTGTTACTTCAGAGATTTAAAAAAGACAACTTATTTTCATGACATTTGTTTGGTATGAAAATGTAAATTACAAATATTAAATGTACCTTTGGAGTAACAGCATTTTTCAAAACCTTGTCAGATTTAACAGATCGTGTGACACCCACAGTCACACTGGTGCACAAACACAATCTCAATGTATTTGCCAGTGAATAACGACTCTGTCTTCTGCAGTCTTTGTTTTATATAGCCTCACATTGTTCCAGAATCAATCATTAAGATAACTTGCTTGCTTTTCAAGTTTCCGTGCAGTAACATCTTTTCCTTAAATTATTCCTGTCCTTATAGTGAGATTGCCGCTCATAATATTTAAATAAATACAAAACCACATTTTACCCTTAAAGCAAACTGAGAAAACAACTTAAGTGGAAGAACGGTCGAGTGATTAGTAAGACCTTCCCATTATTGAAAGGTCACAGGTTTGATCATCGCATTGGCGATGTGTCAGTTAACAGGTTGTGTTCATTAGCAGCCCTGTGACCTGTTAAAATGTCCTTGAGCAACTCTCTGAACCTCTGTGTGCTGGGTCACAGCCAAGTCGTCAGGTTTACTCAGGCTATGGGAAAGAAAGGGGGAAATAAATTGATTGCTAAACCTTTACTGCTGGGTTGAGTTTTACAACTTGACTTTAATGATCAGGCGAATGTCAAGACAAGGAAACCAACTGAAAAATTTTTTCTGATTTTTTGTCTTTCTGCAATACAAATGCTTAAGGAATATATTTAGGTTTTCCTCTTCTAACATAAGCTGTTATCCTCAACATACCTGACTACTACAGATAGCAATAACTGAGCATCACTTCCGCAGGCCAAGCACAAGAACCATTAATCTGTGTGGTTGTGTTTCACAACAAGGATATCACTGTATTGTACTATATGAAGCTGCCATTGTTATCAGGGTTTAGAGTAACATTAGATGCTCTGTTTTGCTCTTCATTTCCTTTTGATTTTACACTCAGGCAACCCCAGGTAAAAATAACCGAGATAGCAATGTTCTTGTCAACATATCTAACCTTAAAAGCCATTTGAGATTGGAAACAAGTGTGTTAGATGATGAACTGTTGCTTTTAGAATGAATTAGCAGTCGCTTTTAAGTGATACTAGACCTTTAAATTGAACAGGGGTTTATTTTATCTGTGCATTCTTAACTTGCAGGATTGTAGTAAAGTTTTGCCTAGGAAATACAGCTTTAGCCTTATTATTTAGGCTAATAATAAAATCACAAGTTGTCCATAGTATCATTTTTGTATCCATCAAGTTCACTTTCAGTTACAGCTCCTTTAAATGATTCATGTTTTAAAACCAGTCAGCTAGAAACATCACAGAAGTCAGCCATCCCACGGGGCCAATGTTAGCGCAATTAGCTTTCTAGCCAGTACTGCTAAAATGTCAGTGAAAGCTGCATTTTTAGCAGTTAGAAGAATGCTTTTGTCCAAGTTCACACAATATATGTTATTTCTTAGTTATTTTTTTACACCCTGTGTTACATTCCCAATCTGTCAGCAATGGCTGCAAAAGGCTGCTAGCTTAGCCTCATGGGGGCAACAGAAAATCTTAAAAGGTGTTCAGTTTACAAATGCAGTTGCATTTTAAAAAGCTCACCATTCACAACCAAAGTGGATTGCTAGCAAGCAAACTCACAATATTGGAACAGAGATCTGACAGGCCATGTAAGTATGTGTAGTTCCTCACCTCTACTTTTTGATGAAGGGCATTCTCCTATCTTTCACTTTTCTCAGCAACTCTGTCAATGAAATCAAAAGGTTTCATTGAACTTGTTGCCAAGTTGCCAAGTCTCTCCTGTCCACAGGTGTTTCTAGGTAGACTTTAATCCTTTTCAGGAAGGGAGAAGACCTCTCTGCAGATGTGCTTGTAATAGGAATGGTGAGCATCAGCCTCAGCAGCTTGCACACTTCAGTTAAAGCAGCGGTCAGTTCATTTCTTATGAACGTCTCCAGCAGCTCATCCGGCAGCTTGTAAAAGTGGGCATACACACGAATGACCTGGTTTAAAAAACCTCAGGCATGAAAATGAAATCAAAGTCATTCCACTTTTATTTCAGGGCAAGATCCCATCCAGGCCTAATGATAACACATGGTGTTAAAAGCAATATTCTTTATTATCTCAAACCTCATGTACGGCTTGCACAGCCAGGTTTCTTATGTTCCACCATCTTCTCGGGTATTATTGTCCGCCTCAGTGAATAGCACTGTCTTTTTATCTGAATAGCTGAAAAAGTTGTGAAAGCTGTAACGACAGGCAAAAAGAGATTTTAATTTCTTAAAACTGTTTGTTCCCTGAGGCAGGGCTACGTTAAACTTGTGCACATGACAGTGAATAAACAATGCATACTGGCGTTTCAAATGTCTCGCTCCATCATATGCTTGACAAATGAGATTTATTTCAGGATGGTACTTTGTAATTGTCTCGATCACAACAGTCACTCTTTATCAAAGAGACCAGTCACGCACATTTGTGGACTATGACAATCAATTTGCACCTGTACATGTGCAGTATCTCTCTGGTGTCATGTTGTTTGACTACCATGAAAAGTGCAAAGAATGAAAATCCAGCTCTGTTGTGTCAGGGGAAGAAAAGAATAACAGAACTTAAAAAAAATATAATCCCTGAAGCTCTTGTGACAGCTCTGTTTACTTTAGCTCAGTCAGAGCTAAACTTAGCAAAGAACACAAAAGAAGCATATACAGTAGATGAGTTAAAACTAGTTGTGAACCCCTTACTGCACTAACAGTAGCTACTAGTAGTGTTAGTTTGAGTACCATAATTTACTGAGCAATGCATTTATTCTGTGCTGCTCCATGCACATGTGCAGCAGTGGAAACAACAAGAAGAAAGAAAGGAGCGTACCACCATGCTGTTAAGACTTTCATCCTGAGCTGTGAAGTGAATTGAGAGTATCTAGACAACATGAGTTTTGACCAAGTTATTAAGCAGCTAATTACGTGTGGCTAAGGACTGATAAAACTTTGTCCTGACCGTTGGCTCCACACTGCAGGTTAATGGCAGTGGTTCCTTAGGTTTGTTAAACATGAAACTGTGACTCTCTGAATCCATGTTTTAAGATTGTCACTGCTACACTGCAATTCGAGGGCATAAGGGTAATGATAATGTTTAAAAAAATTATTTAAGATGCTCCTCAGTCAAAATTTCCACTTGTAACTCTGCCGTTATTATTAGTGCGACAGGCTTATAGAACAAAAAGCTCACAACAAATAGAACGACAACAATTTATGCTTGTATTGTGCACGCCATTCTCTGTTTCTCCCTTTTGAATTCCCCAATTAATTGTGCAAAGAGTTCTGAAACACTTCAAAAACCTTTATAATGGGTTACAACCTTGTTTGTATAATTAATATCTCATTAATCCCGAGCCCTTACAACACTGGAAATTCATCTCTTTTCTTCTTTTAAGTGGATTTTAATTGGTGGAATAAATAAATGATCACAGTGTTCAGGTGGATTCATTCCCCGAAGCAGCCAATTTCACGGAGAGATATTTTTGACGTGTCACACTAACAGTCACATTTTGTTAGATTTTGTGTTTTGCATTAGATGTTCTTTTGCTCTGTTTTAATAAATGGGATTGCCTTTCCTTGGGGAGCAGAACTGGATGAAGAGGGTACATATCTGAAGCTGGGACACATTTGAAAGGACCTTTTTAAACACTTTTTCTTTTTTTTGCTTTTGTCCTTTCTCACATATATGTTTTCAAACCTAGTTTCTGTCAAAGGTAAGCCAAACTCAAGTTTCACCTGTCATACGTCTCCACTCTACAGACCCCTAAATGCTGGACAGGACGCTTCTTGATGAACCTTTGGGCTATCTTCTGTTTACTGGTGCTGTCCAGCTATACGGCCAACCTTGCTGCAGTAATGGTGGGGGAGAAGACGTTCGAGCAGGTTTCCGGAATTCACGATGACAAGGTTAGACCACTTTCGAGGTCACAAACATGCCACTCCAGAAATGTTAGCGTGCTACACATATATTCACACGCATAATAATCTTACACAAGGATGAACTAATGAGAAGACAGTGAAATATTTGTGAAGGCTTATTGCTTTCCATTTCCCTAAACTCTGTAGGGAGTTCAGGAGTACTGTGAATTTAATATGTGCCCCATCGTGATAGCTGCCCTCTCTTGGGCTAAAGATGATCAAAATGGGAGCTGGGAGTTTTGGAGAACCAAAATTGTTGTTGTTTCCAAACATCAATATGCATCGAAGAAAGCCTATCAAAGGAAATTCACTGAGGCAGGTTCCCAGCCCACAGTTAAAATGGTACATAAATCAAACAATAACTTTAAAAGCTTCCCGCCCAAACTATACCGCTAATGGCAAGGGTAAATTAAAACAGACAATTAAAGTTATGCAGAATTTATTGTATTCAGGCCTTGAATATGCACAATATCTATATAACAAACTATCCAACCAAGACTTAATTTTAATAAGGGAAAAATACTTTCTTCCACTCCCACTGGAGACCCACTGCCGACAATAGGGCTGTGTTCCGCCCCAGCAAAATGCAGTAAACCCATTATTTAAATGGATGCAGTGGTGTGTTGTTTGTTGTGTTTTGTGCAAGAAACACACCCATGGCAGTTGATCCATTGTGTGCACTGCCTCCTTTAAAATTGCTGGGCTTTAATATAGATGTCACTGCTGACTGGGTAGCACTTCTCACATACTCACCAATATGAGAAAACATACCTTAAAGCCTGGTATATACACTGTTTCCCATCCTTCAAGGAAACTTGTTGTTCAGCCCTGAAATCAGAGCAAAATGTGGCGCCTGGTGGAGCAAGGGGCTTATTCAAGAGAGGAATCAAAGTAAATAAATACTTAAATCAAAACTGTAGTCAAGAAAATCAGCTCAAGTACATTTTTTACTTATTTTAGCATCTGAAAGATCCTGGGTTCAAGACCTAAAGGAGACAAAAACCCAGGCTCAGGATGTCCAACGCTATTTCTGGTCTCAAGCCTGGATAAATGTGAGGGTTGCAGAGTTGCATCAGCACGGACATCCGGTATAAAAATTGATATCAAATCAAATGCGGAGATCCATCTCCTGTAGCAACGCCTTAGGAATAAGGGAGCACCTTATCTAAACTCCTAAATAGGATGATATCACCTGAATTCATCACTTAAATTACATATCCACCCTCTCTTATACTCATGCCTTCCTATTCCATCTCCACAGCTGCACCATCCGTCCCTGGGCTTCCGTTTTGGTACAGTGAGGGAGAGCAGTGCTGAGGATTACATGAAGAAAAGTTTCCCAGAGATGCACGACTACATGAGACGCTTCAACCAACCCACCACTCCAGAAGGTGTACACATGTTAAAGTAAGAAACAATCAAATCCATGGACACTGTCTGAAATATTGAAAATAACCATTTTTACCCTTTTCCTTTCCTGCTAACCTAAAAAAAAAATCTAGTCACGTTCACATCTCGTATTTGTGGCTTTCTATATTCAGTGGACTTATTTTCTATGCACATTGTGCAAAACAGTTCTACTAATTGCACCAACAATTTGCATGTTACTCGTTCTCTCTCTTAAATATTTATTTTGAATTATTATGAAGAACAAGCTACAAGCTTAATGTAAGTTTTGCTTTGGGGATGATTTCTGCTTTCTTTACACCTGCCATGCTGTTGTGTGCAACCCATTTATCAGCGTTTTCTTATTAAGAGAACACACTGTTTTGCAAGTGCATGCGACAGAAATATGAAGAAGTGCTCAGTGCTCTAGCCGCATGTATTTAAACCATGCATAATCATGAGCTTTTCCTTATCTAGACACAATTCAGCATAAGGTGTAACCGAGGTAAAAACACATAAATTATATTTCATTAGTCCTTGTAGTTTATAAAGAAAGAAATAATTAGACTTTTTTTTAATGAGGGATGAATAAGGGTCAGGGGCAGGCTGATGTAGGGAGTGCTGAGAAAAAATTATTCACTCTGATGTCGAATGGGGACAGAAAGCAGATGAAAGCAAGCACAGAAGACAAGTTTATTTTTGTATCGCATTTAATTTACAAAGGAAATTGAAAATGCTTTACATAAATCATTGAAAATGAAAAGAAAGAGCTACAACAAATTGCACTTAAAAAACAAATTTAAGTGATGGGGAAAATAAAAATGAATGGAAAACCGTAAAAAAAAAGTCAGTGTGACAGAAAGTAGTTCTGTTCATAAGGTTCATGCAAAGGATGTGGATGAAATAAATGAACCTCATTACAGAAGTTATAAAGATGATCTGAAGGCTGAAAAAAGGTCATACAGAGGAATCCAAGAAATAATCATTCTGAATAACCAGTTAATTAGACTATGTTCACACTCGTCATTCATTATATTAGTTATTCACAAATTATGTTGCTTTTGTATATTTACTTTTTTATTTATTTTACATGTCCTTCACTCCTCCACATCTAGCAAATCTGTTATTTCCGTACCAGCTGGCTTTCCTTAAGCAGTTGAGGATGAACCCACTTTGGTTTCTGGCAGCCTAAACTGTTTTGCCTTCAGCGGTCTTCTGGATTTAGCTTCTCCATCAGATTACCAGCAATCGAGGATGAGAGTGGCAATACTTTTAGTATTCGCATTTAGTTTTTGTGGCATCTCATCGCTCATAGTTTTGCTGTTGAATAAAGAAAAGGGCTTATGACAGAAAGATTAAATGTTTGGGCACAAGATTCTGTTTTGAGGCAGGTTTTTACATTTTACTTTATCATTTTATTTTATGTAAAATCAGATCGTTTTACCACGTTAGACCCCTTAAACTTCACATCAAAAACACTAGACTGGATTCACAGGGTACAAAAATAGTAAAAAAATAATAATAATAATAATTTTATCCTGCCCATGTACTGTACCAAGCACAACCACAACGACGCACACACTTCTCAGACACAATGCCTACTCCAGAGAGCACCAGCAGAGCTACTGAGATGGTGCATGTGCTGACTTTGTGATTCAAGTGGGAAGATAGAAAGCGCTTGTTCAGAGAAAGAGGATGAGAACAGAAAAGATGAAGGCGGCATTTGTTTGCGTGTGAGGCAAAGCAGAAGTCGAAGTCACAGCAGTGCAGAGAACTGGAGTAAGGCTGTAAAATACTGTGTTGGCAGAACTACTGACCCCAATACTGCAGTCAAATCTTAAAGAAGAAAAATCCCAAGCCTTCTCCTGGAGAGGCACGATACACATGCAGGTGCACACAAACATATAAGCTCAGAGGAAATTGTGCACACGTGTGCACATACACAAGCTTAGAGCTTACAGTTGTACCTGCTCACTCTCATGCCTATATATTTATAGGCATGCTCAAATACACACACACACACAACTCTTATTCCAAGGCCGTGCATCGGGTAGCTTCCAACTCTCTTTAGTCCCAAAAGAACTCTCTATCCTCACTTTTCTCCCTGTGCATAGTATTTGACAGGTCTAGACAGAGAAAAACAGACTTTCCTTCTTCCCAGCACTGCAAAGACTTTGTAAAGTCAGCCTGTGTTTAGTGGTAAATGTCCTGAATAACAACAAGTTTCAGGTAATTTGATCAGTCTTGTCTATTTTTCCATTGGACTGACTATATTTGTACACGTCTTCTTTATGCCTTTCAAATCTGAGTTTATTTGTTCATTATTATCACTTTGAAAGTCTCTGCATCGAACGTACATACATATCTGTGTGTAGGTCTATCATTCAGACCCTGTCTGTTGAGCCTTATTTCCTGGAACTAATCCTCTGCCAACCATGGTCAGCAGCACAGGCTGCACACAGAGGAACAGTCTATAATTAAGGGTCAATCAGGGTCAATTGGATCGATATTGCCAGAGTAGGAAAGTCTTCAGCAGTGTGTATAATGCCTTATCAGTCCGCGACAGAGGATGTTGGTTTAGGTAATGATGTATGTGTTTACATAGTGTATTAGAATGCAGTTAATCTTATCCCCTGTATAAATGACACAGTGGCATAACAGCCCTAAATCCAAGGTTCCTGAGCAGGTCTGGAGATTTAGGAATTGTGTGGAAACAGAATCTGATTTGTAAAACCGAAGATTAATCGTCTTCAATTAATGTTACTCTCTCACTTCTTGTGATGTGTGTGTGTGCGTGTGTGTGTTGTTGGTGGTGAAGGACAGATCCTCCTGCCCTGGATGCATTCATCATGGATAAAGCCCTGTTGGACTATGAGGTCTCTATCGATGCAGACTGCAAACTACTTACTGTGGGAAAGCCATTTGCTATTGAAGGTACAGACACTAGCACACACACACACACACACTTGTTTTTATCACTTGTGAGGGCCCGTGGTTGTTGTTTGAAGCCAGTTTTTTAAAAAACAACTTGAAAGGCGTTGAAAAGCACTCATGCATACACATGCACACCCCAAAACTCTATAAAACAGTAACATTTATTCATGTAGTCACACACTTAGAGGTCCACTGAAACAATAATTCAGGTCAGGACTTTAACTCAGGGTTGGGGGATATATTAAAAATTTCTACTGACCTTTGCTAGTCTAGCTCTTTGACTGCTTATAGTATATATCCACAGGATATGTGTGGAAGGCCACACATGAGGTGTGGGCCACATGATCCTGCTCTCCAGAGTCAGTGCTGTGAGGATAGAGTCCTAGCTAATGCATGCATTTTTAAAGGCTCATTCCTCCTTGCTATGCTATCACTGGTCAAGTTGACTGTTCAAGGCAGGTCAAAGTGAATTTAAGGCAATGGGAGACCCATATAGATATAGATATATACAGATTCATTTCAAATGCTGTAGTCAGTCATGTAGTAGCTAAGGAAACAACATGACTGACAGAATAACACGGTGATTCACTGTGTGAACTTATAACGCTCCAGGGTAAAAGTATTCAACCATCTATTATTAACAAGACTGCCCAGTCAGAACACTTTGGACTTTGATGCTCAGACATTCCAAGAACATTTAAAAAACATGTAAAAAAAATCCACTGCCAATCAGAAAATAGCTAATGACCCCCACAGGGGGATATCAGATTCAAGTTCTTGCACACTGCTCCATGAATATGTGGGCTTACGCATGCTTATATCTGAGAGTCTGGCACTGATGTGTGTGCGTGATTCTTTTCTTGGTACACTTTATTTTTCTGCCCCAAAAACCATAATATTTTCAGAGACGTGCACGGAAAACATGTGCAGCTAAATTTGAATTTTTTTCCTTCTTTCCAGCATTTTCCTTCTGCACGTGTCACTGAGGTACTGTTGGAAAAGAAGAAATATAACAATAATAGAAGCTTTTAAATATTGTAAATAAGATTTATGTATGCAAAGAAATATATAATATATCTGTTTACAAGGTAAACAGCATTGCCCCTATTTGCAAAAAAGTCTAAAGGGCTTATATCACTCTTTTCTGGAGGCTTTAATACAAGACAAATTACACTGTGTGCTGTAGCCATTGATCATTTATATCAACAATAACTCATGTTTTTTGGCCAAGTAACTGATTACTTTACGTGATTATTATGGCCCCATATACTGGAAAAAGTTGCAACATAAGAAGTTGCAGTACTGTAGCAGTAGTAGGAGTTGCAGTGATGTGCACACACACACACACATACGCACACACAGGAGTAAATTATAACACTTTTAGAAATAAACGCTGCTGACGACCTGCCGAAAGAAATTATGTCCCAGCGCCAATAAATCTCAGGTTCTGCCGTTCGCCGAGATAAATAAAGCATTCTAGCTATTATAGCAAGTTTTACAGTATTCTAGTCACATGCCGTCTGCACATATACACATTCTGAAGGTGACTTTGAAGTGAAATTTCTGCTAGCGCAACACATTTATTGGATATATCAAACATTTAACCTCTAACCCATTGTAGCTTAGTCACCAGGAGGTTTTTCTTTACTAGGATAGAATTGGCGCTGGGAGCTCACGCATGACCACATATGTTTATTTATGTCCACGCATATTACTGTAGGTGTGCGTTTGTGTGCTGGTGCATGCATTTGTGTATTTGATTCATATCAGACTTCTTTTCTCCTCATATCACTGATACAGGCACAAACAGAAACACAGACGATAAATAGAAGCTAGTACGGGTGCCACCTGGGACCAGACACTATCTTTGATACTATTTCTCTGTCAATCAAAGTGTCACCTCAGAAAGACCCCACTCCCACGTTCCCTACTTCCTCTACAGTCCTTGTTCACTGGAGATTATCTAGTGCTTTCTTCATTGCATTGTACAAAATGAGCCCAGGGACAGCGCTGAGCCATTACTCATGAATGTGAAGAAGGGAAAGCAGGTCTCATTGATATGTAGAGCGTGTCAGTTTGATGACTACTTGATTCACCGTCTACACAAATAAGTCATGCAAAGAATCTACACTTGTTCAAGTAGCTATTTTGCAGGAGTGAGGGAGAGTAGGATGGGGCTAAATAAAGAAAGAACAGGAAATGACACAGACAGGAAACATGAGACAAGTAAAACAAATAAGAGGGAGAACAGAAAAAAAACACGAGACGGAATAAAAGATTTTAAAAAGTAAGTAAGAACAACAAAAGTAAAGAAATCGGGGGCCAGTGAGTGAGGTGGGAGTTGAGCATAAGAAGGAGATAGAGGGCTTTCATTTGCCCACTGCCAGTTTGCTCCTTTCTGCACAGCTAGTGATAAAAGAGGCAGCCAACAGAGTCTCCTAATCAAGACAAACCTTCACCCCAAGCAGATGGAATAAGGGAGGGGAAGAAAGGACACAGAGTGGAAGAATGGAGCAAAGAAAGAGAGGAAGTGTTATTTTGTCTGTATGTGGATGCAAGCGGGATTTATAGAGCAGTTTGTGGTCAGGAGATACAGAGAGATGCTGGAACTGGGACTGTGGAGTCGCTCCAGGCAAGGTGCTCTGCTGAAATCTTCAGGCTGCTTAAGTGGAGGGAGATGCGGGGGTGTCGCCGTGCGTCTGTTTTCGCTGAGTGCTGTTGGGAGATGTTTACGACAGCCTAGACACACCCCATTAATAATATTGCCACTGAACACGCAGCCACTAGCTGCCCGCACGCATGTGTGTGTATGGGGTTGGTGTGCATGCGGAGCATGTGTCCCTGCGTGCATAAGTGGTCTGCACAAGCTCAGTCAAGCAGAACAAAGCACGTCTGAAGATCAAAACGAGGATGGCAAAGGATCCTGTTGGCGGGGTGAAAGTATTGTTGGTCGGGCAGCTCACGTCTGACGAGAGTGACGTACAGACACGTTTTTTTGTCTGTAGTTGTGTGTGACATGTGCGCGTACGTGCAGAAATGTGGCAGAGTCTGAAACAAAATTAAGCATTACTGACTTGATTACGTGATTAGTAGAAATGGGCAACTGTTGTGATTAATTAATAATAATTCAGCTTGATGTCTTATTTTATGTGACAGCAGTTTTTAGATTAAAGATGTCATCTTCTGAAATATTTAGAGGACTAGCTTAACAGGGTTTTTTTTTTGTTTGTTTGTTTGTTTGTTTTTTTTGGGGGGGGGGGGTTATTGAAGAAGAGATTAATCAAGAAAAATAATCATGAATATATATTTGATCCAACCCTATAACTGTGGATCTTGTTCACACATAGACACAAACCTTAAGAATCTTTTATCCAACCTGAAAAGATTAATATTTGATTGAATCCAGTTTTGCCCTCTTTCAAAAGCTAGAAATTCATGCCTCCTAGCCCCAGTCAATAACAAAAAATATTTTTAAGTTGGAATTCAGTGAAATAAAAACTCGCACACACCATGAGATCAACAGGTATAAATAAGCAGAAGCTTCAGCAAACATCCATTCATCATCTTCTACTTATCAAAAGTTGAGTTGTGGTTGGAGCAGGCTAAGCAGGATATTCCTAATGTCCTTCTCCCCAGCAACACTTTCCATTTCCTCCTGGAGCATTCCTCCCAATCCAGATGAGATATATAATCTATCCTGTGGGTTGTGGGTCTACCCTGGGATCTCATCCCACTTGGATATGTGCAGAAACACTGCAGAGGGAGGCACCCAGGAGGCATCCTAACCAGATGCCTAAACGGCTTCAACTGGCTCCTTTTAACACAGAGGAGCAGCAGTTCTACTTCAAGCTCCCCAGCCTATCTTTGAACTCATACACCCTTCAGAGGAAACTCATTACCCAGATCTCATGACCATCAGTGAGGTCTGAAATCTAGATGGACTGGTAAATTGAAAGCTTCACCTCTTAGCTCAGCCTTCTCTTTACTACAACAGTCCCAAAACAACCACAAAGATGCTGGATTAATCCGCTGGTCCACCTCACATTCCACCTTCCCATCACTCATAAGATCCCAGGATAGTTGAACTCCCCTTTCTGCTTCTCTCACCAGAACCCATTTTCCAGCAGAGAAACATGACCTCAGACTTTGAAAACCAGCAATATTTAAAGTGTCTGAAAACCTGTTTTCTCAGTTAGCTATTTAAAATCGAGTTAAATACAGAAATAGCTGAAGTTCGAAATGTGCTGGTTGTTTCTTTTAAAAATTGCCCCTGCTGCTTTTACCTGCACATCTCTTACCAATTTGAAGAAACAAAATTACAGATTAAAGCTGAAAGTGAAAGTGTCACTTGAAGGTCACATATCCATGCACCAAACAGGATTTTTCTCATATTTTAAGAGGTTGGTGGGATAACACATGCTATTTATGTTGCCTAGGAGATGCTGCTGAAACTAAATTGATGCAACCACTCTCACAGAAGCACCTGAGTTTGTAACTGCCTAACTCATGCAGGGTTACACAAGGTTATACGTTTATTTAGAGAGTGCACATTTCACGTTTTGCTTGGAGAGTAGGGCGTATTTAAAACTTTTTTATTAAATTACTGTATCTCCAAAAAACTGAAGTAAAAGTACATTAAAAAAAAAAAACATGAAATAGGGAGCATGCTCTTTGATGTTTAATGTAACACAAGTCAAATTTACAGCAAATCCATTTGTTTTTCTTCAGTGAAATTTTAGGTTGCGTTCTTAGACTTTATATAAATGATGGCTGTAGGCACCATGACATTGGCTATTGTTTGGAAGCTTCAACTTTAGCACCTTGGTCACAGTTTTTCTCTATTTTACTCATTTGGATCATCTATTACTTCACCTTGATATATATTTTATAATTAGGGATGGGTACCGGTGTCCGGTGCCATGATGGCACCGGTTCTGACATAAACGGTAGTAACCAGACCGAAAAGCAGCGCACATTTCGGTGCTTTATTTCGGTGCTTTTTTTTCCTGAGCTGTGATACACTTCTAGCCAATCATTTTACGTTTCCGAGGACAGTAGGCGGGGCCAGGTACGTACGTTCTTTTATGCAGAGCTACAGATTAAAAATGCCCAAGGCGAAGCGGTCAAAAGTCTGGCTGTACTTCACAGCAAAATATGCAAAATCAGCAGCCAGCAACAAGTGCTTTAAGCTGTGTAACAGGGTAGCCCTTCGCAGCTGGAAACACAGTGAGACAGACCAAGGCAAGTGTAGTGGAACAAAGTATTTATTTGCTATATGGCTCTCCTTACAACAATTAACTTGTCGATAGTGATGGGACGTTCTGTATCGAGGCTTCGGAGCGTGTGTCGAGTAATGGAGGGGGCGTTTCCGCGAAGCGCGTATCGAGGCTTGCTTCATTTATGGGAGGAGCTGAAAATGATGACGTCCGAAGCCTCGCTGCCCGGCTGTACCACGTGACTGGTTCATGAAGTGGTTCGAACTTTGCCGCGAGATATGACAGCGATATAAACCCCTCAGACTTCATTCAAAATGTGGGTGTTTGATGGAGAGTTGCGGTTAGAGAGAGTTTGGAGACAGTTTGGAGGTTTATGAGAGTGAGGAGAGAAAGTCAGGAGAGAATGGAGCCGGCTAAGAAGAGGAGGATGTCCTCCCCTGTGTGGGAACATTTTGATTTTATTCCTCCCAACAAGGTATGTAAATTTCTACAGAAGATGTATTGTCATGATACTGATGGTGCAATACAATTTATGTTGAGCTGTCTTGACTTTTGTACAAGGTGAAGTGTTTGCTATGTGCCAGGGAGCTGGGATATAACAACAACACCTCATCCATGCTTAGGCACTACAGAGCTTTGCATGAGAATAAGGGGAACACCGATTGTGGAGCAAGACCAGGTGAGCCATCAAATGCAATGATAATATAGCATGCAGTAATGTTACTAAATGATATAACAATATTATACAACTGTTATAAGTTACGTGTGTGATATTTATATTTGTGCTTTGTCTTTATTGTCTTTCCTCAGGAGAACAATCTCAAATAGATGAAGACCTGGTCAGCATGGTGATTGAGGACTCCCAGCCATTTAGCATTGTGGAGGACAAAGGATTCAAAAGATTTGTTAAATCATTAAATCCTAGCTATGTTCTCCCCACTAAAAAGGACGTAAAAGCAGTGAAAATTTAGTTTTTACAGAATAAAATGTGAACAGGCAGGACTGAGGCTCAAAGCCTCAGTGTGTAGCTGTCCATACCTCAACGTTACAAAAGCACAACTACTGTCCACACCCCAACCACACCTCACCTCACAGTAAATGATCATTTCCATTTCAAGCATTTCCAAATAATCATTTCCCATACTGCCACTATAAATATACACAGTATACTGCCATCACTACAATATACATGTTTTACACACTCCTTTTGTTGTTGACATTTACAGGCTGTGTGCAAAATGCCACACTCTTCAAATTCATGCCAGCTATTATTTTTACGTCCAGTAGGTGTCCTGCTAGAGCAAATGAAGCTTCATGAAGCTTCGCGTTGGGGTGAACCAATTGGATGAAAAGCTTCAGTGCTTCATGGGGCTTCATCTGCCCATCACTACTTGTCGAGCTTCTTCACAGCACAAAAAATCCACCTCTAATGACAACTGGCAGCCTTAAATATGTTCAGCTGTCACAGACTTAACCATTATTCCACTCTCAGGTAAATTCTTAAATCCCAACCTTCCACCACAGTATACAATATATCAATAAGAATAAATAAATACATAAATACATCTTCACATTTACATATTAATAAATATTTCACACTTTAATGTTACACCAAACCCAATATTATAAAAACCCAGAAACCCAAGCACAAAAAGATTCACCACACTCTCTTTACCAATGGACTCTCCCGGAACCTTTAAATGGTGTCTGGACCCCCGGGGAAACATTTGCCCAAACACCTTGAAGAGGACACAGGCAAGAAAGGTGAGTAATCATTAACTTACAAACACTTATTTGCACCACTTTTATCCCTAGATTTCACACACACATTTGCCTTAGTTTTCCTTATTGGTAAACCTTAATCACAATCTCAATCACCATTCTTCTCTCCTGACAGACAACCACCACATTCCTTGATGAGGAGCAGCTGTGCAGGATCTGAAACAAGGCTACCAACTGATTTTAAAATTCCCAATAAATAGTCAATAAATATTTAAACTTCTTGTGTGCAAATCCATGCTTAAAGTGCAATGCTACATAAAGTGCTTGATAAGGTGCTTTTAATAAAGTGAAAGGTGTGCTCTAAAGTGCTATACAGACAATACAATATAAATAAATGCAGTAAGGGAGTCCTCTTCCTTACAAGCTGATACTGTCAAAGGAAGTAACACCAAGAATCCGATGAAACACCTGGCGACGCATAGCGTGTTTTTTTTTTTTTAAAGCCGAGAAATGCGCCGTATTTGATGGCAGCAGCAGCCGTTCTTCTCTGCGTGAGTAGCTTAATGTTGTTCGTGTGTAATTTATGTTGAGTAGGCTAACCACGTTATTACATTAATGCATGTAAGGTGAACTAGCAAACACCATCATAGCTACATGCGGCTGTCTTCTTGTTTGATGGCAGATACTCCCTTCACCCTGGCCAAAAAGGCTAAAATGACCAAAGAAAAAGAGGGAAACAGCTAAACATGAGGTTTTTGGACAAAGTTTGTATTTTTTCCATTGTTTAAGCACTGCTTCCAGCTAAGAGTGATACCATATATGCCCCATAGCTGCAGAAAAGGCTAACATTGTTATCTTTTTACAAAACCAGCTGAATATGAGAGGGTTTTGGACCAATTTTGTGTTCTCCATTCTTTAAGCACCGGTTTGAGCACCGTTTGAGCACCGGCACCGTTTCAAAAGTACCGATTTGGCACCGGTATCGGATAAAACCTAAACGATACCCATCCCTATTTATAATATTCCTCCAACTGTACTTTAAATTTCCTTCTTAGTAGCTTTCACACAATTGGAAAAACTACACCTACAAAGTAGCAAGAAAACCCACTTGTGCACAAAAAAATATGTGCTTTACTTTTCAAACAGTAACCAATGTAAGAGTAAAACACCTGCAAATAGTCAAACCTCAATAACAGCAATGAATGTAGGCAATGAGCCATGAAAGTGACTTAATACAACCCATACTCACTAATAAGCTGGTGTGCTTAGGGGAACATGAACCCAATATTAAATGCACTTTTTACAAAAAATGTAACTGTAAAGTTTGAACAGATCATCTGTGTTTTTGAAATAAGCTGAGCTTTTTACAAACCCAGTGCTTTTAAGTAAAACTCGACGGGCACCGGTGTGTCTTTGAGTGTGTGGGGGGATTTGAGTGACAGTGAAAATGCGAACGTCTGGGGGAAAGAATCAAAACAAATGACAAGTGAGTGCCCACTTGCATTTCAGTATTTGACTGAGTGCTCTAAAGAATTGTGGATGGAGATATGCTGATGACAGAAAAATGCTCTGTCTGCTTGAAAGAAAAAAAAAAGCATGAGGAGCGAGACATACAGAGACAAAGCAGTGGACTCGGGAGAGGAGCCGAGAGATAAAGAGAAGAATGAACTGAAGCAGAAATTGAACGAAAGCGAAGGGATGACAGAGATAAAGAGTGGACTAACAGAGGAAGAGACCAGCGGCAATGGTGGGAGAGAAAAGACATTGGATGGGGAAAGAGAAAGGATGAGGGGGGAAGAGAAGACGAAAGGAAGCAGAATGAGAAAGGAAGGGTCGGTAAAGGAAGGAAAGAGCAAAGGGATGGAGGCTTTGGCAGTCTTTGTCATGTAGGAAGCAGAGTGTGACAGCTACGTGAACCTTCGCTATTCTCTGTTTCTGTCCACAACCCCCATCGGGCTCATACACCTTGACAGCCCCATAACACACATACACACACATAAACACACTGACAAACAGCTGCCAAGTCTGAGCCAGCCACACACACACAGAGAGACACACACAAAACCCCTGTTGGTATGACTGTGTCTGTGACTGCAGTACAGATGAAATGAAACAAACAATCCCTGGAGGTTTGGTATAGCAATACATTTTAAAGAGGGTCTTCTCTTTTGAGTCAAAGCTGAGGAACACATTTCTTTCACTTTTCACCTGTAGAAATAGTGGTCGTAATGCAAAACAGATCCCTTTTGAGTAAGTTGTGAAGGGCAGAGAGGCAATCCTCTCCAGCTATTAAACAACACTTGAATGTGCTGCTATAGAAATTAAAGCAATAAACACTGGTGGAAGATTGTACTTAAATGTGTGACTTAATTAAAAATATTAGAGTTATATAATTTTATTGCCGTAACTACTCTGTATTTTATTGCTTTGTCTGCTCTCATTATTCCAACTGCTGCTGCTGGTGTTTTAAGCAAAAGGGGAAACTTCTAAGGCATTACCAAACAATTGATGATGATGAAGAAGAAACAATTTCTATAAATAAAAAACAGATTAATATTTAATGCACTACAATAATGATTTGCATTACTGGCTGCATAATTAGATAGACCTTTTAAGCTATCAGTTTCACATCTGTGACATTTAACTCTAGTTGAACTGTACTGTACACCCCTTGGTTTGTCTAAAAAAACAAAGCCGCGAGGATGTGTAAAAGAATGAATATAACTACAATCATGCAGTCATTAAAAATTGTACAAACACAACAAATCACATTAAACTTCAGGAAGTAGTAAGAGGGTAATAAAAAACAGAATAATTTGTGTTTATGCAAAAAAAAACAACACATTTAATGGAGTAGCTTACAACCATTTAAAGGTGCAGTTAGTAATTTTTATTTAGGTTATTTAATAGGAAAAAAGATATTATGCTCACAAATATACTTAGATTAGTGTGTAATTACATCTCCCAACAAACTGATGCTGTCTCAAGTGTGTACATGTGCGTGTGCATGTACATGTCTATGCATAGGAATAGTAGTGGTAGAATAGTTATGTTAAGCTATATAGTTTATGTCTTGGATATTTCCACAACCATATCCATAATCACATACTGTGTATGCTACCGTTGTATATAGTGTATTATCTTACTTATTTTTATTTGTTTGTATTTTATTTGTATTTTTTGTATTTTCCTTCTGATATCTGTACCTGAGCTGAGCTAACGCAAAAATTTTCCAGGCGTGGGATCAATAAAGTCTTATCTTATCTTATCTTATCTTATCTTATTAAATAAACTATTAAAAAACACATATAATAGGAGCAGGCACGGGTTTGTGGAAGCCACCATTTTCCTCATTAAATTTAAACGCAGCAGCCAAAAAGGACATGTCCCTTCCAACTAATCGTATTTGATGGAATAAGTCTTTTCTTTTTAACTTAATGTGGCTAGAGACCACCCTTATAAATAGTACACCAAAGGCAAAGAAGAGCAGATTAGACATGCAACCATTTCTGGACAGATGACAAGAGCTGGCTATACAACAACAGCTGGTTTTAAGCTAGCATTATGCCAGCTAATATTAGGTTTGAGTGTCCAAAAAGTCCACTAACAGTAGCTACGAGCAGCAAGAACAGCAGTCTTACTGACAGAAAAGTTCAGCATATCCTCAGTTCACCTCAGTATCCTTGTCATCGGTCAGAATGAGCGTCTCTGACTCATATTGGACTCGTACTGGACTCCTGTCACAAGGTTTTACAGTTTCCAACAGAGTAAATAAAGGTGGATGCTTCTCATCCGGCATTGGCAGCTGACGTAAACAGAGGATAGACAGCCTGCACAGTCAAGGAACAAATCTAGGGTTGATCCAGATTCGGTCCAGACAGCAGTACAAATACACTGGCTAGTCTCAGCCCAGCTCTTATGCCGTACAGTCTGTGCACAGTCTAAGTTTGTCCTAATAGGAGCCACCATAGCTGGGATAATGCACTCGAATTGGGCAAGGTAAGAAAACAGAACTCAGTTAACACCAATCTGCAATCTATTGACATCTAGTGGTGACATTTTTACACACGGTAACTTTAATTAGATAATTAAGATGATTTGGCATAAAAAGAAAAACAGAGGATATTACTTTCTATTCTATCTAGGACATGACTATTGAAACGGTGCATGGGAAAATACTTGACAAAATAGGATTTTGGCATCTGTGGTAAATAGTATTTAAAAATTCAGAGAATCCAGAAATAAGGCTGAAAGGGATAAGGCTGAAACTAGTAATGAATGGCCGTGATCTTCGAACTCTGAGGCAGCACTGCATTTAAAACAGGCACCATTCTGAAGTGGAAATCACTGGGTGATGAATGACCACTGAGCAGATGGATTCAAATGGCAGAGGCAGACTATGGTGCAGACCAACCATTCGGTGAGTCATTCACCCCAAACAATTTACAATTCATAGACATGAAAACATGGTGTGGCTGAGGATCACCTTTGGACTCCACCAGCATCAGCGTACATGAATGTTGGTACTGTCAAATTTAAAATTAGCTTCTTCTTTTTTTATTAAATAAAATGAACAAAATGAATTTCTTTTGTTTCAATATTTGAAACAATATTTGAAACTAAATTAACTAAAGATAAGGTGCAAATTATTTGCAAATGATTGCATCTATTGTTTTCATATTCTACAGAACATTTCAACTTTGTTTTGGCAGCATTCTGGAACATAACAATGACTGCATCAGTATATAGCATGTAATGGGCAAAAGATTTGTACTATACAAAGGTCTCAGACTACCCCTCAATTCTTATGATTTTGCTAGGGAAAAAGAAATGGTGATGAAGTGTGCAAAAATACGTGGAAACATAGTATATCAGTATATAAGGCAGAAACAGAGTTGGCGCAATTCTTATGAGCTTGGATGTCAGTATTTGGTATGACCACCTTTCTTCTTCAACACAGCGTGAACTCTCTCAGGCCAGCTTGTCATATCTTTAGGTAGTCCTCAGGAATAGTTCCCCAGGCTTCTTGAAGGACATTCACGCTCTTCTTTGGATGTCAGCTGCCTTTTTTTTTTTATTCTCTGTCAAGATGATCCCACGCTGCTTTAATACTGTTGAGGGCTGGGCTCTAAGGAGGCCAGTCTATGACTGATAGTGTTCCATTATGTGTTTTTCTAGCCAGGTATGCTTTTACTGCAATGACAGTGAGATCATTGACATGCTGAAAAAATTAAGCCGTTGCCAGTCAAGTTCTTTTCAGATACTAGTGCATGATGGATCAAAATCTGACTGAACTTTTTTTTGTTCATAATTCCATCAGTTTTGACAAGATCTCCACTGGCCAGAGCTGTGGAAAAGTCCTTGGAATTGAGGGTGTTATGCACACTCATGCGTGTGTGTGCATGAGCACAGCTGGGGGTGAAGTGTACTAGAAACCTCATAGTATCTTCCAACTATAAGGTATCTTAAGACACAGCAGTCAAAACCTTTATGTATCTATTTTTTGCATTTGGCATGATGCATCCCCAGCACCCCTACTTCCCACAGCCTTGCCACTGGCTGAAATTTTACCCCAAATCATAACGGAAGCTGCTCCATGTTTTACCTCTTTCCTGACCTCCTGCAATCATATTGACAATGATCTAAACCAGAGATTTCAAATTTCTTTTTTCCCTGTTTCCATTTCTTAAGAATGTCTTCTTCACAGCCTCCCTTCCACTGAGACCATTTCTGGAGAGGCTTTTACAGACAGTACATGGATCAACTGATTAACCAGATGCATCAGTCAGTTCTTTACTGGAATTTTTCCTATTTCTTGAGGAAATGACTTTCAGATAGTATTCATGTGTTGTAGTTACCCCCTTTTTTTTCCTCCATTTGTCCAATTTCCTTTTATGCTTGAATGATTTGTAAGTCAGTGTTAAGTGGCTTAACAATCAAACAAAATTCATCTGAAAATGTCCAGATACAAGGGTTGGAGTGAAAATGAGTCAAAGAAAACCTGAAGAAATATGTTCTACACCAGTTTAAAAATATATATTCTGGCTCCTTGTTAGCAAAATATAAAGACATGAAGGATGACTTAAGAGTCTTCCACAGAAGTGTATGAAAAAACAGTCTAAAACTATACCTGATTTTGACATTTTGTATATTTAATCAGATAAAAAAAAGACATACTTTTATTTATTCTGTATTTTTTTCACTTCAAGATGTTTTTTCTTCACCATCCATGATGTGAAAGTGAAAAGTACTTATTAATACTGTCAAGAAAGTGATGCGATAACTACCTCCGACAGAAAGCTACACTTACATAATTAGAAAGGAACACTATCATCAGAGCTACCCGCTGTGGCGACCCCTCGTGAATAAGGGAGCAGCTAAGGTAGCTTTCTTTCTTTTTTAGTGTCACCAGAAGAACGGGATTCATAAAAGGGCTATAATATCAGTATGGTATCAATTTCCTGTGCACATGGAGTGGAACCAACCTTTGTTTGGCCTTTCAACAAAATAAGGTCTTGTATCTGTAACTGGAGGGTGTGAATGTGAAGTGAGCCCAGAGTGGATGATCAGCATCAGGCTTTGAAAAGTGTTTTGCAGCTAGTAGCTCTGGTGAGGCTTGGTGAGAGGAAGGTGTTTTATTTTTTACAGAATCTGTAAGTCTAGTTCCAGATTTAGAAAGATTGTGCTCACTTTAAAATATATTTCAAACAGGATATGCAAATGGCGTAAAACCTATAAAAACCTCTAAAGTAATATGCTATAGTGTTATAAATCTTATTTCTACAGTGGAGCACAATGTAGTGAAATTTAAGGGAGAAAAGGCTAAAGCAGAAATGAAATGGAAAAAAGACACCATTAACATTCATTTAGAGGGGCAAGAGAAGGGAGTTTGATGCACAAGTGAAGAATAATAACACAAGAAGTTAATTTTGACATTTTCACATCTACTACATTTACTCCTCACAGCAGAACCAGAAGTCCAAGATGTTGTGTTGGACCAAGACCTCATAAAGAGAATTTCATTTACATAAAAGTAATTTACAAGACAATAATTCATCACCACGGTCTGAGCACTGCCATGTGACTGTAACCAAAGGGAATCTAACCAACATAAGAAGCAGTCAGGTAAAATATGTATATTTGCATACTTGCCACTGAAGGAACTCTAAAGGGTGGAGTCAGATTTGATCCCACTCCATTCCTTAAGCTGGGATCAGACTATTTGATATCAGCCTTAAAATGGCCTGACTCACAGAGAATGGGGTGGAGTTGGAGCATTTGGAATGGAAATGAGTATCAGATGTGACATATACAATTTGTCTAGAATGCCTTATAAGGTCTCAAGAGGCAGACCTAACTATTTTCATTATCATAAATAGAATTAAAAATTCAAGAATCATACATGTTTCTAAAACTGACTTTCCAAACAGCTGCAAACTCCATTCTGAGTTATGTTGGCGAGAAGCACATTTTCTCTCCAGCAACGTAGCTTTCGACTTACAAGACTGATGAAGACTGTGTAAGCAAGTAAAGTAGACTGTGGAGATATAATCTTAAATTTCTTTCCTTTCCACTCTCATGTTGTTAGGGTTTGTCACCAGAACCACTTTGTTACATAGAAAAATCTCATACCATGTCACACAGGTATATTTATTTCAGCAGCAAAGAAGGGGACAGAACACGTGCATTCATCCTCCTGATAAAAACATGAAAAGAAAGAAACACCACAACATTACTCATTGAAGAAGCCTCTAATAAGGCTGGGTATTTGTTAAATCCACCAAAATATGATTATGAATTATGAGTTAATACAGCTCCGCCAGATGGGAAAAGGAGGAAGAGTTCCAACACGAGGATGTTTTTTCTTTCTCAAAATGTCTGAAAACCAAGTTCTAAGGCACTGCTGAGAGTTTAGAAAGGTTGTTCCCAGTTTACTAACTACTCTCAGAATAAGAAGAAAATAATTTTATCTTAAATCAGCCTCGATTCTCGCTCCATAAGCTCATCACTGATGCGTTTGACATGTTTCGAAATCACAGGAAGTTTTGAACATATGCGGAAATCTTTCTGAAACACATCTAAGTTACTGAGATAAAATCATTAATCATCTATGCGCATTTAAGCAATTTTCTTCCCCAAACTCAAGACACAGAAGCAGACTGATATCAGACAGAGCTGCCAGCTTGTTACACTCTGACCCTGAAGTCTGAAACCAAACAAACATAAAAGAGTAGAAAAGACTAAATCGTGTCTCAGCGGGGATGATATTAAATTAGAACATTTAAGAATAATTATTTGAAACCCTGATGGTTGGCAGCTCTTTCTGCATCTAAAACAAGCACTAGTAGGGAAAATTAATTGAATGGGAACTTTAAAAAGGAAAGACTAATGAAGAACGACTGCTACATTTTCCTGAAGGTCACACGGGTCATGAAAGACCACTTGGTTGTGTGTCTTGATCACCTATTGCTATACCTCTGGGAATAACATCTAATCTTTTCTATGCTTTAGATCTGATTAGAGTTTGTAGTTATAAACTTCTTGGGTAATATCGAAAGAAGCTTCAAACAACGCAATACTTAAAGTTGATCCACTGTGTGTTCTGTAATACAACCTCCAACAGCTTTAGCTGGGGGGGGTTTCCACTTTTATACAGAGCTGTTGTCCAGGTGAATCTTGGGACACTGTATTTGCACTCTATAGGTGGAAATACTTTGCCAGAAAACATAGTTTATTTATGATTCAATCTGAAGACTGTAAACCGTAAATCTTCTTTTTCCAGAGGCCATCTGCCCTTTGGCAAAGTGCAACTGTCTGACTTTGGTTTTACTGCAAAAAAAAAAACACCGAGTTAGACACTATCTTCCTGAGGCATGACTGTAGCTCTCAGGTTGGTTACCTTTAGCACACGTATTTACATCTGTGTCTGTGTCCTCTTTCAGGCTATGGTATTGGCCTTCCCCAGGGTTCTCCTCTAACCCGTAATGTGTCAGAGTTCGTCAGTCGCTACAAGTCTGACGGTTTCATGGACATGCTACACGACAAATGGTATAAGGTTGTACCCTGCGGAAAGAGAGTCTTTGCAGTCACTGAGGTAAGTCATCCGTGGGAGTGTGTGTTCATGAATTGTATACGTGTGTTGTGTGTTAAGCAAAGCCTTCTGCTGCTGTACTTCTATAAATGAGTCTCCCTTTGGGACACAGACTGGATTGCCTGCCAGCTAGGCACACATACACTGACAGACAATTTCACACACACACACACACAAACAAAGACATACAATCACATAAACTGACCTTAACCAGAGTTACAGGCACGCACTGTCTGAGTGTCGATTCTTATTTGTATCGTGTGGGTGCTACAGTACTCTGAGTTCTTGCCCTCCCTTTTACTTGCACTCCTTTTAAAGGACTGGAAATCTCTAGACAGAGCAAAATGTCCGTATCTACATCTCTTGTTTGCGAATCGAGAAGCTATTCAACTCCCTTTGGCCATCTCTTTTAAATCCCACTTCAAAGTTAAACCATAATATAGCAACAAATGCAATTATGCAGTCATAGGTTTCTCCAGTGAAACGAAAACCTTAACTTCACCCTGCATCGGAAAGCTATTACTGTTCATCCCATTTGAAGCGCAGAGAGCTGGCTACTTTCTAACAATGTAGGCGTTGGTGTGAACCTGCCCTCTGGATTAGGAGCAAAAGGAGGTCAGTGTTGTCACTGATGAATTTGTGGTGTCAGCATGGGGCTAATTGCCATCGGAGACAGTGCAGAAATGAGTCGGGTGGAGGAAACATGATTAGAGAGCATTGCTCTTGTCCCTGCCTCTTCCACTTCCTCCAGGCCGATGAATGCCTCATACGAGATAGACATTATGTCAGGGTGGGTTTAGGCAAATCAAATAGGGAAAAGCTGCTCTTCAATTAACCATCGTCTCTTTTTACCATCTCTGTACTAACTGCTGTTTCTTCCTATTACTCTCTTTTATGCCTCCCCCGTTTTCTCTGCTGCCGCGCTGCTCTGCACCCTTTTCTTTCCAAAAATGTCTTTTACGCTGTTGTCCTCTTCTCTTGACTAATATTCTTATGGGCTTACACGGCCAAACTAGATACACAACAGCAGAATATCAAGTGCTCGTTTACAAAAAGTGGCCTAAATGGTAATTATGTAAATATAAATCATCAATCTCTGTATTTTCCTCTCTGTCGGCTTAGGTCTTCAGTAATCTGTGTCACTCCCCCAACTTCTCCCTCACTCTCTCTCTTTCATGCTCTCTTTCTGTCACCGCCCCCTCAGACTCTACAGATGGGAATCCAGCATTTCTCAGGCCTGTTCGTGTTGTTATGCATGGGGGTAGGTGGAGCCTTGCTGACCTTGGCAGGTGAACACACTTTCTATCACCTGGTCATCCCTCGCCTCCGGCGTAGCCACACACTTCAGTACTGGCTGCACACCAGCCAGGTGAGTAAACATAAGGCCACACCATCTTTCATGCTAGCAAGACATGCCATGCACTTGAGCACAAAGAGTTATGCTCAGACATTTAAAACTCACATGATCTCTCGTGCACACCAAAGACACGCATAGGAGCACAGTCAAAGGCTATATGCATGTGTGCTCATATGTATATTGCTGTTGGTGAGACATCCTTACCCCCTGGAGCTCACACTTTTCTTGCAGATAACCAACGCCCTCTACTGGTTACAAATTAAAAAGTCAACAATTAGACTAAATGTTCCTAAAGCTGAATTGTCTGTGATAGCAGACATATTCAATTAAACATGTCTTTCCATCAAGTTAATTACATTAATTAATACAAATTAGGTTCTTGAATAGTCAATTTGTAAGTAAAAAGTTAATAAATCTTACCACTGGCAGTGTTTTATTAATTGATTTATAAAGACACATTATGCATTCGTGCCTTTGTTTGTTTAGCCTTTTCTCAGACAGATGAAGAGACAGATCGTTATATGAAGCTGTTTATACAGATTTCATCTGCAAAATAATTTTAAATATTCGTTATTTTACATAAAATTCAAATATGTTATATTTTCTTCACAAAGTCAGTGTATAAATGTGAATTGCAGGAAGTTTCTGACAGCAAATGTGTGTTTATGACAACATCCACCAAAGAAACAACAAATTGAATATTTAAAGGTCATATTTTGTTTTTTTTATGAGGCTCTGGCCATTACCAAATGAGGTGCCAGTGGCAACATTTTTTGAGTGAATAATGGAACTAGCAGTGTAAATATCAAGACTGCTCATATTGCTCATATTCGTTTGCTACATCTCTCTAAAAGGGCAACCACTCGCGGGCAGCCTCTAGCATTCATCACAAAAGAAGCTCCGCTATGAGGCGTTGGCATCTGTGTCAGACCCTCAATATTATTCTTATCTTTAGAATAAGCCTCATTTCCCGCAGGAAATATTAAAGCATAGTCACACTTTAAAGTTGTTTTTTTGATCATGCTAACCTAAGCATTTTGATACTTAAATGAAAAAGGCCTCAAGGAACTGACGCGTTAACTTTAAGCAGAAAGGAACCGTCTCTCACTGAATTGCAATTATTAGAGTAAATTATTCAAAAGTGCACTATAGCAGGAACGGCTGTCACAGATGTTCTCTGCAGCTGGATAGAATAATAACCCTTGCAAATTCATCTCTCCTGATTTATTTCAAATCTGATGGTGTCTTAACAGATTCCATGTTACTAATCATCTTCTCTGCTTGCAGAAAATTCACAGAGCCCTGCACACCACATATGAGGATGTTGGAAAGGAAATGGCCGGCCTTGATCAAAAGTAATGAATTCACTAAGTGATTAATGCACCACTATGTTGTCTATTTTCTTCTGTTTGTGTGTTTAACAGATGTCACTTTGTTGTTGGAAGCGCAAAAACTGATTATTTTACTTCATAAAAATAAAAAAAGAGAGCGTGACTTTTTGTTTTTGGGAGGCAAATGTTTATTTGTTTTCTTGCTTTAAGTTGGTTAATAACAATAATATGAAGCAGCAAGCTAAAAATAAAGCCATAAAGACTGGAAATGGACAATAAAATCTACTTACCAGCACCTCTCAGCAAAGCTCAGTAATTAAAGCCGTTATATCTTGTTTAATCTGAGCTTGGCAGCTGCTGACAATTTCATATGTACAGTCTAGAGTCTTATCAATCTCATCATCTAACCCTCTGCTAGAAAATGAATAAGCATATTTTGCCCAAACGTCAAACTATTTTTTTTCTTAAATAATCATATTAGAAGCAGGTTAGACCCTTCGTGCTACTGTGGCAGATTATTACATTTCTATGACTTGATAACAAAATTAATTGTGAAGGAGATATTTTTTTGTGAAAGTCCTGTAATGGGTTTAAATCTTTTATTTAATTTAAAAAAGAAGCCGTAACAGATAAATTATAATTGAGACAAAAGATGTAGTGTTTAGTCAGTTAATATCACTACACTCTACATTTGGTTTACTGGGTATAATTATCCTACATTATATATAAAAGTCCTTGCATTGCAGTACAGCATATCTGATTCTGTGTATTCCCTTTGCTGTGATCTTTCTCTCTTTCACCAGCCCCTCTTGTATCTCGGAGAACTGCACCCTACACAGGAAACAGCATCAGCCTCCTCCACCATCCCCTCCCACGTCAGCTGGGGACACGGGCAACTCCTCACCATCCAATGAACCCAAGGAGAAACGTGTGCACTTTGACCTTGAAACGCTTCACAGCTACCGCCTGCGCACACACACCGCCTCAGTGCGCGGCAGGCCTGGGATGGTTGGCCGTCCTGGACTTGGCCTCGGAGGGTTGGGGCTTGGCAACCTGGGGAGTTTTACTTCTCCTCCACAGATTAGCCTCCATGTCAACGGGGGCCCTGTCTCGACTCTGGCTTCCACAGGTTTGGTGCTGTCTCCCATGGGAACCAGAGGTGCTCAGACGAGCTTATGGGAAGGGGAGCTCCAGGAGTTGCAAGCAAAGATCGAGATATTCCGCACCCAGCTGAGAGAGGCTCTGGCTAGGAGAGCTGAGATCCAGAGCAGTCTGGAGAGAGAGAGGAGTGGACTGGTACGCAGGGATACTAGTCTTGATAGGGACAGGGACAGACAGAGGATACAAACTATTAATACAGACAGAAGTAGCTCCACTCAGCCCAGGCTCCCTGAGAGAGACAGGACCAGCCAGCTGCAAACCCTGAATAATCAGCAGACTGGGCGGGCTAACCAGTCAGGTGGGCCTGGGACTGTGGAGCATGGGAGAAGCAGCCAGTTAAACACAGTTAACAGTTTGGACAGAGGCAGAGCCAACCAAGTGCGCCCTGTTAATACTTTGACAGGAGAAAGGACTGTCCAGTCGCGCACGTCCACTAGTTTGGAGCGAAGTCGAGCCAACCAACAAGGTGCTGGAAATACAACTATCCAAACACGGAATACTTCTAGCCTGGACAGACAGAAGGCTAACCTATCACGTGCACTGAACACTTTGGAGAGGACAAATGCTAACCAGTCGACTGTAAGCAGTGAGACTTGATTAACTCCTGACCTGTAGGACTGCAACAGGGTTAGTGAGGTATTGCTTGCATAGCCGCGGGAAGATGGCTTTATTGGTATGGGTTACATTTATGTGGCGTTTGCTGAACTATAACAGTACGTGTTTACTCACAATGTTACTTACTGCAACCTAATAATTTTCATGCTGAGAATTATTTCCACACTTACTTAAAAATGCAACTAAAAATATTTTTCTGCAAGTGAAGAGCTGATGTCATCCATGAAATATTAATTAAGCAATGTAATATTTAAATAAAAAGCAGAACATAACCCCATTAATATCCCGACATACCAGATCCGACAAACTGAAATGGGAATCCAGAAACCACGGTGCTTACTGTGGAAAACAGTAGGTCACATGAGGAATCGCTGTAGGAACTATAATAAATCAAAAATGTGGTGTGTTGTGCTGGCTGAAAAGGCCTACAAGCACATATGGATAATTGCAAAAGCACAGAAAAATCACAATTAACGTTAACTAAATTGAATGAATCCACATACACATCCAATACATAGGATAAGAAAAAGAAACAAATTAGCATATTTCAATTAACCAATATAATAATTTCCTAAAATTATGAATGATGAAAATAAAAGTGTTGCACAATCCCAAAACAATTCTCTTTTGGGGCAACAATCCAGATCCCATGAAACTGAAGCAAGCCTTACGTGCATTGACGCTTTGCATCTTTGCTTATGTTGTTCTGCAGTAGATATACCCAACGAGTCAAATACTCTTTTTGGATATTTTTATATGCTTCTCTCCTGTTACAATACGTCACTTTGTGAGATGGTAATTCTCCTCTGCTAGTAACTTTAAAAAAACAAACTGTTTTTGAATTTGCAATAATTTGAAAGTCTGCAGAGTGAAATAGTTTAAAGCCATTAAACCCAACTATCCTGAAAAGTTTAGTTATAAAAAGGTGACTTTCCCCTGACCCAGTGATTAAAAGACATAAGGGATTTCAGCTTCAGCAAAGCTTGTACCACAAATATTAGCTCTTAAGGCCACGGAAGGTCTATTAAAAAGATGCAGTCAGGACAATGCGGGTTCTAGTGTTGTGTTTTTCTAGTTTGGCCAATGCTAGAGCTGTTCATCTCAGCCTCTGCTGAGTTTTTAGCATCTTTTTTTATAAGCTGCCTCACGTGACTACACCACCTTTATAAAAGTGCAATACTAAATCAAAAACCCCTTTAATTTTCTGAATAGTGTGTCTGGGGTATGGGTTTGGAATAAATGTATCCACTATTTTTCATTACTAAAACAATCATGTAAAAAACACTGAGTGTGGATTGCAATTTACTCAGTACCTGCAGATCTGATAGGTGAGATTTCATCTTTTTAACATATCTTTGAAATAGATGTATGCTTTTACACATTTTCTTCTCCACTTTTTTTCTATAACGTAAATTAAGTTCCATGCTTTAAATCAGCCATTGGGAGCTACGAAGATCTGAGGTTCTTCAGAAACTGGCTGCATGTGGGACTCGCTTTCAGTTACTCAGTCCACCACTGGATGGCACTGAATCCCTGCTTCCTGCGGCTATGGACACTGGCGAGTGTGTGGATTCAGGTTTTATTCCAGCAAAATGACAAACAGATGAATTTAAGCAATTAACTTCTGAAGAAACAATGGCAGACAGAAACTGAATATTGCCATGCAGTTCTCATGGAGAGCAGAGGATCTGGGAAATAAGGTTTTACGAACTCGCTCCAGCACTATACAATGAAACGACACCTAACTGTATTGGGATAGTCAGTCTTGTGTGTCTCTCAGTTCTTTAAGCAAGCACTGGGGATGTGACAGCAAGTTTAAGAAAAAATTGATAGCAGTGAAAGTTAACATGGCTGATGATGGTACTGATGTACATTTAAATTTTTCAAAATCTGGTGTGGTGTGAAGTGGTTGTGTTCACATCCCATGGTGTCTATGAGGAAAAAAAAACATTTTAAATCTTTATTGAGAAAGAGCTTGTTGTACTGGATATTTAAAGAAATACTTTTAAAGTTACCCGTCATAAAAAATTATATAGGGCATATTATTGAATTTTATCATAAATGGTCATCCTCATGTTTTGAAATAAACATTTATATACTTATTTTTCTGGCATTATTTCATATTTTGAATGGAAACAAAGGATAGCAAAAAATGTCGAGCTTTTCTTATTATTTAAGGACAGGAAACAGCAGTAAACACTGTAAGCAAGTTGCTTTAATGGATTTGAACTTAGTCAGCCGTATTTAACTGTTTTTATTATTTAATGCTTTTTACAGATAAAGCTGCTTCGTCCTGTCACAAGTGTCAAAGCGATTAAAAAGTTCAGAACCAAAAATGTTAATAAAAAAAACCTTTGTAATCAGGAAACAGCATTTTCTCTAAAGGTGTAAGAGCATAGCAGCACATCAGACTCAACATGTGTTTCCTACCAATTCGTTTTATTTTAGAACAACTATCCAGTGTGAGTAAGCATGACCCAGTAAATGATTAGCAGGTTCTTAAAGGATTGTTGGTCTGTTTGGCATCATTTATGGACAAAAAATAAGTAGAATCCTATATATATTGTTACTTTTTGGACAGTTTTTACTGACCAAAATTTTTATCTCAGAGGACTTTTTATACCCTTTAGTTTAATGGTCAGGAGATCCATCTTTCTTTCTGTACTGATAGTCTGGGCTGTCTGCCACTGTGGTAAACAAAGCAGTAAACCTGCACTCTTTCCTTTTAATGTGCCACAGTGTTCCCAGTCCTCCATTAAACAATGACGTTTTGAGGTGTATCTGGTCTCTTGACAGAACTGTTAAAATGTTAGTAGCAGAAGGTCATTTTAGTCACAACAACAAATGCATTAAGAAGAACGAACACTGACAGCATAGAACTGCAGAGTCAAAGTCAAGCTGCAGAATATATCTGTTCTATCAAACTAACTGAACAAATCCTAACCACTGTGCCTCTGCTATAGCAAATTATTACCATGGAGCACTTAAGCATTTGATTTGTGTGAGAATTGTGGGTGATTATGATTTTTGGCTTGTCGAAATGTTGATAAAATGTGAACACTTTGTAAGCCCTCAATCAATATCCTTATCACATTTTAACATGCTGGAGCCAATAACACAGTGAAATCCTCCTCTTATCTGCCACGAGCCCTATCAAAGTAAAGTGCAGTCTGGAAACACAAAAGGAGCACAGAATCAATGGTATCACAACCTAATAGACTTGTCAAACAAATGCCAGGGTTCCTGAGGCTACTCAAGTAAAGGTTTAAGCACTACTTCACCTCAGGGTATAATGGCTTTGTTTAACTTGTCATGTAATGACAGCTCTTAGCCACACAGTGGCACTTGAAGCTGTCCCTAAGCACAAGAGCATAGACTGTGGAGTGGCATTACCTGCACAGAATGACTTACCACTGAGGACATTATGTTGACAGTGTGACAGAGACATGCACTTATTTACTTTTGGGAAAAGAAAAGCCACCTTCAGTGAGAGTGCATCCTATATTATGTGATTATCTCTGCATTCCCATGTTCATTTGCTAGTCAGCCAAACATCAACCACCCCATGAAGTGCCGGCCTACATAACATGCCAAAACAAATCACTGTTTCAGATTTCTCTATTGATTGTCTTTCAAATTACAAGGGAACACAATCAGAGCTATATTAATATTCTTTTAAAATCCCGTTTGCTATTTGAGACTGAAAATTGAGTGCTTATATGAAACCTGACACTTAGTGAAGCCAAAGCTGATATTGATACCACAACTGTGTAACACAGAAGAGCAATAACAACTTGTGTGTTGGTTGAAGGAGATGATAGATAGATGGATGGGGGCAGGCGCTGATTTAGTTCCACTACGTCAACCACGCTGGATAAAGTGAAGATCAATCTTTCATTTTCTGCACTCACATGGTTGGATTCTCCCTTATAATAAAATAAGCATGGCCTCTGTGTCAGGTGTCTTCAAAGCACGCAGGGTAAGCTGAATAGGTTGTTTAAAAAAATCAATCAGAATCGAGTTGTAAAGTTGGGGTTTGCATGGATGGATGGGTAAATGTGCTGGCATGCAATGATAGAATTAATATCTTTCATGTGCACTTGATCAACATGAAAGTCTGCATTTACTGTAACATGTGTATGCTATGTGCGCACTGCAAGAAGCTCTGTGCATGCATTAGCCATGTGAACATGCGCTGCAAGTCTGGGTCTGAATGTGCACATATATGTTTGTATCTGAACAGAGATGGTTGCCCTTTCGCTCAGACGAAATAATTGGGTCACATGTGTGAACACCAGTCGAGGAAAATTTTAATCAAACTTAAGAATCCCCATTGTACATCCCCTCCAGCAATCAATTACCATCCAACTGGGGTAAATGGTAAAGAGTGCTGATAGCGCACTAACTCCACTAGAGAAAATGCAATTGTGGTGATGTGTGGCTTTCACAAATTCTATAACTGTGTTCATAATTATCAAAATTCACCACCTTGAGAAAAGTGTAAGTGTCTGTGGGAAGCAGAAAAGAGCGTTCAAGCACCTCCACCCCCCTTCTTTTAGTGCTTTGTGTAGTGGGTAAATAGGAGCCAGAGAGTGTGAGTGATGAGTTTATTAGCTCCTGCCAGCTGTGACCAGCCCTTGGGTATTATTGGTGGGTTGGTTGCATGGTTTGTGTGCGATGCTGTTTAGGTGGGGGCTTCAGGCAGGGCAGGGGGGAACAGGAGGGGCGCAGGGGATGGAGGCGGAGACGGGGGAGTACCCCATGAGAACCAGAGAAACTCCCTGGCAACTGGAGACAGGATAAACACTAAATGGGGCGCCCCCATTCATCTAGCACCAAGCAGTGTCACACAGCCAAATGACAGAGATTGAGAGAGAAGGGGTGAGTGGAGGGGGTGCAAATATCTGAATGAGTGTAAAGCCACTGGAGGCTGGTCAGCAGGAGACTTCCTGAACTGAACCTACTCAAATTAGTCTGCCACGATATTAACATATGGGATGCCAGTGTCCCTGAATGTATCACACTTAATTATTGACCTGCCAGACGTGGAATAAAATGTTTTTTTTCTTTAAATTAGGAAAGGTGTGTGGGTGCTGTGGGTGTGGATGGTTAAGTTCAGTTTTCACTTCCACTGAGAACTGATAACCGTGAGAGCAGAAGACTACAGATCTCTTAGAGAGCATCTTTTGCAAGCACGTGTGCCACCGACACAACACATGCACGCACGTGTGTGCGCACAGCCGAGTCTTTGATGTTAATTGCCGCAATGTCATTCATGATGAGTCAGTAAACCAGAGGTGTCGGTAGAGCTATCACAAAGTGCGTGAGCGCGTGTTCACGGTCCTCACCGCACCGGTTCCTTCAGGGGAATTTAAATGCACCACGGTGGTCATCCGCCTGCCACACCCTTTAGAGTAAACAAAGGCGGACACAACTGAGCCACAATCCTTGGGCGATGACCGAAAAATCTCAGGGCCAACAAATGACTCTGATGGCATTTACAGAAGCGCGGGGCGTAGCTAATGCTGAGCCTTAATCATATTTGTTTGTGAAACGTTCTCGTTCTAATAGATTAGAGGTTATCTCCCAAACCGCCCCCTCACTTTTACGCACACATGCGCAAGTTTCGTGTGCTCCTCTCACACACTGCACACGTACACATACCAAAATATACCCCTTTGTCTCGGTCGCCTCACGGCGGTAGCCCCGTAACAGGAATTCAGCGGAGATAGAAGCAAGTGTGTGGACCAGACTGTCTCCTCCCCCCATGGTAAGCGCACACACCATGATTCTCCTCCCCCTGTACCCCCACCTCCCCTCCTCCACACCCCTGCTCTCCCCCCACGCCTTTGTGTGTGTATGTGCGCTCTGTGAGGCTGACTGCGTAACCCGAAAACCGTGTGACGGATGCTGTGCATTTAAAATCAGATTTAATTTTTTTAATTTTTGGGGGGAATTTCTTACTTGTTACTGTTTTGTATTTTGTAGGAAAGGGGGAACCTGTATGGGCAAATAAAGGGGAGGAACCGGGTGGACGCACGTGAATCTCTCACTTTATTCAAAGCCAGGAAATTTAAAGGAAAGGAACGCGTTACCAGCAAGTGCGGCAAATTGGACTTTCCACCATCAGCAACCCTCCTCTCTCTCTCTCTCACTCTCTTCTCTTTCGCCATCCCTGCTCCTTCTCTGTAGGTCTCCTCACTTACTTCCATCATTCCTCCAACCTCCTATGATCCCAGAATAGCCTCACGGCGGAGCTCTCTCTAAATATTAGTGAAGGTTTTGGATTTCGGGGTGACTCTGGAGATGGATTAAAGGGACGGTGCACCGCAAAACTGGAGCAGCACGCACGACCACGCCGAGGGGGAAGGGGGCGACGGGATTCGGTGAATTCGCGGAGCCCCCGGGACAGAGGTGAGTGCTGTCCGGTAGTATAGAGGTTCTCTTCTCCCGTACGCAACCCAAAGAAAGCTCAGGAACCTATATGCTTCTCCTGTTGGCAGGAGCTGAGAGGCGACAGAAGAAAAATTAGCACATGGTTTTCACGTTTCCATCGTTGATGATATCATACGCAATCTGCTGATTTCTGCTTGTGGAGGAGTAACTGCCCAGTGGTCATTTTAATATAGTGTTTAATCAGATTCTGGTTACTAGAGCCTTCAATAGATGATCTAAAACAAATGAAAGCTTTTTTTCCCCTTTTTTTTTTTAAATCAAAAAACACGATTCCTATCCATGAAAAATGAAATCAGTATCACCGTTTACACCCATCTCAATTTATATTATTAAGATAAAGCTACATTTAAAGGACGGCTGTTTCTTTCGCTGTAAAAGCAGGTGAGTTAAACTGACCAAGGTATAAAGTCGAGCAAATAGCGCTTTGCATATGTCTGTTTAAGGGCCCTGCAGTGCACATGGCTTTACATTAGCCAACACAGCAACTTTATTGCTGAATCCATGAATACAGTGAATAGAAAACTGGTGAGCTGTGGTTCTCCACTTCATATTCATCTCATTAATTAATTTCCAAGTTCATTTTTTTGAAAACTATGCATGAATAACGAGTAGGGAGACACCACAAATCTATTTCACTTTATTATTCTGTACTGTCCTGTACTCTTCTACTCTGAATAATAGTGTAGTAACTATAGGGACTTAGGGACAGCAGACATACACGGATCAGCCATTACTCTAAGACCACTGATGATGAAGTGGTTTAAAATCATTTTGCTTTGCTTAGAACTGGATCCTGCTTCTGATTTGTCTTTCTTTGGCATGTGCCAGCCCCTTCAATTAACCTCAAACCCCCTTACCTGCAAAGGCACTCCCCAATGGCAGCAGCCTCCCTTAGCAGAGCAGTACCCTTCGGCAACTGCAAAAGCTGCTCAGAAACAGCCCAAGGAACAGTACTAAGAGCCCAAAGCACCAACCCAGCCTGCAAACTCCCCAGATCACATTCCAATTCCCGCAACCCACAGAAATCCACCGCCAATGTTCTGATACCAGACATCACAAGAAACTCTCAGCGGTCAAGAGTACATGCCCTGATGGGTCTGACATTTTCTGGCAGCACAAAGGTGGTGTGTACAGTAATAGGCAGGTGGTCTCATGTTGTGGCTGATGCTGTGAAGTATGTGAAAAAAAATTCCCTTTTGAGAAATAAATTGCTGGCTTTGATTTTTTGTTTTTGTTCCCATTTGATTCAATTTAATCCCCACCAAAAAACCCCTCATCTCATGAATGCTACAGGATGACTGCTCTATACTGTTCTATTTTGTAGTATAGAAGTAGGTTATATTACAGTGCGTGAGTGATTATTTATCAGTCAGTAGATAGAAAATAAATTTGATCTGATCACTAACCAGTTAATTGTTTTAGATATGTTTTTAGCAAATCTCATTGCATAGCCAGTTGGCTAAATGTTCATCAAAATGAGATGTGAAGATGCCAACCTGGGCTCTGGGAGACTGTAATGGCCAATCTAGACAAAAGACACAAAGACAAAACAATAAGTTCATTCTCAGCTAATTCAAATTGTCAGCCAGCACTCTTTTCTATCAAACAAACAACGACAGGATGTCTTTTTTTAGAAGAATTAAGCTCAGTTCTCCAAGAGCTTTTACAAATATACCATAGTAGCTGCCCTGGAGGATTTTATAGTCACCCAAGACCTTGTCAGTACTGTAGGTTTATCCTTTAATTAGTCACCCATCCATACATTAGCTCACTATCTTTAACCCCACCCCTGTGCTGATGCTCCCTGAGTCATATATTTTCCTCAGTGCCTGACAGACTGTTTCTGCATGCCATGGGCTATACAACCCACTTCATTCACAGGCATACACACAGACAAGATGTACACAAATCGCTTAAACTATAAACACACTCAGACACTTTGCAAGCACAAGCATAGCAGCTCAAACTACAAACAGTGCAGCACACACACACACACACACACACACACACACATAAAAGATGCGCCTCAGAGGACGAATGCTGGTGTAATAGATAAACGACCCCCATTTCTTCAGTCAAGAAGCTCATTCAGTGCATGTTTGTGTGTGTAATGTGAGTTGGGGTGCGGTTTAAGTGCTGACTGGAGTAGGTCACTGAGACCAAGCTGCTGGGCGAGTGAGACCCAGACCCCAGCGTCTTCCTAAGCTGCTTTTAGCGACACTGAAATCCATCCATCCCAATATCCCCCCTTCTATGATCTTCACCCCCTTCCTACCCTCACCACCAGACATACAAATACACACACTCACACACAGAGACACACACACACATTTGGCTTTTTTTGAAATATTTTTTTTCTTTGATCTGTGCTTATCTTGTCCTCTTCTCTCGTTTCCAATACATTTCTAGCGGTCATGGAAATTAGACTGTGGAAGTCTTTGATTCTTTGCGCCTTACATTGCCTCAGGGTCAGCCCCCCCCCCCTCCTCTGTTTCGAGAGAAACAGAAAAAAATAAAAGAGGGAGGAGATTAAAAATGGGAACGAGAGAGGTGTGCAGAAAGAGGGACAGGTGGTGAAACGTGAAATGAAGGGTGAAAAGGCAGAGATGGGGATATGCTGAGAAATGATACAAGAGAGACCAGCAAGACAGAAACAAACAAGAGCTCAGCAGAAGTACTGAGATGTAGAAGGTGACAGAGGTAGAAAGACTTACAGAGGCCATGACAGCTTTCAGAAAACGTGAGTTTGTTGAAGGGTGATGTGGATGGTATTTTTGGATTCAAGCTTCACAAAAACCTTTGGGCCTTCTCTTTTAAAGTGGACTATTTCTGTGACGAAGAAGGATATTACAAGTACAAAATGTTCATACCTTCATTAAAGACCAAAGCGCTCCACTGAAACTCATTTGGGAAAGCATAAATCCATTCAGTTGGGTCAGCAGGCCTTTGACACAAGGTGCAGTAGATTTGCATATGGGGCCACTGAGCAAGTGGCCACAGGCCAAATCTCCACATTCATCATATTAGTCAGTGCATGGATTGTAATGAAGATAAATATGGATAAAACAAAGGCAAAGTAACATATAGGAACAGGAATGTTGGTATAAAAAGAACTACTCACAAAGAAAAGAGGTCAAGAGGAAAGTGTTAGTAATGTGGTAGGGAAATGAAACCGATTGAAAAGGAGAGATAAGCAAAATGGGACAAGCAGAGCCAGGAGAGAGGGAAGATTGAGAGGGAGGGAAAGGGAGAATTGGGTAGAGGACAGAGAAAGAGGGGACAGACTCTTATCGGGGGGGGGAATGGGGTTCTGTAGAGAGAGCTGTGAATATTTAACTCTGTTTAGTTTTCCATTCCTGCCTTTGGCGTTGGCTTGTCTCTGACGCCTTTTGACTGCCTGCAGGTTACTGATGGAAGGAGATATCTCTATATATGCACGTCTATAATTTTGTGGGGGAAGATTAATTTGAAATGTAACAGGTATGTAGAATTATTCTAAATACTAAGCACCTGAGTAAATGGTAACTGGGCTTCTTTTAGGAGAGGCTTTTTTCAGTTAATCAGTTCATTCTAATTCTTTCTAATTCTTTTCCCCCATTTGTTTATTTTCCTAGTGACATAAAAAACACTTTTCAAAATATGACAGTCTTGTGTGTTTTGTTGTCTCCCTGCATTTTTGGGTGGCTGCAGCTAAGGAGGGATAGCAGTCATGCTAATCAGAAGATCGGTGGTTCAAACCCTGGCTGCTCCTGTCTGCCAAAGTACCTTTAGGCAAGATGCTGAACCCCAAGTTATTCCTGATGTATCCATTGGTGTGCAAGTGTTAGACAGAAAGTACTTCAGCATAGAAAAAAAGTGCTTGTGTGTATGTGAACATACACCACCTTGCATTTAATCATTAGGTATTATTAAGCTCTGGCTCTCTTGCACAGTGTCTGTTTTGTCTTGCCTTCCTCCTGCAACTGGTCGAGCCAGATGGCCACCCCTCCCTGAGCCTGGTTCTGTCTGAGGTTTCTTCCTGACACTGGGAAGGGAGTTTTTCCTTCCCACTGTCAACAAGTGCTTGCTCATATGGAGTGGTCAGATTGTTGGGGTTTTCTCTCTATTACTGTAAGATCTTTACCTTACAATATAAAGTGCCTTGAGGCGACTGTTGTTTTGATTTTAAAAGCACTATGTAAGAACCAGCCCATTTACAACGTGTATTCAGACAAAGTCAAAATAACAACTTTGGATATTAAGTGTGCAAAAAATTAGACTGAATTATTAAATGTTTCTGTAGTACTACTGAATTGCTAAAGCAACGTTATACCATAATTGCTTAGAATATCTTTAATGTCTGTGTTTTTTATTAGTTTTATTATTACTCTAACACTCTAATGCTTTCTAGTTCATACAGAAAACTTTGCAGCACCAACCAGCCTTTGACAACTTTTTGACCTGCTGTTTAATTCATAAGTCAGGGCCTGGCAGACTTTTGAAACATCTTTTTGAAGCTTTAGATTGATGATTGATGGTGGAAATCCATGAACCTGCTCTGAAACTCCACTCTGACATCTCTTTGCAATCTGTTATCCCAACAGGCTGTGACTGGTCCCATCCCAAGATGACATCTCCCAAAAACAAAGCCAAGAAGAAACCACCAAAAGACAGCATGACACTGTTGCCATGCTTTTATTTTGTAGAGGTATGTGTCGCTAGATCAGATGCATGAATGAGTCACCTTTTTAAAATACAGATGCTTGTTTGACATTTCTCACTGCATTTATTGAATTAGTCCCTACTGAATCATTCCTTTTTCTGTACAATGATACCAGTAGTGAGTGCCTTGTGTTGATTGCATTTGGAGGCATCTGACATCTGTTGTAAAGCAAGCAAGACGGGTATAACTTGCCCTTTTGTATGTGTTTGAAAGTGTGTATTTGTTTGTACTGAAGATGAAACATTGGATGAATCACTTTTTTCCAAGCAAATATTATCTGCGAGTCACTCTTTGCTATGTCCTTGGTCGCATTTGTGTGTGTGTTTGTGTGCGTGCATGCATATCCAGCTCCCCATCGTCCTATCCTCCTTGGTGTCCCTTTACTTCCTGGAGCTGACAGATGTTTTGTCCCCGGCGATGGTGGGCTTCCGTTGCCATGACCGCGACCTCTCCATGCCCTATGTGGAAACAGGCGATGAGCTCATCCCTCTGTTGATGCTGCTGAGTTTGGCCTTTGCTGGACCTGCAGCTTCTGTAAGTCTATATGACACACATGTGAGGATCATTTGGGGTGCTAGTTTCCTGTGTTACCGAGTCCCAGAGTTACTCCATTGGATTGTGTATAAAAATATCCATCCATCCATCCATCCATCCATCCATCCATCCATCCATCCATCCATCCATCACACCACAATGTTACGTGCTATACTTTAATAAATTATTCTATATTAGTCATACCTAATAAATAGGTTAAAATTGACTTCTATTAAGCATATATGTCTATGGCATTCAGTGCAATGACTATCTACAATCTGTGCAGTACTTTCTGCTTACACCCACCAGACACTTCGTTAGGTACACCTCTCTAGTACCGGGTTGAGCCCCTTCTGCCTTTAGAACTGACCGTAGTTCTTAATAACATAGATTCAATAAGATGCTGGAAACATTCTTCAGAGAAATTGGTCCATGCTGAAATGATAGTATCACGTAGCAGCTGCACATCTATGATCAACTCCACCGCATCACAAAAGTGCTCTACTGGAGACTGTGTGTGTATCTGGTGACTGTGGAGGCATTTTGATTGATTTTGCTTCTTGCTTGGTGGTTATGGGTGTGTGAATGTTTTGTGTGTTTTATGTTTTCTTTTTATGTGACATTTTTGTGATCTTCTGCCAAGAGACTGCAGATATTAATTAGCTTTTCAGGTGCAAATGGCAACATTTATCTTAATGTTATACATGGTCCTGTTTTAATTAAAAATAATGGATACACTGTCTGAACTGCTGAGAAAGGAAAGATCCATGCTTTCACATTATTTACATCAAATTACAACCAAATGTGTAACACAGCAGAAACTGAGACTCATCAGACCAGGCAATGTCCGATTTTAGCGAGCCTGGGTGAATAGTAGCCTCAGTTTTTTGTTTTTAGTTGATGCGAGTGGTAACTGGTCTTCTGTTGCTGTAGCTCGTCTCCTTCAAGGTTTGACATATTCACATTATTTGAGCTACTGTTGTCTTCCAATTAGCTCAAAACAGTCTGTCCATTCTCCTCTGTCTTCTGACATCAACAAGGGATTATTGTTCAAAGAACTTCCCTTCACTGGAAATTTTCTCTTTTTTGGATCATTATCTGTAAACCCTAAAGATGTTTGTGCAGGAAAATCCCTTCAGTTGATCAAATACTCATCTGGCATCAGAAACCACGCCACGAGACATTTTAATAACCTTTCTTCCTCATTCTGAGTTCTCAGTTTGAAGTCAAGCAGGTTGTCTAGACCAGCGTTCCCCAACCTTTTTTGCGCCACGGACCGGTTTATGCCCGACAATATTTTCACGGACCGGCCTTTAAGGTGTCGTGGATGAATACAACGAAATAAAACTAGTACCGGTACCGAAAAAAAGAAAATTTATTCATAACACACGTGAAAAGACCAAGGAAAACCGAGTAAACGATAAAAACGATAACAAAATAACGCTGAAAACCAATAAAAACCCTGAAAACTATACATTTCACACCTGAGCCTCAACTTTCACGGCCCAGTACCAAACGACTCACGGACCGGTACTGGTCCGAGGCCCGGGGGTTGGGGACCGCTGGTCTAGACCACGTGTACACATGTAAATGCATTGCTCAATGCTTTTATTTGCCATGTGGTGGTTTGATTAGATGTTTGTGTTAACGAGCAGTTCTGTAAAACCTTTTTGTAATTAAAAATATTTTTCTGCCACAAGTTTATCCATATTTAGATATTATGTAATATAATTTGACTTGTTATAGTAATACTCTGCTGCCCTGTTTCCAGACATCCAGTTTCTATTGGTATTTTGGGATTGTTTTAATTTGAAAATTGATTGAAAACTTATTAGAGCATGATTTACACAGGCTGAACTAAAACAACATGTTAAATGAACCTAAAAGTTTGAGTAATAATTATATTTAGGTTTTCCACTGAGCATTTAATTAACATTTAATGAACTCCTTATATGAAAGTGTTGATTAGCTCTACCAGAACATAATCCTGTCACAGATTCAGTGACCTATTATATGTCTGAAGCTTTGAGGGTTTGTGAGTGCTCCACATAAACATCCCGCAGATACACTTGTGCATATAGACAAATGCATAGATCACACAAATGTACAGCTTGTCAAACACTCACAAAGCAAGATAAATGTAGACACTAAATATATACCTGACATTCCCATGCACATCATCGAACACACCACAGGCCCTCCAATCAATATGCACACTCGCACCCAGACGCACACATTCCTAATCCTTCAGCAGACCTCTCCAAAACTCATCTATCATTCCGACTGAAAGTGATCACTGTTCAATAGCACCTTTGCTCCATTCGCTCTACAATGCATTGTTTCTCATCGATCACAATATCTTGTATCTGACAATGATAGATTCAAACTTTTCAAATCTTTTTCTTTTTCATTTACTCTCGTAGTCGTTTGAAGTGTAACGAAGAAAGACTCCATATCTTTTATTCTCCTTTTTTTTTCTCTCCCTCTGTCTGCAGATTATGATGGGGGAAGGCTTGATGTACTGCATGCAGTCCAAACTGAAGACTTGTCCAAAGTCAGAAGGCAGCATAAATGCTGGAGGCTGCAGCTTCAACTCCTTCCTACGCAGGACCGTGCGATTCGTCGGTGTGTATAACTGCCAGTCCTTCAGAGCGTTTGGGCTGCTTGCAGGAGTTAAGGCCACACTGTTATTCAGAGCACACTTAGTTACATGGTGTAATAGTTCAGGACAAATTATTGATGGGCATCTCTGAGGACACGTGAGAACTCTGTTTTTCTAGTTTTTTTTGTATTGTCACTACCCAAACAAGCAAAATAAAATAAAATAGTCATATTAATACAATGAACAGTTTATCAAACTGAGGCCAATGGAAGATGCGTAGGTTAAATTCTGTCCTTTATGCAAACCACAAAGTTAGAGCAAAATTCTGTTGTTCTTAAGATGAATATCAGTTTTGGCTCTGACAAATTATTCATCCTTCTCAGCCTGCAACTTTATCCCTGTTTTAGAGTAGAGAAATAAGCTAATTACATGCATTAAATGAAGGGTGGCTTAAAATGAAAAAGGCATGATATCATACTCTACAGGAAATATCTTGAGGCTGACTTTGAGCTTTGAAGTGAAAACAGTAATTAATTCACCTTGCCAAATTTCTCTGTCTGCGGGAAAGCTTCAAAATGTGACAAACTGAAGGCTTTTGGTGTCACTTAAGGTCGGAGCAAATTAAGCGTAGTTTGCGCAACTGTACACATTCATAAATGAATATCTCAATGTCCGGAAACCACCAGAGGCTTTTAGTTCATTTACTAAGGTTGCCTTACTATCTCTTCCCTTTACCTCTCTCCCTCAGGTGTTCATGTATTCGGTCTCCTGGCAACAGCCCTGGTGACAGATGTCATCCAGTTAGCTACTGGCTACCACGCCCCTTTCTTCCTTACTGTCTGCCAGCCTAATTACACGGCCCCGGGAGTGTCATGTGACAACAATGCCTACATCACACAGGACATCTGCATGGGCAAAGACCAGTATGCTATTATGTCAGCTCGGTAAGGCATTCATTTATAACTAAAGGAGAATAAACACCGAATGTCTCCATCTGCTTAAAATCAAAATTTGCATCATTGCACATATAAAAACAACATAAACGCTAATAAGACAAACAGATTTAATGAAGTCGTTAAAGTAAATCATCAGTGCACTTGTACAGAGTCTTACCTGTCTTGTCAGCGCTCTGGCTCCATGGTCTGTTGCCTTGTAATAAGAATAAGACAACGTTGTGCTACCTAGTTTATTGTCAACATGCCTGCAGTTGGATGCAGCTCATAACTAGAGATGGCACGATACCACTTTTTTATGTCCGATACCGATACCGATATCATAAATTTGGATATCTGCCGATACCGATATGAATCCGATATAGTGTTTTTTAATCAACAAAACTGTTTTTTAAAATATCTTGCTGCATTTTGCAAGTCTGCAAGTTCATACTCAAGTTTAAAACAACAACTACACTAAAGCTATTCTGTTATACCTGTATACAAAAAAAATATTTCATAGTTCAGCAATACTGATCAATCTAATAAACTTAGACCTACACCATCCTCCCTATTCTGGTATTTTAAAGAGTACTTAGCGTAAATATTAAGCAACCTAACTAATAGGGTTCCAACTCCCAGCAACAACAAAAATAAATAAATAAAAAATAGGGAACCACCCCTCACGCGCCACCTCATGATGCTTAATCGACGTAATCAACCTTAATTTGATGCAGTGTGAAAAAAAATGCACAGAAATATTAAATAGATTCAACATCTTTCTTCAACAAAATTGCAGACTGCACAGATGGTACCTTCCCAAAGGAAAAAGTACTATAGCTTACTAGGGTATATATATTAGACTTAATAGTCACTATATACAGTAATTGACTTCTATTCGTTTTACATCAAATTAAAACTTTGGGTGTCAGATAATTATTTATTAAAAGCTAGACATTTTAAATGAGAATAAGAAAGAAAAGTATGTCTTTGTGCCCCCTTTTCCCAGTTAATGCCCTATCGGCCCCCCTGGCTAAACTTTGCTAGATCCGCCCCTGCACAGTTACCAGCGTCAGCTACGTAGAAAACGATCCTGGTGTAGAAAGTAATATTAAATAAATTCTAACAACAGCTTATCAAGCTTAAACGTGCTGCTGTTGTTCAGCCGCTGGTTTCCTCTTTCTGGTGCAAAGTGGGCCAAAAACAAACAAGAAAGACGGACTCGCTACAGAAAAGCCGATCAGCTGATCATTTAAGCAGTTTCACGATTGAAGTAGCAGCCGGAGAGCGAGAGGCAGTCGCTCGTTAAGCTTAACGCAGGAATGCTTTACAAACATTCAGAGATGGACTTACACACTTGCTTTACTTCTCTCGGGGATAACTTTGTCGGAGATGAAATGCCAGGTTGCTAGCGAAGCTCCAAATGCTATCCAGACCACCGACAGGTCCCGCATGCCACAGCCGCTCTATCACGTGATGCATACTGCTCCGACGTGCTAACGTTCTGAGGTGAGTTACGGCGTGTTGCAAGTTTTGTGAGGTGCTTTCGTGATATTTAATGGATCGGATTACATTTTTTATTTTTCTCCGATATCCGATCCAGTAATTTAGGTCAGTATCGGACCGATACCGATACGTAATATCGGATCGGTCCATCTCTACTCATAACTATACATCCTTAATCAGAAAATGTAACCCAATGTATTATGACAATAATGTTGCAGATTTTACTGAATAGGGTGAAACATCACTGTCTTGCAGGAGTATAGCAGACAAGGACTAATGACAACTTATTGAGGGGATAAAAAGATAAAAATAGATAGAAATGGTTGCTTAAAATAATAAGGATTTTCTTTTTAATGGCATACTTGATAGTAAAGCCAAATGTTTATTTGTATAAGAAGACCTGCCACTCAGCTGCAGAATCTTCCTCGCAGGTGCTCTGACTAAGTTTGGGTTTTGTAAATGCTCTTTTGCAGTGCATTTTCTAACAAGCAGACATAGGCTAGACAAATAAGCTCCGATCTATGGGTATGAGAGGCACTAAGCACACACACACACAGGAAAGATTATAGCTAAATAGAGTTGATACAGGGATAATCCTTGTAGTACAAGTGCATATGTTAGCACTGCTTTACTTGCCGTGACTCTTATTGACACAATGCATTCTACTTGCTACTCACCTCAGTGTCTAAAGGATTAGCAAGACATGTTCTATAAAACGCTTGCAGTTTTTGCCAAAACTAACATCATCTTAACCTAAATATAGTTCCAGCCTTGATCCTCAAATTCATCCTTTTCACCTAACATCACGTCATTATAGGCATGCCCACCCGGAGGGCAAGATGTGTGTTTTTTTTCCACTGCTTCTCAATTATTTGTGTGTGAAAATACTAAACCTGCTCACAAGAACAGTGGAAAAATCTCACCAGCACAGATTACCAATGCTCAGTCATTTACACTGACACAGAAATAAGGCCTGATTAGATTAGTCATAACATTTTTAATAATCTAACAGTATTACTGGCTTGCCACTACTGCCCTGTAACGCCGACTCCAACTGAAACTAACTACCAGTGGATCGCTGTTATATAGCTTGCTAACATTACAACCGACATTTGCTTTGACAGTGAGCAGTTTCATCCTGTTGGCCGTGAAAGTGAAAGGGTTGTTCAGAGAGGAATCTATAGATCAGTAAATTGCTCTGGCAGAAACTTGGCTGGGTGGTTTCTTTGTGCTGGAAATACCACAGAGACTCTTGCATGTGGATTGATGTATCCAAAATGGGCAGTGTGTCTACATTTTTTTCTCTTACTTTGAGAAGTGATCGCAATATTCACAGACAGAAACAGAAGGAAATTTGACAGGCCTGTGCTGGAGTTCTATGGAGTGTCCAGTGTTGACCTGCATGTTTGAATGGTGTCCAGGGCTCTGTGCCTGGAGGGCAATATGACTGAAATCTATTCATAAAATAGACCTTTAGGCCAGCCAAAGTGTATTCAGACTCCAGGTCTAAAAGAAAACATGGCCTTTAACCCTTTAAGACCTACCATAGAACCAAGTCCGCCAGAGCTTATATTATATTTTTACATGCTGTGGAGCCATTTTTGGGAGCATTTCAAGTTGCTATACATCAATACAACCATTATAGCCCAGATTTTAATAATATGTATTCATTAAGTGCATAGTAATTACATAAATTGCAAAAAAGTGCAATAAACTACAAAAAAATTGAAAATCGTTTTTGATTTTTTGACATATATTTGTAGTTAGAGAAATTTAAGAGTCTTATCCCTCAAAACTGTAAATACAAAAAAGTTGCACAAAATAGTTTCCCACCACAGGAAAATTATTTTGAGTGTCTTCATAGTTTTATTTTTGAAATACACCAATTTTTATACACTGCAGGAAAAACGAAAATAAATATTATACTGCAAATTTGCAAAAAAGCAGCATATGCATCAAAATAAACTATTTCCAGCAGTGCAATATGAGTCCTAAGCATCCCAGAAACGACACAGAAAGTCATAAAGTCAAAGATAACTTTTAAAAAGAGCAGTATAGGCCCTGAGGCCCTGATCGCAAAAAAGACTACATTTCCGCGAAAATGACGTCACTTCCGGTTTCGGGCAGGTAATGGCGGAAATGCAAAAGTTCGCGCTGACGTCTATTCCAACGTAGGAAGTGTTTTGAACAGCTGATCAGATCGGTAAAGCGTGTTTCTGGAATATTATGTTTTTGTTCCTGCAAGCGCTTTTTATGCAGTTTTTGCAAAGCTTTATGTGGAAGGAAACCGTGACCTAGGACAAGCTGATGGCATCAGATGTAAGTACAACTCCTCCGGTTTCATATGCAAAAAAATTTTTTGCGCTAGCTTACGTGGTTGCAGTGCTACTGGGATTTAAAAATAGTTACGCATAACAGAGCGTTCCCGCTCCGATCGGCTCTAAAGGGTTAAAGAATAATCCTTGAATTTAGCCTGAAAAAAATGGGAAACGATAACACAACAGCAGAAGTTAAGAGCAAACACAAGATTTCTTTCATTTAAAAAAAAATTAAATTAAATAGCATTTCTGACCTCAATTCAATCACTCTCCCTTTAATGTTCCCACTAATGCCCAGTGGTATTCTCTTTGTGTTTATTAATGTTCACATCCAAGGACACACACTCAGTCTGACAACTCTCAGTCGGGCAGACACAGATTTTAATGTCAAATGCAATCCCGGCATAACAAGAGCAGCCGCGACAGTTTTATTCAGGTTTATTCAAGAGGCAATAAACGCTCTCAGAATACACAAAGCCCTTTATGAAAACAGGAATCGAATTCTTTTTTTGTCTTTACTCTTCCGCTTCTAACTCTCCCTTTTTCTCCCTTTAGGAAAACATTCCCATCCCAGCATGCAACGCTCTCTGGCTTCGCTGCCGTATATATCTCTGTAAGCACTCCCTTCGCCTTAATTGCCGCATGTGTTTGCTTAAGTGTTGTGTATCTGCATGATGTTTGTTTGCTTGTGAATATGCGTGTGGTTCATTTGATGCTTTTTTTTATGAATAGCTGATTCATTAGAACTTTAAAACAGGAGAAAAACTATATGCAAGGTAACCATGTTTAGTTTGATACTTTTTCTAAAGCCTGAATGATACATTAACATTTTGTATCTTTGTCCTAGAACAACAATTAAATTTGTTTCATGATAACTATCCAGAACTTCCACTAATTCATAACAAACATTGCTGCTGGCATCATACAACTTGTATGATCTACAACCATATCAGCAACTTTCAACTGGAATTAACTGCCATTTGATACATAGTTCATAGATTTTCAGATTGCATATTATCCTCAGGCTGGGCTCACATCTGACTCAAATAAAAAATAACTGTAACTGTCAGATTGAGGTCAGGTTTGGGGGTTCATTGTTACGTTCTAGTGGATTTTTTTGCCGTTCTGCAATCTGGCACTGACTGCAGCAGTATGTGAACTGTACGGCAAAGTAGCACTGTCATTTTTCCACGAGGTAACACCCTCCCACACACACACTCCTCCACCAATGGCTATTGCAAGCTACTGGCCATATCACTGCTGCCTCAGTGAGCCCTGTATGAGCTCATTAAAGCTCACTGGACAGATTTCTGACAAGATAAGGCAGGGGAGCTGGAGAAAAGCAGCTGTTGGGTTTGTTAGCACTACAACATGTTGTCGGATCTTCGCGCTGATGCCAGGTCATTTTTTTTTCAGTTCTGGTCATACCTGTCCAGCAAATTTAGACATTCATGTATTTATTGTGTTCAGTATAAAAAAACTTTTCTGCTAAATTTAAATGAAATCAAATAAAGAAAATACCTAAGAAAATTTCTCCACAAAAGGCAGATAGTTGGTTCAAGAAGTGCCGAGAAAATCTGCATCGAAAATAACTCGCATCTCTCCAGGCTGACAGATTTTCCCTCTTGCATCAAGAAAAGCAGGATTTTTATGCACAGCACTAGATAGACAAGCTTGTTAGAAAGGAAATTTTTTGCAAAGCCTGCATTCTGTCACTCAGCTGTCCTCCGTTTTATATAATCGAAATATGGTGTGCATGCAGAGAATGCGAACGGCCAGTAACTGTAAATATATTTTCCCCCTTTCACAGCCTGACTTTCTCACTCATCGACTTTGCTTTACTGCCAAGACATTTGAATTCGAAACTACTTTACCACATGAGCTAAAAAAGAAATATACAAATAAGATCAAAATAAGTTAATTTCCCTTTTTCAAGACAATATGAGTTATATTAAAGAGAATGCTTCGAGCTGCACAGGAAACAAGTGCTATTGTATAATGGATGTCTTTGGAATAATTGTTATTAAATATGAATCTATATCCGCTTTACTTTAGCTTTTCTTAGTACAAAGGGGGATTAAAGGAGGAAAAGCCTGTATCTTTAAAAATACTTTTTTAACATTTCAGTATCTTAACTGTACAGATAAGACTGAAAAACTTTTTAAGTGTTGATTATAGACTGTATTTGCAAAAGTGACCGTATTTGAACAGAATGGTCCAAGGAGCACCTAGTATTTAATTAGCCTGTTAATACAATTTACAGCATAGCCAGCCGTATTAATTGTCAGGTAATTGAATTCAAAAGGTAGCAACAATGCACACATGCTCAGTTCAGCTTAAGTGGTGCCAAACAGACAGCTTGTGGCTATTTAACTGGCTGTTGCATCCAGCTTTAACTGGCACATCCTGGTTGGCTTCATTTTTCAGTCCTGGAGTTAACTCTTGGAGGTAATGGGCAAATTATTCGTCTTTAAGAATGCAGCCTGGAGAGCTGTTTCTCCATTTATGTTAGGCTAAGCTCCAGACTTTGGCTTAATATCTAATAAACAGATATGAGTTTGGTGTTGATATCTCTTCTAACTAGCATATTGTTTTATTATTAACCGGGTAATGCAATCTACATTTGCACTACACACTGTAAAGTAATTGTCTATGTGCACCTGAGGTAAAATTATCGTAATGCCTTTTAATCTTAATCCCGGGCTTCATATGTCTCAAACGTCTGCTCTTTGCTGATATGCTGTGTGTGTTTGTTTCTCTCTGCAGATGTATTTCAACGCCAGCATCAACAGCACTACTAAGCTGCTGAAGCCGATGCTCGTCTTTGCTTTCTGCATGGCAGCAGGCCTCGCTGGCCTGACGCAGATAACTCAACACCGCAGTCACCCTATAGACGTGTACGTGGGATACGTGATAGGAGCCGGCATTGGAGTCTACTTGGTTAGTTCAACAAAGTGCACAAAAATGTTTGCTCCTGCTTTTTTCCCCAATTGCTTTATATCTAATAATAGAACTTTCTAAAAAGAAATCTGAATTAATGAAGATGTCTACAAATCTTCTATTTTAGGCCTATGTTTGTGAATTAAGCATCAGCATGTGTTTGGATCCATTCAGGGATTTGTTTGACTGTGAGGAGTAGTTAACCATCAATATGCAGCAGGGTGGGAATGACAAAATGCACATAAATAGATTTTCTTATTAACGTGGTTTAGTTGTTTTGCTGCGACTGAACTGTCCCATTGTATTATTCTAACAGTATCACAGTATGTGCTAACAAACACTTCTTTCTTTCATCACCTCTCCTCCCTGTGTGGCTTCCATATATTTCTCTCCGAGCATTTTTTTTTTTTACTGGCAGCCTATATATAGCCTTTTCTATTACGGAGGGAAGGGAGAGGGAATGAATAATCCGATAAGAATTTTCTGGAACAATTTCACACTTCGTTTTAAGAAAACTTGTCGTTGCCATTTTCCACGCTCCCCTCCTCCTCGCCTTCTCTGTCTCTCTCGTCTTTCACTTTTCAAGAGGGGGAGTTTTTCTCCTTGTCATTAAAGGATGAAGAGAGGGGTTAGAGAGGGATTCACGCTGACCTCAGGAGAATAGCAGGAAAGAGAGATGTCTATTCACGCAAACTCTCTCCACTAATATGAAAATCTAAATTTTCCCTCCTAATGATTAAAGAAAACACAATTTCATGCTCTAGTCTTTATTTAACACCCTGAGTGGTTCTATTTCCTCATTTATTTCTCCTTTGTCCCTCTGTCCCTTGTTAGGCTGTGTACGCAGTGGGAAACTTCAAAGCCTCGGAAGAAGATGCTCCGTCTTTACAGAGACTAGCTTCAGCACAGCAGAAGGATGGCCTGAGGGTGTTGAGTCAGAGGAGCCATGACTCCTTGTACAGGAAGACTCCCAGGGTGTCTGAAAGCAGGGAGGAGCTGGGGTTGGGATCTGGAGCACGGAGTAAGGTGAGGAGGGAGAAGGCATCCCTGGCCTCCCTCAAACGAGCAAGCGCTGATGTGGAGCTTCTGGCGACCAGTCGTCCCATGGGCAAGGAAACCATGGTAACCTTCAGCAACACCTTGCCTCGAGTTGCAAACGGCAACAGCCCCATCTCACCCTCAGAGGAGCCAGTCACCACCCAGCGTCACATGACGTTCCACGTGCCCTTCGACCCACAAAGGTCTCGGCAGCTGGTGTCAGAGTGGAAGCAGCGCTCGATGGAGCTCCGTAGCCAGAGCTCACGAGATGAGGAAGAGGGAGGAGATGGAGGAGGTGAAGGAGGCACAGCTGCAGGGGAAGGGGGCGACCAACAAATGCCGTCTTCTCTTTATCCCACAGTGCAAGCCAATACCACCACACCGACTGGAGCCAGGATGGTGGTGGCACCCCCACTTGTTCACATCCCTGAGGAGGCCTCTCGGCCACCTCCTGTTTCCCCTAAGAGTGCCAAGACACGGGCAAAGTGGTTGTCACTCACAGAGGGAGGAGGACTAAAAGAGCCTGGAACAGGGCCCATTGCCGTGTCGACTCCCCGTGTGCCCAACACGCAGCCCAACCAGCCTCCCAGCCAGCAAAGAGTCACACAGGTGAGGTAGAAATTAGAAAATGAAAGCTTAAAAACGATCACAACGATATTATCTTTAGCCATAATTTTTCATACTTTATTGTCACGTGGCATGTAGCCAATTCAGTTTAGACAGGAACGGAGATTTAACAGCTGCCATATGCTGTGTAAACTACACATCTATGATTTATTTTTGCTGGTATAATCAAAACAACACTGGTGGGAGCAATTTCACTGATTAGTTTCCAACATAAATCAGTCTCATAAGACTTCAAATGCTAATTATAACTAGAGTTAAATCTTCTGAAAATATTTTAGAGGTATATAATAGGTTATTATCATGCTCTGCCATGTCCACGCCAAAAAATGTCCCTCTTCCTGGATAGTTGTTGAGTAATTTATTTGCAGCTGCTCTTATATATGGATTATCATGAGATTTTTGTCTCTTTCTTGCAGGTCGTAGCCATGTCAAAGCAGCAGGGTCAAGGACCTACTACTCCTTCCACTAAGACATCAGAAGGCGGCTCCTCCTCTGGTCCTGGCTCCAACTGCTCAGAGTCACCATACTACCGGATACCATCTGATCGAGACAGCTGCACTGGGAGCAACCCAGGGAGCATCGCTGGCAGCGGGAGCATCGTCACAATCGACGCTCATGCCCCTCACCATCCGGTGGTGCGTGTGTCGGCCACTAATGGCAAGCCGTGGGAATGGAGAAACACCATCAGTGGCAACATGATGGCCGCTGACCCGACGGGTGACAAACACCGTGCCGCGCTGCAGCGACAAGACAATGTCAGTCATTACCGGGACTACAGGACACTCCCAGTGAAATCAGACTCCCTGTGCTCCTCCTCGGTCAGCTGCAGTGCCGAAGGAGGAGCTGATCTGCCTCCCCCACCTTTTCCCACCTCCTCATCCCCTCTTCCGCCCCCACCTCAGCTGTCGTCATCCCCTATCCCACCACCGCTTCCTCAACCATCTTCCTCTCCCTTGCCTCCCCCTCCACCACCAAGCTCCTCCCCAATGCCTCCGCCTCCCATTCACCCCACCTCCTCTCATATGCCTCCACCTCCTCACCCATCCTCTCAGATGTCTCCACCACCCCTCCCATCTTCCTCTCAAATGCCTCCCCCTCCTCACCCCTCTTCTTCCCAAATGCCTCCACACCCACACCCATCCTCTTCGCCCTTGCCTCCACCACCGCATCCCTCTTCCATGCCTCTACCTCCTCACCAGTCTTGCTCCAGCATGCTTCCTCCACCTCCCCACCCTGACTTACTGATAGATGGCCACAACCAGTTATTGTCCCGCACTTCCACCCTGCCCCGTCGGCCGTCTGTGTCCGCCCGAAGCCATGCTGAGCAGGAGCACTACTACAAGGCCATGCAGAACGAGAGGATGTTATAGTGAAGCGTGAAGACAAGAGACACCATTGTAAAATCACAGATTGTACTAGAGAAGGGAGGACTCTTCTCAAAGAGACACTGAAGAAAAGTAGGCAGCGATAGGTGAACAGAGTTTTATGACTTTTGAGAAATGATAAAGTGGTTTAGAGATCCTGGATATGGAATTGAGGACTAGGTGAAAGTCTGGCAGAATACAAACTCAGCAGGGGGAATCTTTTTTTTTCCACTTCCTGCATACACAAACTACCCACAGTGTTAGCTCAGCAGCCCTCACTGAGAAAAGAACAGACAAGAAAAGAAACGGATGTTAAATAGAGCAGGGAGAGAAATTAAAAACCCCAGTTTACCTCTGGTTTCAGCACGCACATCCTCTGTGTTTCAAAGGAGTCGAAGAGGCTGCAGCTGAAAGAGCTGAATGAATGGATTGGGATTTGCTAAATCAAGTTTCCCTTGAGATGGGGATGAGACTCAGAAAACAAAACAACTACAAGCAATACTAGCTTTTCTTGAAGTTGAATAACTGTTTGAGATTGCCAGCCATTACACACAGAGAATTTGCTCTTGTTACTAGCTATAAAAATCATCCTTCAAAGCATTCAAAAGCTATAAGGATGCCGTAAAGTCAAGTTCAAACACAGGTTTAAGAGTACTTGCCAATAGCAACAACTGACAAAACCACAAATTCTTATACCTCCAAATAAACAAACCACATAACAAATTCTTACATTTGAGATCAGGCAGATGCGCTTGCATTTACCAGAAGAAGCAGATTTAGGAAACATTGCTTCTGGAAGGTAAGCAAGAAGGAGGAGAAAGGATGATTGGATGTGGGGAGGATCGTGCACAGTTGGGCACCCCTATACAGACGTCACTGAATGGATTACTGTAGCAAACATGAGAGGCAGTCAAGTGGAAAGAGAATTATTCCTAACATGAAGAATGTGGCTGGACACAGCACAGCAAGCCAGACAGACGGTCTGTCTTTTCTGTGCACGAAACCTTCCACGGAACGGAGCTTGAAGCCGCGCTAAGGAGATTAACGTGTTTATCAAACCATGCTAGTACACTCTTTGTATTTGGCCCTCTTGCAAATCGTAATAGTAAAGGGAATGTTAATGGAAAGCTGCCCAGCCAGTAGTGTTGCCCACCGTAACCTTGGAACAAAGTGGCTTCAGTAGGTACCAGTTGGATGGGCGAGCTGGCTTTATAGCTCAGTAAAAAAACATCCTTATGAGTAGATTTTAAGTTTTCAGGTCTTGAAAGTCTTTTCACTAGCATTTTGGCTTTCACTTTGCTTCTAATTTATCAGGAAAAGCCAAACAGAAAGACCCAAATCATTCTATTCATAAATTACTAATACCTGCAAGGTCAGACTTCACCTATCCATTATCTATACCATTTTTTTCGTTGCAGTTTTAAGAGATTATCAACTATACCTTTTTACAATATGAGGCTAAATTATTCTATTTTATATTTAAAAACTTCCCAGTTTAAAAAAACAGCCAACCAGCACTATGATAAGCTAGGATTTCTTTGAAATAAATGTTGGTAAAACAATCTTAACTCAAAAATTCACTTCCTCTAGACTTTTCATCAGCAAATGTAATTTTCTACTGTAGAGCTATAATCTTCAGATAAACTATGGCCAACATGCATTTGCTGAAGATAACCATGTAATACGTTGGAAAGGCCCAGTACAACTGAGCAAGAGGGCCTTGAAGTGAGATTTGCCCACTGCACTGGAAAATGACTCCAAATCAAAGACAGTTGTAAAGATGGATGCATCTACAGTAATGTCACCCACTGGTTTCTGAAGACTCACCATCGCCATTGTGGTTGCAAAAAAATTTAAAAATGGATGTGATAAGGAAAAGCAGATCATACTGTGAAAATGCATGCTCATTGAAGTGAATATTGTTATAGTTATATAGTTATATACAAAAAAATGGAATTAAATTGAATTGAACTGAATCATTGGCTAAAGACTTTAAATTGACCCTCATTAAGAAATGAGCGTGCGGTTTCATAGCAGAGATAATTGTCTATTTTAAAACACAGAACAAGCAAAATCTACAAAACAGCCTTAATTTTTAATTCATTATGTCCCAAAATGAGTGACTGAGCCCATAAACATCAGTCATTCATCAACTGATGGGCAACCTAAGATTTTTTAGTTTTCATTTTTATACTGTCTCTGGTCAAATACAGTTCAGTGAGTTTAGGCCTTCAATAATTAGTTTACAGAAATGATATTCAAACCATATTGATAACTGATTAACTCCAGTCAGTTAAAGAAAAAAAATGTTGTTTGAGGATTTCACTTGCATAAACATGAGGATTAGGAATATGTGGTGGGTTTTTAATTGGTTTCTCAAAAAAGGCACTCTCAATACGCCACTTAGGGCTCTGGAAAACCGTGAGTGACGTTTTTCTTGATTAGTCAGAAGAGGCGGTGGTGTTATCAGTCAGTTAAACATTTCTTTAAAAAATAATCATTTCAGCCCTAATTATACACTTCGGAGCAAGATCTGTGAGCAGGAAAAGTGAACACAACTAGTTTGGTGTTCCTTCAGTGCACTCCTGCCCTTTCTTTGTAATTATACTTTGTTGTATAAAGTTGTTATCCAGTTCATTTTTTGTCAGCAGATATTCTGTCCAATGACAAGTGCTTTATATGATGCCATTATTTGATCATACCTTAATCAAATACAGACTCAGACACACAGATGAAGTTGGTTTGCACCCATGCACCACAACACCTGAAGGATACATGGACTGATACTTTGTAAAGTAGGAAGAAGCTATGCTAAATGGAACAAGTTGTATTTTGTAGTGGCGCTCCTCAGGCGAGGAGCTGTTAGATAAAGTTGCTCGTCAGTTTGTGCTGCATGTGTGTACGAGTGTGTCCTTTTTTTATAACCTGACCTTTTGTGCTTCGAGTCTGCGATGTTACATTTTGACAGACAGACATGCCAGTGATCATGCCATTTTGACTGTAAAAATATTTGCCATTACTTAATATTATTAATACTTATTATTCCACAGTCCTCTTTTTTGGACTAATGTTTTCTATCTGTTGTGATGTGTAACATTAATAACCTCATTGAATAAAAAATAAGACTTCTTAAATACAGTTTTTAGCTTGTGGTACTTGAAAGCAGAGTCGGGGGGATGTATTATGGTGCGGCTGAAAATACAGAGGGGGTCAATGCCGAAGCAGCTTACTGTTACTCTAATGAAAAAGATCTTTTTCATTGATTCCTCGAGAACGTGCTCATTCATGCGCTCGCGCTCACACACTAACACAAATACGCATGGCCAGATGGATGCAGCAGAGCCACATTTGCGCCTTTCCTGTGGGCTAGTGTCAGGTTTCCATAATGAATTCTGCAAAGAATCATGGTAGATCCCAGTTAACCTGCAGGGATTCAGTGCTCAGTGGTCTTTTTTTCCTGTGTGTGTTAGTATGGAAAGAATTGTCCAAATATGTACTTTTACATAAAAATGTCATTTTTAAAATATTTGATATTTTTCCAGTATAAAGCTGAGATGATTTTCTTTTTATTTCTAGATCCACATGCATCAGATTGGATGATTATTAATATATAAATGAGAGTTTTGGTGTTTTAGTAGTGCATGGCCCAGATTTAGCAAGGTTGTGAGTCCTTCCAGATATGTGTCAGATGTGGGCATTTGTTTCTTTCATTTGAATCCATGTCTGTCTGTCTCTGCATGTATTCATATTTGTGTGTGTCCGGTGCTGTGGAGCATTGAGCTGTGTGATGAGGGTGTAGAGGTAGTGGGGGGTGCAGATGGTGTATCGAGGCCTAAGGACAGTCAGCCTGTCCATGACTCACACTCAGCAAGCCAGCAGCTCTTTTTCCCTGTCTTCTCCCCTCTCTCTCTCCTCAGTGGCCCAGAAAGCACGAGACAACAAGTGTGTGTGTGCGTGTGTAAGTAAGTATGTGTGACTGCAGGAGGCAACAGAAAATGCAGACTGAGCTGTCTGTATGCATGTGTCTATTTTTGTGTCCCTGTGCTTGTGTATGCTTATACTTTTGTGTGTGTGTGTGTGTGTGGGTGTGAAAGTGGCTGTCCAGGAGATACTGGTGACATCCTTTTCAGCACTGGTTTACCACTGCAGAAACGCACAAAAGCCTTTTGTCCGCGGCTTTAATTTTATCGTGCTCTCTTTGTCACTCTCATTCTACCTGCTGCCATCTCGCCCAGCTCCTTATGAACCTTTACACACGGAGAAAATGGATTTAAGGCTTTGAAGCTCCCACAGTTCTGCTATGAAATTCCTCAGCTCTCAGTGGCTTGAGTGAGGGAGTACGGTTCAAAAGGATCGTAAAGATCATTTTACTTTGAGTCCAATCAATAAAGAGGGTTATTTTTCTGAGAAATAAAGTATTGATTCCTGTGTAGCATAGCAAGGTTGTCACATACAAAATATTGCCTTCTGATTCACATCCACATGAAATAACTTGGCCCGTTGCTGAAATACTCGAAGAACCTGTGTTTAATGTACTTGAAAGGCTTCATCAATTATGAAAAAGAAATGAAAGTGATGCTTTTATATTCCCATGGTGTGATGCTTGTTAAAATTTTCAGCCTGGGATCCTCAGAAAATTAAATTTAGTCTCACTAGGGACGTTTAAATCCTTTTATTTGTCGACCCACCAGACACAGGCCTTGTAGCGAGCTCTTTTGGAGCTCCAACTATAACGGGCCTTAATGTGCCAGTCAGCTGTCTACCACCACAGCTGGGGGCTAAGACTGACATTTCTACTTGGTTGGATTCACTGAGCAGCTTTACTTCCAAAGCTTGTTTCTACCTTGGAATCCAGAACAAGAAAGCAAAATCTGTAATATTTCAGGTTTTGTGTGACTAATAACCTGCCATAACAGTTATGCGAGTAGCATAAACAACCAGAGGAATTTCCCAAGGTTTTGCTTGCAGGATCATTAAACTTCATATGGATATATAATTGAGGATATTTGCTACTTGTCTTACTGTTTAACCCACAGGGTATGGAAGGTGATAAATGTCTTAGCAGTATATCCACTATGCTGTTACAGTCCAGCTGGAGGCTGACATTTTTTAAGACTGGCTTCACCTCACAAGGAAGCTGCTGCTGCTTGGGTTTCAACCTCACTGATTATTTATATATTCTTAGAAAGGATCATTTTTTATTTTCCTTTTCTTTTTTAACTAAAGGTCAACAATCATGCTAGCAGCTCTGTGAGACTCTGCTGGAGATCATAGTGGTTAAAGCTATGTGCTAAAAGGTTCACAATGGCCATGCAAACATGAAGCAGGTGCAGTCTTTACAATGACTATGATTTTAGGGTGTTGACATTTACTTTTGCTAAAAGCAGGTCATTAATCTGCTCCCAGGATTTGTGATCTTGAGATTTATATAGCATTTAATACAGATATGAAAAAGGATCCTGAGTTGCGTGGGTTTTCTCAGAGGGTCCTCTGTTTTCAAGGTGTTCCAAGGCACAGGAATAACAACTCTGTGATAGGCTCAGGGACAGATTTTTTGGGGTCCTTACTGCTCCTTACACATGGGTCCTTACACATTCTATCTCATAAACACACACACACACACACGCACATACATTTTTGCAGTGTGTAAGTCCAAAAATAACATCTTAGCAGTAACCAGAAATGTCAATAGTATCATTCCAGAACCACAGACAACAACCCCAGTCAGCGGCTGGAAAAGGCTAGGCTACCATAAACCCAAAACAGATTTACATGTAGACTTGATAAAGTGAAACATAGACAGCTGTCAAGGAACAAATAAGAGAATCCCAGTAACCACAGGTCCTCACAGACTGACTGGACTTGGTCACCATACCAAATAATTTCCAGTGGACCACCGTCTAGATATCACACACGCACACATTAGTGCACAATGTGTAAGGAAATGGTATACTGGAATTCCATTATTTTATCAGGTATTTGGGGATTATTCAGTGGGAACTGAAATTAAAATTTCATCTTGATGAAAAGCCTGATAATCATCATATACGTTACTACAAGTCCTTCTGAGGGAGACGTGAGTGTTTGTATGAAATGTCAGTCTAGTAGCTTTTTCCCTCAAAATGACCATTGATGACCTACTCCTGGTCCTTCACTGCCCTGGAGTCCTTGGATGATTGGTAACAGCTGTTGAGAAATTTCACTCTGGATCAAAGGAGCAGACTGACCTGAGATGCAGCACAAGCATAGCTAAAAACTCGTGAAATTCATCCACCTAGAATTAAAAAAATATATATGCAGAAAAATGTGAAAATAAAGCAGTATTCTAAAAATTCCTTGAAAGTTGACTCTGCAAAGTTGCAAGGCTTTCATGTGACAGTTTAAAGAAACACTCTGCTAAGCAGAGAATGTATGCAAGTCGTTCGCTCTGCCTCTCTCTGCTTCTCTAATCATTGTTGATGTGTGTGCTTGGCTGTCTGCTCATGCCTCATCTCCACAAGTCTCCTAGGAGACTTGTGGAGATAATGATGGAGATGGAAACAGTGTTTTCCTGTAGCCCACATGGGTACATACAGAACATACACATAAGCACTTGTACACTACATATAATATAGCATCTTTTGGGGATGAAGTTTCAACTTAATTAAAGTTTCAACAATCGAACAGAAACAGAAGACCTGTACATGGCATTCATTTTACCAGATGTCTTTATGCAGGAAACTTAGCTGTTAGCTGTTAGTTAAACTTTTGCTAATTCACTTCACTGGAATTGGGTGTTTTTGAGCATTGTTAAACACTCCATTTTTGGTGACTGAAATTCTAGTGATTTATTTGTCTCTTTCTTTTGGCCATTCACCTAGTATCTGTGTGTGTGCACTGCAGGTATACGGTTCACGGATTCACATATAAACATACATATACATATACAAATACACTGTGGTTTTTTCTGCATGTATACAGAGAAAATTGGGGGGATGGAGTACATGAGCATTGAGCACTGATGTTGCTGTGGCCTTACATGCATGAGCAAGACTTTACAGTACATGACTTCAATACCCTCCAGGCTTAGGAATTGGTAGTAACACACTGACACAGTTATCAGACCAGACTAATTGGGTCAGGGACTATGGGTATTTACATGTATGCAGGGGAACCTTTGTATATGTCTTAAAATGTTAGTGTGATCCTTTCGTGCATTGGAAACCTTGTGCACATCACTGCATGCCTGTTCTCCTTCACCACTCTTTCACTTCTTCTCAAATGTGGGCAAGAAATCAGACTGTGAGGATATGCATGTCATTGCCCAGCTGCGCTTTGTGTTTGCATCCCTTTACACATCTATAATGACTAGATATACTGTCTCAAATGTCCCTTCTGTATCACCTCTACTCTTCTATGTCTTCTCATATTCATAAATATTTTTCCAGCCAGGAAAATCTCTTAGATGTGTCAGAGTTTCTATGGAAGCTCTTGGCAGAGGATCATGCACTCTTACAACTGTCTGACCCAGTTTTAGGTCTGACATCCCTACGGTTAAGATGCTGGGGGAAATAATGCATAATACACAAAAAACACAAACATTTAGCTAAGGCTTGCTCACTGCACAATGCACCACAGTTGCTATGCCGTGATAATATGCTTCACCAAATCTGCAGCATGCACGCATGCACATTGATGTGGCTTAAATTTGAAAAAAGAAGAAGAAGAAGAAGTTCCATCGTTAATCCCGTCTAAATCAGTCGGTCTGGGAGCATCAATTTAATGAGTAAATTAGAGCGCTGTGGCACTGCACTCATCTGTACTCAAGGCTGTGATCCATCCTATTTTATATCAGCTACAAGCAGGGGAGCGGAGACAATGACTGCATGTTAATGTATGTGACTTGATTTAAATGCGTGTTTCCTGGTATTTTCCAACCTGGCTCCCATCCTCCATCTATTTGCAATGACAGGACTTGTGGGCTGTGATCAGAGGTGAAAGATCTGAATTACAGTTTTTACAAAATAATGGAAATTGATGAGCTACAGACCTCAGAAAAGAAAGAAAAGGGGAACAACAAAAACAATGACACGAGAGGGAGTACAAGAACAAGTAAGGGAAGAGGATGGAAAGAGGGATTCAAAAGAAGGAATAAATGATGGATAAATGGGCACAACACAAAGAAGAAACCTATACAGGGATGAACAGCTAATCAAAATTGGGATGCACAGAAGGATGAAATTATAAATTAAAGAGAATGATTAAAAGGGAAGAAGTGAGGGTGACGTGAAAAGGAAACAGAATGAACAAAAGCAAAAGAAAGATGAACAGAAGGGAAGAAAATGAGAAGTATGTGTAGGGAATGAAGATGGAAAAAACATCAAAAACAAGAGAAGGAATGTGGGAATGACTGAACACGTTAAACATAAGGAACAAATGGAATATTAAAAGAATAAACTGATAGCAGTAAAGATGGAGCACTTAAAAGAATACAAATGAAAGACAGAATAGAAAAGTTTAAGGCAAAAGCGAGAAATGGGAAAAGAAAAGGCAGACATGGAAATTGAACTGATGTAAAGAGGCGGGTGGGTAAGAGAGGGGAAGCAGAAAAAAAGAAATGGCTAAAAGATTACTGAGGAGAAAAGGTTCTTTTAAAAGTTTCAAATGACCTCATGAGTGAAAATAAAAGAGCTGTCACTCCACCACGGCTCCCAGTTGAGCCTAAGAATGGATCACTGGCTTTGTCACAAAACTCGTTGACCCGTGTAACAGCCACCGATTAACACATTGTCGCATCTGATGCCAGCCTGATCTGCACCAAAGGGAGAAAAGGAGGTAATAGTGTTGGTGTGTATAAGACTAAAACAGAGAGACAGACAGAGATTGAGAAAGAGCAGAAAATGAAAGCTGTGTGTGTGTGTGTGTGTGTGTGTGTGTGTGTGTGTGTGTGTGTGTGTGTGTGTGTGTGTGTGTGGGCAGATGCCGTGATGGGACAGTGACAGTAGCTGTGTAGCTAATGACGCCACCTTATAATGGGGCCAACACATTGCTTTACACTCACACATTTCCACTGCATGACCCTCATTATTCCCTACATTTATGGCAACAGGGTGCATTGTGTGGGCATATTCAAAGACACAGCCAAAGTGTTAAGGATGATATTAAAAACAGATTTACTGATTTGGACACCAAAAAGCTGGTCTTCTATTATTCATGTCTGATCTAACAGCAGTATTCTGGAGAGGAGTACAAAGAAAGAAAGTGAGACAAGAGAGAAGAAAGGACGTGAAAAGGAATGGCAAAAATGGAAGATAAGAAAAAGAGGAAATAAGACAGAGGTGAGGTAAAAATGAAAGGGGTGTGTGTGTGTGTGTGTGTGTGTGTGTGTGTGTGTGTGTGTGTGTGTGTGTGTGTGTGTGTGTGTGTGTGTGTGTGTGTGAACAGGGGGTGGGGTTCAAAAGAAACATTATCGTTTTGTGTATTTCAGTGAAACAGCTCATTATAACCCAGAGCAACAACAAAAAAGACAAAAATTCTTCGGCTCCTACACACACCCACACACACTGGCACAACAGCATAGGAGAATACAAAACAATCTAGAGTAGCCCACAGAGGCACGATTGGTATTTTAAAGCATACAGTGAAAGACAGAGATGGAGTCCAGAGCAGGCGAAGCAAAAAAGAGAAGAGAGGAGGAAGAAGTGAAAGATTTTGCTACTTTTCTGGAGCCAGTACACCGAGGGTATTCCAGGATGGAGGAAACACTTCAGTGTCTCCCTCTCTCAGCACTCATTCGCTTATCCATTCACTTTTTCAGCACTCCTCCCCTGCTGTGGATTGAACCTGGCTTTTCCAAATTCCACTCAGTTATTTTCATGTTGGATCATTTCTTTTTCCAGTTATGTTTATTCATGACCAAGGTTCTGAAAGAGAGATAAGAAGCCAAGTGCTGAGCTGGCCTCGAGGGCTGTGAGGGCTCCAAGTCATGCTGCATGCACAACGACACAAGTCACACGCACACATGTAAATACATGAGAAAGCTCTCAGGGTGCAGGCCCATGAGAACACAAAAACACACATTTGCCAGTATGGTTTTGTATCACGATCAAACTGAGATATTTTGTGAGTGAAACTCCCAAAACGCTATCAAACTGCGATTGAGCCGGCTCCCTCCCTTTGTTGTTTCTGTTTGTCAGGGAGAGATTTTTTTTTTAGAGATGTCAGTACCGAAACAGGCCTGACCCTTATCTGTCAGCAGTGTTTATCATGATGTCATGACAGACACACACATACCACATGGGAGGCTGAGTTTCTTTTTCACCCTCCCTCCTTCCTGCATATAGTTGTGTTTGTATGTTGCCTGCTTTCTGCTTTGTGCATACGTGTAAAACTGCTAGAGGGTGTGAAAGACGGGAGACGTGAAGTGCATGAAATGAGCAAGAGACAGAGAAACGGAGGTGTTTGTTTCTCCGAAACCGGTTTTAGTGCTTCCTTTTTATTCCCTCTCACAGGCTCAAAAAAAGAGAAGAAAAAAACTGCTTAGCCACTTTCCTATTTCTAGACATTAATCTGAGTCCCTAGACAAAAGCTAGACAATCTGATCTCCTTCCGTGTCGCTCTTCTACAGTTTTTGCTCCTTGAAAAATTCTAAGGAGTGAACTCAGAAATG